>NC_139545.1:56723251-56802008 GCF_965153285.1 Podarcis tiliguerta | reverse complement strand
CCACTTTAAAGTTTAAACCATCCTGGTTTTCTCCAAAGAATCCTGTGTGGTTTAGTTCACTACGGGCCCAGAGAGTTGTTAGGGGACACCCCCCCTTTCCCTCCCACAGCTACAATTCCCAGAGTTCGCAGGGGAAAAGTGTCCGTTGTTAAACTGCTCTGTGAATTGTATGAACTAACACCACTCAGCACCCTAAAAAAAGACAGCTCCCAGAATTCTTGGGGGGGGGGAGAACCATGACTGTTTAGAGTGGTCTGAAAGAGGAGCCTCACACCTCGGGCTCTACCTTTGCATATTTATTACACTTGTGTCCCTCCAAGGAGCTCAAGATGGCCTAAATCCCATTTATATAATAACAACAACCCAGTGAGGTAGGTCAGGCAGAGAGGCAATGGCTGCCTCAAGATCACCTAATGAAAGCTTCATGGCTGAGTGGGAATTCAAACCCAGCTCCTAGTCCCAACACTCTAACCACTACTGCTGCATTATTAAATACAAGCGATAACTTTAGAGTTTTTGTTGTTGTTTAGTCGTTCAATCATGTCCGCCTCTTCGTGACCCCCTGGACCAGAGCACGCCAGGCACTCCTGTCTTCCACTGCCTCCCGCAGTTTGGTCAGACTCATGTTTGTAGCTTTGAAGACACTATCCAACCATCTCGTCCTCTGTCGTCCCCTTCTCCTTGTGCCCTCCATCTTTCCCAGCATCAGGGTCTTTTCCAGGGAGTCTTCTCTTCTCATGGGGTGGCCAAAGTCTTGGAGCCTCAGCTTCAGGATCTGTCCTTCCAGTGAGCACTCAGGGCTGATTTCCTTCAGAATGGAGAGGTTTGATCTTCTTGCAGTCCATGGGACTCTCAAGAGTCTCCTCCAGCACCAGAATTCAAAAGCATCCATTCTTCAGCGATCAGCCTTCTTTATGGTCCAGCTCTCACTTCCATACATGACTACTGGGAAAACCATAGCTTTTACTATACGGACCTTTGTTGGCAAGGTGATGTCTCTGCTTTTTAAGATGCTGAACTTTAGAGTTAGCAGTTTATTTAATTATCTGCCTCAGTGGAGAGACCTGTTGCAGCCTGATCTGCTTGTTTTATATATGCTTTCCTAGTTGAATTTCCCACCATGAACAACAGACACACACACACACAGAAAGAAGTTCCTTAAGTCTGCAATGCTGTATTCATGTAGCTGGAACTAAGTGCCGGAGAGTGCAGTGAGGCTTCCTTCTGATAAGCCTGCATGCTCTAGGTTTCGGCTGTTAGTGACACAAGGAAGCAGATCATTTGGGTGACATGAAGTGTTACCGTATTTTTCGCTCTATAACACGCACCCGATCATAACACGCACGTAGTTTTTAGAGGAGGAAAATCCGTAGGCATGCCACCCGTAGGCATTCCCTCCATAACACGCACAGACATTTCCCCTTACTTTTTAGGAGGAAAAAAGTGAGTGTTATGGTGCAAAAAATTTCCTCCCCACCCAGTGCTGCAGGAGAAAGGAGAGGCGGAAGGGAGCATTTGTTATCCTTGTAGGCTGACACAGTTAGATACCACACCTCTCAATATATCAGGTATCTGTTGGGTGCAAAAAGGGGCTTTCTCTTTCATAGGTACTGCTTTAACTACATGGGAAATTTGCAAATGCCTGCCTTACTTTGTATTTTGAGCATCATGTTAACTTTCCATTTTTACTTAACGTTTTCATTATCAGCGTTCCAAAATACGTTTGGTTTACAGTGAGTCCATCCTCCTCACATGACAAAGTTGCTCTTCGCTCTTCCTAAGGCTGGTCCAGTCAGCGGTTTTAGCAGTACAGCTTAATCAGAAGTCATAGATGTCTGCCTTTTGGGGACATTTTATGTACCTTTACTCATAAGCAATACTCATTTGTAATGACTAAGAAACAAAGTTCCTGGATAGGAAAGGTTTCGTTTAATGATTCAGACAAAATCCTGCAGCAGAAGCTAATTGTTCTTCTGGTTTGGAAATGTCTCCAAATGTTCAGCCACCATCTTATTTTCTCCTAATGTCGAAGCAAAATCTACTAAATCTGTCCTTTGGGAAATGGACAAGAAGTCTTTGCCTTCTTTCTGACTGCAGTCTTGAAAATACTGGAGGTGGGATCAATCATGTTCTTTCTCACTTCTTTTCTCCAGGCTGAACATATCCAATTTCTGTAACACTCCTTAACCGCACATGTTTTCTCTACCTCTGCCTACCTGCCTGCAGTCCACTGAGCTATTTTGACATATTAAACTTGACACAGTGCTCCACAATAGGTCATGCAGAAAAAGGTTCATGATCTGGAAATGATTATTTTTCTAGTGCGGCCTTAAAATCAACGAAACCTCTCTTTTTTTTTGCAGCTGCAGCAATTGGCTGACTCAATTGCCGCAATCCCATGATCCTTTTTACATATACCGCTGTCAAATTAAGCCAGGTATCTCCCATCCTACATTTGTCTGGCTTTGGTTTGTTTGTTTTCCCAAATGCTGATCTTTTCAATTTGTTGCTGTTGGGTTTCAGCCTAGTCTTCCATTCCGTCAGGGTCATTTGGAATTTTATTCCTGTCTTCGGAGGCGTTGGCCGTTCCTTCCCCATTTTGTGTCTTCTGCTAATTTGTTAAGCATTCCTTCCACCCTTTCAACAAGTCATTGATGAAGAGCAGTTGAGGTGTCCCAGGCCCAGGGTAGATCCCTGTGGCATTGCACTTCAAACCTCCAATTTGGCAAGGAGCCATTGATGGGCAACCTTTGAGTACAGTTTCTCAACCACCTTGTGACTCTGAGCTTCTGTTTTCCTGTCCCTCGATGTCCTGGCTACTGTTCTCTATTCTGCTTTGTCCTTCCTTCCATTTCCTAGATATGTCTAGTTTTATTTTCAGCTCACCACTGAGCTTTTCCCGCAGCTACACCAGCTTTTTCAGTTGCCCCACTTTAACTTCTGATGTCTTTAACATTAATTCTCCTTTCTGCTTTGATGCTTTTGAATGGATGCTTTTGAATTCTGGTGCTGGAGGAGACTCTTGAGAGTCCCATGGACTGCAAGAAGATCCAACCTCTCCATTCTTAAGGAAATCAGCCCTGAGTGCTCACTGGAAGGACAGATCCTAAAGCTGAGGCTCCAATACTTTGGCCACCTCATGAGAAGAGAAGACTCCCTGGAAAAGACCCTGAGGTTGGGAAAGATGGAGGGCACAAGGAGAAGGGGATGACGGAGGACGAGATGGTGGGACAGTGTTCTCGAAGCGACCAGCATGAGTTTGACCAAACTGCGGGAGGCAGTGGAAGACAGGAGTGCCTGGCGTTCTCTGGTCCAGGGGGTCACGAAGAGTAGGACACGACTAAACAACAACTCCTTTCTGCAGGATCTCCCAGCCATCATAGGCTTCTTTTCCTACCGGAATCCTGCCTAATGTTTGTCTAGCCTTATTTAAAGCACCTTCCCTCAATTTGCTATGCTTGCCTTAAGCTTTCCATAAGATCAAAAATTCCAGCACCCAAAGTCTCTTTTACCTAAGTTATCGCGTACAGTTTGCTCAACATCCGTGTGACTTGGGTTCCTGTTCTAAATTCTAACGTCTCCTTCATATAGGAAAGGGTGTGCCGTACAAACAAGGAACCGTCTGTTCAGCTGCTCCTTTGGTATACCGTGACTGGCTAGTTAACATTTTTATTCCCAAGAGGAAAGGAGGGTTTTTGCAGTGCAGTACTTCGAATGCCAAGCCTTCCAGTTTTTTCCAGTGAGGTCTGTCCCCTACGTCAAGTTGCTGTAAAAAGTGGAAGTGATGTTAGCCCATTTTTGGCCCGTGCGTTTTCCATATATCAGACATTTTCTTTAATTCTGGTTTCCACTTGGAGCTTTCCTTGAAGAAGATGTCTCTGAAATTATGCTCAGATTATATTTTGCTAATGCTGATCGGATACTCAACTGTTTTCCCTCTCCCTATGCCGTTGTCTTGTGGCTTGTTCTTCCTGATTTTGTAACCCAGAAGAGTCTTGCGACTCGATCTGGTTATTTTGTCTTCTTTTGTTTCAAGAATGCTAGCTTTTAAACTCTTGCTGAAAACTTCATTTATGCCAAACCCGGGCATGCAATTAAGAATACACCCCTCTACAGTGGTTAATTGATGTCTGTTTTCAACTTCTTTGTGGTTTTTATTGTACAGTTTTATATTTTACTGCTAGATATAAAACGATGTAGCTGTATACAGTGGTACCTCGGGTTACAGGCGCTTCAGGTTACAAACTCCACTAACGCAGAAATAGTACCTTGGGTTAAGAACTGCGGCGGCAGTGGGAGGCCCCATTAGCTAAAGTGGTACCTCTGGTTAAGAACAGTTTCAGGTTAAGAACAGACCTCTGGAACAAATTACGTTCTTAACCCGAGGTAAGGTAAAGGTACCCCTGCCCATACGGGCCAGTCGTGTCCGACTCTAGGGTTGTGCGCTCATCTCACTTAAGAGGCCGGGAGCCAGCGCTGTCCGGAGACACTTCCGGGTCACGTGGCCAGCGTGATGAAGCTGCTCTGGCGAGCCAGCAGCAGCGCAGCACATGGAAACGCCGTTTACCTTCCCGCTATAAAGCGGTACCTATTTATCTACTTAGGAGTACTTTCAAACTGCTAGGTGGGCAGGAGCTGGGACCGAAAGACGGGAGCGCACCCCGCCGCGTGGATTCGAACCGCTGACCATACGATCGGCAAGTCCTAGGCACTGAGGTTTTACCCACAGCGCCACCCGCGTCCCATTTCGCCACCCGCGTCCCATTTAACCCGAGGTACCACTGTATAAATATTTTATAAAGGAGGATAGCTAGGCATGGTGTTGCTAAACTGCATTGCCTCATTGTTCTTTCTGTTTGAATAAGAGAATTTTTCACGAGCGACTTGCTTGCTCAGAAAGGAAAGAGGATATGCTTGTGTAAACGAAAAAGCTTTTAGCAGGCGCTGAAAAGAGTATACAGTGGTACCTCGGGTTAAGAACTTAATTCGTTCCGGAGGTCCGTTCTTAACCTGATACTGTTCTTAACCTGAAGCACAACTTTAGCTAACGGGGCCTCCCGCTGCTGCCGTGCCGCCGGAGCACGATTTCTGTTCTCATCCTGAAGCAAAGTTCTTAACCCGAGGTACTGTTTCTGGGTTTGCGGAGTCTGTAACCTGAAGCGTCTGTAACCTGAAGCGTATGTAACCCGAGGTACCACTGTATAGGGAAGATGTCAATAGGCATGGCGTTCCAAAGTGTAGGTGCTGACACAGTAAAAGATTGATTTCTTATGAATGGGTATTGTGTGGCACCTGTAACAGAACCAGTTCTGCAGATCGAAGCAGTTGCATGGGCATTTTGGGGTGAGGTGATCTTTCAGTAACGCTGGGCACAGAGAGGGAGGGTCAAGGCAGCGGGGTGCTCAGGGCTGGCATCGCACCAAAGCCAACCTGATACCCTGCTGCTCCCAGTTGCTCCCACACTGTGCCAAGCTCCCTGCTGCCTTTCATTTCAGTAACGGGCAGCAACACACAGCATTGGAAAGCCCATTGAACAGCACAGCCCCTGCCTAGGCTCCCCCCCCCCCCATCCAGAGCCAATCATTAACTTTTCAGGTGGCAGAATTGCATCAACATGGTGTGGGGAAGGTGGGAGATACCGTATTTTTTGCTGTATAAGACTCACTTTTTCCCTCCTAAAAAGTAAGGGGAAATGTGTGTGCGTCTTATGGAGCGAATGCAGGCTGCGCAGCTATCCCAGAAGCCAGAACAGCAAGAGGGATTGATGCTTTCACTGCACAGCGATCCCTCTTGCTGTTCTGGCTTCTGAGACTCAGAATATTTTTTTTCTTGTTTTCCTCCTCCAAAAACTAGGTGCGTCTTGTGGTCTGGTGCGTCTTATAGAGCGAAAAATACGGTACCTTGAGCAATAGGCGTCACGAGACTTTTCCAGCTTGCATCGTGGCAGCTCAAGCCAGTTTCACCCCGCCTTGGTGAAAAACCCTTGTATTTTTCCGTAGTTAACGTTATTTCGCTGCATGATATTTGCCCCCAAATCTGTGCATTCCTGCTTCTTAAGCGCATGGTCATATGCTCAGCTGATCTCTTGGGCAAATACGCCAGAGCTGCTCTATTGACATTGGCACCTCAAATCACAGTGTTGAGACAGGCTGCCATACTCCCATTCATTTGATGTGCTGTCTCTCTCAGCGAACTCCTCATTATTTGTTCAATCGACAAAGAACGGCTTCGGCTATAATGCGACGACTGTCCCTGTTCAGTGTGACTCTTTGACCCGGCTTGTGCATCGCGTTGGACCCTAATTAAAATAAGCAATGGACAATGGGTGCATGCAGCCTGCAGCTGAGATCACACACAGTTCACTTCTCCCTGTGCTGTCAGGAAATAATCCATACTCCTGCTTTTCATTCTGCAATAATAATAATAATAATAATAATAATAATAATAATACAGTGGTGCCTCGCAAGACGAAATTAATTCGTTCTGCGAGTCTCTTCGTCTAGCGGTTTTTTCGTCTTGCGAAGCAACCCTATTAGCAGATTATCGCTATTAGCGGTTTAGCGGCTATTAAAGGCTTAAGGGATTAGCGGATTAGCTGCTAAAAGGCTATTAGCGGTTTAGCGGCTTAGAAAAAGGGGGTGGGGAGCGAAAAAAATCTCAAGACTCGCAAGACATTTTCGTCTTGCGAAGCAAGCCCATAGGGAAATTCGTCCTGCGAAGCGCATCGAAAAACGGAAAACCCTTTCGTCTAGCAGGTTTTCCGTCTTGCGAGGCATTCGTCTTGCGGGGCACCACTGTAATAATAATAATAATAATAATAATAATAATAAATTTATTATTTATACTCCGCCCATCTGGCTGAGTTTCCCCAGCCACTCTGGGCGGCTCCCAACCAAGTGTTAAAAACAATACAGCGTTAAATATTAAAAACGTCCCTGAACGTCAGCCTTCAGTTGTCTTTTAAAGATAGGATAGCTGCTTATTTCCTTCACATCTGAAGGGAGGGTGTTCCACAGGATGGGCGCCACTACTGAGAAGGACCTCTGCCTGGTTCCCTGTAACCTCACTTCTCACAGGGAGGGATCCGCCAGAAGGCCCTCGGAGCTGGACCTCAGCATCCGGGCTGAACGATGGGGGTGGAGACGCTCCTTCAGGTATACTGGGCCTTTGAGGCGGTTTAGGGCTTTCAAGGTCAGCACCAAAATTTGAATTGTGCTCGGAAATGTACTGGGAGCCAATGCACATCTCTCAGAACCGGTGTTATGTGGTCCCGGCGGCCGCTCCCAGTCACCAGTCTAGCTGCTGCATTCTGGATTAATTGCAGTTTCCGCGTCACCTTCAAAGGTAGCCCCACATAGAGCGCATTGCAGTAGTCCAAGTGGGAGATAACTAGAGAGTGCACCACTCTGGCGACGCAGTTGGAGGGCAGGGAGGGTCTCATCCTGCGTACCAGATGGAGCTGCCCTGGACACAGAACTGACCTGCGCCTCCATGGACAGTCGTGAGTCCAGAACGACTCCCAGGCTGCACACCTGGTCCTTCAGGGGCACAGTTACCCCATTCAGGACCAGGGAGTCCTCCACACCCGCTCACCCCCTGTCCCCCCAAAACAGTACTTCTGTCTTGTCAGGATTCAACCTCAATCTGTTAGCTGCCATCCATCCTCCAACCGCCTCAAGGCACTAAACCTGGGATCATGGTTTGTTTCTCTCCAAACGTGAGTGGCAAGGCAAGAACGATTTTTGGTTTGCGGGAAACAAACAGGTAGGTGGTTTTCACGTAAAGCCATGGCGATGATGCAAAGTTTCTGAGAAGGACAGAATTTGGGGTGTTTGTGGGGGAGAGAGAAAGCAGATGTCCTGTGTCACAAGCTGATTTCTGTTGCTCAAGGAGATGGACTTCATTAAACGTTGCCCAGTTTATAATACCAACAATTGAACCAATAGCAGGGGATTGCAAACCCAGAAGTAGGTGTTTTGGTTTGTGAACTTTGCCTTGGAAGCAGAACATGTTGAGTGTGTTCCATTTCTAAATTGAGTCCCCTGCTGCTCTGGGAAAGTACACCTTGGTTTAAGAACGCTTTGATTTAAGAACGGACTTCCGGAACGAATGAAGTCCGCAAACCAAGGTACCACTGTAAATAAATACAGTGGTACCTCGGGTTGCATACGCTTCAGGTTACAGACTCCGCTAACCCATAAATATTACCTCGGGTTAAGAACTTTGCTTCAGGATGAGAACAGAAATTGTGCTCTGGCGGCACGGCAGCAGCAGGAGGCCCTATGAGCTAAAGTGGTGCTTCAGGTTAAGAACAGTTTCAGGTTAAGAACAGACCTCCAGAACGAATTAAGTACTTAACCTGAGCTACCACTGTACTATCATTGACATCCCTCGTGAAATCAAGATACTCCATGAGAACCTTTGTTCAAAACTCCAGATTATCCTGATTTTTATTTCGTTTTCCCAGGCACTACAACCGAGGCAGAGCTTTCTGAGAGTGTAAATGTCTCGACATCCAGTTCCACGACTCACAACTTACCGCCTGGTTCAAAAGCCACTGAGGACAGAACAAGGACGACAACAAATGAAGGCATGCCACCAACATCTCCGAAGAGCGGGGCTTCTGTGTCGCCTGGGCCAACTGCAACAGAAGGGAAGCAGGCAACCTCTGTGGCGCCGGCTTCTGCAGCTCCTACTTTGCAAACAGATGCTGATACTTCGGAAGATACCAATATTAACGAAGATGACACGGTGGACGACGCGGTGGACAAAAACCGCGTTCCTAGCTTCCTCCCAACGGCCAAAGGAACCGCAGATCCTGCAGACTATTATGGCCCCTACGGGATGCCGTCTGACGATCAAGACGACCAAGGCATCTCGGAGTTTACGGAAGAGTTGGCCAGCATGCACAGCTATGAAAACAAGAAAATGCTTCCTGACGAGATGAAGGACACCTCTTCCTCGGAACTGGAAGAGGATAGCCATTTCTTTTTCCATCTGGTTATCGTTGCCTTTTTGGTAGCTGTTGTTTACATCACGTATCACAATAAAAGAAAGGTAGGCCGCCTTTTGAGGTTATGGTTTTGCAGTATAAGATGGGACGCGGGTGGCGCTGGGGGTTAAACCACAGAGCCTAGGACTTGCCGATCAGAAGGTCGGCGGTTCGAATCCCCGTGACGGGGTGAGCTCCCGTTGCTCGGTCCCTGCTCCTGCCAACCTAGCAGTTTGAAAGCACACCAGTGCAAGTAGATAAATAGGTACCGCTCCGGCGGGAAGGTAAACGGCGTTTCCGTGCGCTGCTCTGGTTTTGCCAGAAGTGGCTTAGTCATGCTGGCCACATGACCCGGAAGCTCCCTTGGCCAATAAAGCGAGATGAGCGCCGCAACCCCAGAGTCGGCCGCGACTAATGGTCCCTAACGGACCTAATGGTCAGGGGTCCTTTTACCTTTACCTTTAATCAGAAGAACACAGGGCTCGGGTAGCACTGTGGGTTAAACCACAGAGCCTAGGACTTGCTGATCAGAAGGTTGGCGGTTCAAATCCCCGTGACGGGGTAAGCTCCCATCGCTCAGTCCCTGCTCCTGCCAACCTAGCAGTTCGAAAGCACGTCAAAGTGCAAGTGGATAAATAGGTATCACTCCAGCGGGAAGGTAAACGGCATTTCCATGCGCTGCTCTGGTTTGCCAGAAGCGGCTTAGTCATGCTGGCCAGATGACCCGGAAGCTGTACGCCGGCTCCCTCGGCCAGTAAAGCGAGATGAGCGCTGCAACCCCAGAGTCGGCCATGACTGGACCTGATGGTCAGGGGTCCCTTTACCTTTGCAGTATAAATACAGTCATACCTTGGGTTACAGACGCTTCAGGTTGCGTGTTTTCAGGTTATGGACCCGCCAAAATTTGGAAGTACCAGAATGGGTTACTTCCACCAGGTCTCGGGGGTCGCGCATGCGTAGAAGTGCTAAATCGCGCTGTGTGCAGACACGCCAAATCGCAACCCACGCATGCACAGACGCGCTGCTGCGGGTTGCGATTGCTACAGGTTGTGAACGTGCATCCCACATGGATCACATTTGCAGCCCGAGCGTCCACTGTATGCAGTTGTGCTGGCAGTTTTATATTACGTTGCAAGTAATGTATTTTTCGCCCTATAGGACGCACTTTTTCCCCTCCAAAAATGAAGGGGAAATGTGTGTGCGAATGCAGGCTTCAGGAGAGCCCCACCGCCAGCCCCACAAACTCGGGGAACAGCGGGAGGCGGAGCGCGTCTTTCCTGCTGTCCCCCGACTTGGTTAGAAGGCTGGCGGGGGGGGGAGCCTGCTCCTCCCTGTCGCCAGCCCCGCAAACTCGGGGGACAGCGGGAGAGGCGCAGCGCGCCTTTCCCGCTGTCCTCCGACTTGGTTAGAAGGCTGGCGGGGGGCTTCCCCCTCCTCCAGCTCCGCAAGCTCCCAGAGTGAGGCCAAAGCTACACGCAGCTTCGGCATCGCTCTGGGTCCCATTCTGGGGGGGGGGGGGAATAATTTTCCCCTCTTTATTTCCCCCCCCCCAAAAAAATCTAGGTGCGTCCTGTAGGGCGAAAAATCTGGTAATTGCAACGCAGGTGTTTGAACAGAATTGGAAATCTTCTCATTAGTTGACTTCTATACCCCATTTCTACAAATTTGCACTCAAAAGTGGCGTGCAAAAGAAAATGCATTCAAAACTCATGCACAAATACATAATACCCTGGGGGGAATAGAAGACATCATCATACAAGATATACAACAAAAGCTCCAAAGTCATTACAGTGGAACCTCTACTCACGACCACATTCTGTTCCGGAGGCCCATCCTTACGGCAAAACAGGTCGCTGGTAGAAGCACTGTTGTGTGCAGGCGCATTCGGCGGCAGCTGCTTCTGCGCATGTGCAGATAGCACCACTTCTGCGCGTGCACGAATTGCAGCAAACTTGGTGTTTCCTTCCGGGTTTGCTGTGGTCAGGACTTGGAACGGGCCTAAGTAGAGCGGGACGTAAGTCGAGGTTCTACTGTAACAGGGAATATTTTCATAAGCATTTCAAATATACAGATGCGAGTGTTCTCCATGGTGCTTGGACGTCAGGGCAAATGCAGCAAGTTGGGAAATACAGGCTTGCAAAGCTGAAAATCTTAAATTAAGAAGGGTTTCAGTGCATCATCTTGGGATAGCTGGGGGGGCCACTGCAGAAAAGGCCCATTTTTATGCAGCCACCCTCCAGACCTCGCAGAGGAGGTACAGGAAAAAGGGCATTGGAGGATGCCATCAGGGTCTGGGTCAATTCATATGGGAAGATGCAGTCCTTGAAGTATTTAAGGCTTTATAGGTCAAAACTGGGACACGGGTGGCGCTTTGGGTAAAACCTCAGTGCCTAGGACTTGCTGTTCGTAAGGTCGGCGGTTCGAATCCCCGCGGCGGGGTGAGCTCCTGTTGTTCGGTCCCAGCTCCTGCCCACCTAGCAGTTCGAAAGCACCCCTAAGTGCAAGTAGATAAATAGATAAATACCTTCCTGCTTTATAGCGGGAAGGTAAACGGCGTTTCCGTGTGCGGCACTGGTGCTGGCTCGCCAGCTGCAGCTTCGTCACGCTGGCCATGTGACCCAGAAGTATCTTCGGACGGCGCCGGCTCCTGGCCTCTTGAGCGAGACAAGCGCGCAACCCTAGAGTTGGTCACGACTGGCCCGTACGGGCAGGGGTACCTTTACCTTTAGGTCAAAACCAGCACTTTGAATTGTGCCCAGAAACTAATTAGTAGGTGCGTTTAGTGAAGGAAATGGTTGTGATGACTTGGAAACGTTGACCAAGCCGAAAGCCTTTTCCCTTGAAGCGTATCCTCGTTTCTTTATCGTTAGCTAATTGTTTCTTTTCTCTCTAGATTATCCTCTTGGTCCAGAGCAGAAGATGGCGAGATGGGCTTTGCTCCAGGACCGTCGGATACCATCGTTTGGATCAAAATGTCAACGAAGCTATGCCTTCATTAAAAATCACCAATGATTACATTTTTTAAACGCGGTGTGATCTGACTGAGCTGGTGATTTCCTTTGCCTGAGGTGCAGGTGCTTGCCATAAGCAATGAGTGCGCTCACACTCTTCCTTGCCTTTCGAGTTCTTAGCCTTATACGAGGGCATAGGAGGTTAGCATTTCCTTCAGGTGGCAGCCAAACTTCAAAATCAGTGTACGTAGTGCCGTTCTTAATCACGTTTATTTATCTCCCAGTGTATTCCCTTCTGCCTGGAGCAGTCCTAGATTAGAACATAGCCAAGTAATCCTCAAATATCAATGTATTGCTAAATCTGGCAACAGTGAACCACACTGAAAGGAACTCTGGCGATTCTCTTCTTGCATCATGCGTTCTCTTCTCTCAGTACAGATTGGGGGGGGAAACTTAATACAACAAAGTGTCTGGCTCCTGAATTTAAACCACATCACTGGGGTGAAGATCTAGCTGGTATTTGTTCTCTATAGCCTTTAAGTAGACATGCATTTTAAGAGAACAACCTTTGACATGCTACCAATCAGCCTGTCTCTTTGCACAGCTTACAGATACCCGTTTTAAATACCAGTGGTGATTAAGAGTCCATTTATTATTTTCTTTCTCTCTCTGCCATTTTCTCTGCAAAAGAAAATGCCTTTAAAACCCCAAAGTTGAGAGAAAACCTCTCTAGGCTTGAAGCTGAGATACCTGGAAGATCAGCAGAACAAGCTCATCTGCGCCACCCTCAATATTTTAACGGTTGCCAAGACACAACTTGTGCTTTTATTCCATTGCAACCAGGGAAGGGGAGAGATTTATTATTTCTTGTTCTAATCAAGGCGTAGGATTGTCAGGACTTCGAAGTTTCCCAGCTTCGGCGAACACTGCGTTATTTTCTTTTAATTTCGGGAAAGACAAAAAATCTCTTGCATATAGCTTGTACAGAAAGTTCTTGGGACGTCGGGATTTAAAAACAAATAATAAATAAATAAAGTATGTACTTTTGCTATTTATGTTTACTTCCACAAGTTGTAATTCGTAGTTTCACTTTAATGTACACCTTGCTCATGAACGATTCGTTTTGAAGGACTGGAAAAATATGTATATAATCAGTAGGAACCTTGACTTTATATCCAAGTCTTGTGCTGTTCTGAAAAACCCTTGCACCTGTTTCATGAGAAGAGTTGCAATGGCCACGATCTTGCTTAATGAAGCTTCTGCAGTAAGCATTCCTAAACAGGAAGGGGAAGAAGGAAAAGTCCAGCAATACTTGCCAAAATTGTTTTCTTGCGGTAATTTTTTATCCTATTTGAACTTGTGTCACTTTTAATAAGATTTCCCCCCCCCCAAATAAACCCCAAGGATATAATTTTTGTAGGAACTGCCGCTTGATTTGTGGTAATTCCATAAAAGCAAAAAATAATAATTTGGGTGTGAAAATTGCACAAGGCACATGACAGTTATGTTCAGCTTTGAATGAAAAGATGATTTTAGTTTAGTTTGCTCAGAGAGCAGCACAAGATGGTTGGAGCAGTGTAAGGTGCGACTTGTACTATTCCATATTAAAGGGGAGTTGTTTTTAAAGGATGTAGTTGGAGGATATTTTCCTATAAAGTCACATCAGTATTTGTCCGTCATTGGTGCATAATCACAGATGGTCTACACAAAGGTGTTGTCTGAGTTGGGGCTGAAGAAACAGAAGAAGGCAAATGGGACTTCGTGGATTTAGAGCACAGTAAACAACCGTTTACGGGACGCGGGTGGCGCTGTGGGTAAAAGCCTCAGCGCCTAGGGCTTGCCGATCGAAAGGTCAGCGGTTCGAATCCCCGCGGCAGGGTGCGCTCCCGCTGTTCGGTCCCAGCGCCTGCCAACCTAGCAGTTCGAAAGCACCCCCAGGTGCAAGTAGATAAATAGGGACCGCTTACTAGTGGGAAGGTAAACGGCGTTTCTGTGTGCGGCTCTGGCTCGCCAGAGCAGCGATGTCACGCTGGCCACGTGACCCGGAAGTGTCTGCGGACAGCGCTGGCTCCCGGCCTATAGAGTGAGATGAGCGCACAACCCTAGAGTCTGTCAAGACTGGCCCGTACGGGCAGGGGTACCTTTACCTTTACCTTTAAACAACCGTTTGGGCTGTTTACCTTCCAGCTTGCTGGGATATCACTTCATGTTTTTTGTCTGCATTCAGGTTCTCTTCTCCTATTTCTTCTGGTCCTGGGCTACTCCAGGCTACTTGAATGCCCCTAGTGTTCCCATTTTCCCATTCTTAATGTTTGTGCCTATCTGGCTTCCAAAGGGCATGTAATGCTTATTGCCCCAATTGACTTTGCGTATTTATATGTTGCTTAATACTTTAATCAGTCTCTAAATAGTTTAATCTACCATATTGGCCTCAATATAAGCCTCATTTTCCCCCCAAATTCTGACCGTGAAAAGTTAAAAACAGCGAGGAAAGGAGCGGCTTATATTCGGGTATTTTTAATTCCCCCCCCCAATTTTAAAGGTGCAACATTTTCAGGCCAATATGGTATATGCACCCCCCCCAAACGAAACACAGAAACTACATTCTAATCCTGTGCACTATGAAACCGAATCCTCACAGAACTTCTAGCCCAATGGTTGCCATTAATTTGATTGGAATTAATTTTATAATGGAATGATTTTAGAATGTTTTATCGTTTTACTGTACTTAGCCACTCTGACCCCGGCTTCGGCTGGGGAATAAATAAAATTTAATAATGATAATAATAATATTCCTAACCTAGGCGACAGGAGCATTGGACGAATCCCTTAGAGCAGGGGTCTGCAACCCGCGGCTCCGGAGCCGCATGTGGCTCTTTTACACCTTTGCCGCGGCTCCGGGGCAGATACTAGCGAGGGGAGGAGGCGCATTGTGCACCCCAACACTCCCCACTGTGGCGGGTGTGGTACTGGCTGTGACGTCGCATGGGGGCGGTGCGTGCGTCACCTTCCCGCCCACCCGCCTGCTACATTGTAAGGGGCATGTACGCTGGTCACTGCATTGAAAGGGGGCATGTACGCTGGTCACTGTTTTGAAGGGGAGTGAAGAACACACACAAAAAAAAAGGTAACTTGTTAATTTAACGTTTATTTCCATGAGGAGGAATAATTCTGAGGGGTCAAACAAAGAAATAATAAAAAAGTGACAAAGAAGTTATTTTTATAATGACGAGTTTTGCGGCTCCCAGTTTTTTTTTTCTTCGGAAACGGGTCCAAGTGGCTCTTTTTGTCTTAAAGGTTGCAGACCCCTGCCTTAGAGGCTTCCCCAACTTTTGACACATCAAGCTGAAAGCAGACAATTCTCCAACATACCAAAGAATCAAGCCCAGTTACCTGCAAGCCAGGCGTCAAAGATCTCTGCTGGGCTGCTGAGCACAGTTGCTGGAAACTACATGAAAAGAGAAGACTATTGTGCTCATGTTCTGCTTTGCAGGTTTCCCATTAGGATATCTGGCTCACCTCTTTGAGAACAAGACTAGAGGCCCATTGGCCTCTTCCAGCAGGTTCTTACGTTCTTGAATCAAAAACCACACTTCAAAAATGCAACGGAAATACGGCTCGTGCAATCTTGAGGTTTTGGGAAATCTCTACAAGGAACTGCGTGTTTTTGCAAAGGCTGGGATAACGGAATAGCTTGTTACTGTCAAACTGTTCACCGTAATTTATTAATATAATTACTGATAGTAGTACAGATAATGCAGTACAAACATTTTATATTTTTTTTTCTTCTTACACTTTGAACAGCGGCAGATCAACATTTTACCTAGGCTGATGCAAGACGGCATTACTTGGGATAATTCGTGGTCAACGTGGTTTCAGAACAGCCTAAACTAGATTCAGAGTAAGGCTACCAAAGAGAAGCTGCAAAGTCTTAACGTCCGTATCATGCGTTAGTCACGACATCCGTCTAGCAAAACAAAACATTCTAGCATTTCTCAACCTGCTCATCAGCCCCTGTGCTCCTTCCTAGCAAGGAAGCAAAGAATTTTACACATATAGAAAGTCCAGCTATGACTGCTTTGTGGTTAGGTTTGAATGTGATTAAAGGAACATAAAGGAACTGAGTTCTCATATGTTCAGGCAGGTGGGACCCATTTCTCGCAAAGCAGAGAGTTTCCATTCCTCTATTCCTGCTCAGGGTAGTTCCTGAAATCTTGACACGGAATCTTTTAAATGCAAATGGGAAATCTAGGGCAGACAGATTCACTTGCCTGGAAGGTGATGATCACCGTTTTATTTTCCAGCTTAGGGGAAAGAAGCAGCCAGAATACCAGCAGGTTAGAGTTATCTTTTGTTGATAGGGAGACTGGCACTTCAGATCCTCCGATTGCAACTAATCCTGGCATTACTCAGCACACCCAGTTTTATTCGGTACTAACTGCCTGACCATATGCTGTTGGATTATACCGCCAAGCTGTGATAAAGCTAATCTAGTAAATTAGCGTTGCCTAACATACTAAGCACACAACTGAGAACATGGATTATCTTTCACATTTTTGCAGGGTTCCCAGCTGTCAATCCAGAGATCACACCTAGAAGTCAAGCTCTAAGAATGTAGCTAACCCAGCACCTTTCCTTCCTTCCTTCCTTCCTTCCTTCCTTCCTTCCTTCCTTCCTTCCTTCCTTCCTCAATGCAGATGTCAAAGGCAGGGGGCTGCCCATTTTAACCCTTCTCCAGCACCTAAAATTCAGTGGGCACCTAAAAAGCAGATAGGTTTTGCTCCGTTCATCAAGATTAAAGAATACTTCCTGCAATTAAATAAGAGTGCTACCATACTCCACTTCCTAGCATAATTGCGAATGAGCACATTCCACGCACAAGCAACCAGAATATTTAAGCAAAATAAGGTATGCCAAGCAACGTACGGCAAATAACTTCATTTTAATGAAGCTGCAAGCGCATGGGAAGTGAAGAGCACAACACAGAAGTTGTGTTTCCGTGGAGCGGAGAAATAAAATCCTTTCCTACAGAAGAATATAAGGCATTCATTCAAGGTTCCCCCCCAAATCTTGATGAGATTATAGCCTTGTATCTAACTTTTTATGCATGGCTTTTTAGCACAGGAAAACGAGGAAGTTTTATGTTTGCAAGGTAGTAGAAAGCATGACCGAAAGACCTAAGCACTCTCTTACGTCAGAAAACTCTTTAATTCATAATATGCAGCTTGGCACAATTAGCTGGACTAATCATCAGTGAATATTTCCTGCATTTAGAAAACATGATAAATATCAGAAGGGCAAGCAGAACATTCTTTTTTCAGAAGCAAGACCTTGATCGCTTTATTCCAAGACTCGCAGGCAGCTTCCAATGCTGCTTTCTGCATTTGTTTTCACACAATTCCTCTCCTCTGGCCGGTCTCTATATGGCACAGGTACAAAGAGTATGTTCCAATATGAATAGTTTAAAAAACAGTACAAGAAGAGATGGTAAAAAGAAAGAAAAAAAACAGAGTCAACTTTTTAAAAAGTCCGTATCAAGCAAAATTATAAATATGCTAGACAAATCAACTCCAAAACAGGATTTATTGTGTTTTGTTAGTTATCAAAACTATAAAAAGCATATAAATCAATATTTATAAAATAGGCAAATACCACTATTTAGTTACACAGGCATGATAACTTTTTTTTTTTTTTGGTGCAAAGCAAAAACAAATTGGAATGTGGCTCATGCTCGCCCGTTTCTTCCTTCATCTTGAATTAGATGCTCATCACACACTGGATGAACTGCAGAAAGGGAAAGAGAGAGATGTGCGTTATCATCACCAGAGAGCCTCTGTGGTGTAGTGGTTAGGGTGGCGGACTGGGACCTGGGAGACCAGGGTTCAATCCCTCACTACGTGGCCTCAGGAGTCAGTCACCGCCCTCAGCCTAACCCACCTCACAGGGTTGTTGAGGGTATTCAATTACGAGGGGGAGAACAATGCAGCTCCTTGGTGGAAAAAGTGGGATATACCATATTTTTTGCTCTATAAGACTCACATTTTCCCTCCTAAAAAGTAAGGGGAAATGTGTGTGCGTCTTATGGAGCGAATGCAGGCTGCGCAGCTATCCCAGAAGCCAGAACAGCAAGAGGGATTGCTGCTTTCACTGCACAGCGATCCCTCTTGCTGTTCTGGCTTCTGAGATTCAGAATATTTTTTCTCCTTCAAAAACTAGGTGCGTCTTGTGGTCTGGTGCGTCTTATAGAGCGAAAAATGCAGTGAATACCGTATTTTTCGCTCTATAGGACACACTTTCCCCCCTCCAAAAATCAAGGGGAAATGTGTGTGCGTCCTATGGAGAGAATGCAGGCTCCTTGGCTTCAGTGATAGCAACACGAAGCCTCCGAAGCGCAGAGGGAGAGCTCCCCCCCGCTCTGGAGGCTTCGTGTTGCTTTCGCTGAAGCCGCCTGAAGCCCCCGGAGCGCAGCGGGAACTTACGCTGCACTCCGGGGGCTTCAGGCAGCTATCCGCAAGGTTTCGGAGCAAAGCAGGAATTCCCGCTGCGCTCCAAAGGCTTGCAGATAGCCACCTGAAGCCAGGAGAGCAAGAGGGGTCGGTGCACACAAACCCCTCTTGCTCTCCTGGCTTTACTTCGTTGGAGAGGCGCTGCAGTTAGCGCCCCGTCAGCGAAGCGGGAGGAGAAATGGAAGGGGCTCCGTTTCTCCTGCCACTTCGCTGAAGGAGCACTGAGCAGAGAGGGGGAGAATTTTTCCCCCTGTTATCCCCCTCCTATGGTCCGGTGCGTCCTATAGAGCGAAAAATACGGTGCATGAAATAACTGTGGCACGATGCTTGCCAGGATGCATCAGTCTCGAGAGACAACGGAGTCCGCCTCCGGGGGTGAAGCCAAACCGCTGTGTTTGCAGCACCGAAGTGACCTCCCTGGGGCGCAGGCTGGCCAGTGTGTCTGGAGGTCCTGGGCTGCCCAGATGACAAGACCCCCCTCTTGGCCTCACTGATGGGGTCCAAAGGAAAGCAGAGCAAGACGCTGGGTACCAGCTGGGCTGCAGGAGATGATGGAAGGAGGAGCACAAGGCGCCATCCAACCGCCTTAGGGACTGCACTGTAGAGGGGTGGAGAACTTCTGATCCTCCAGATCATGGGTAGGCAAACTAAGGCCAGGGGGCCGGATCCAGCCCAATTGCCTTCTAAATCTGGCCCACGGATGGTCCAGGAATCAGCCTGTTTTTACATGAGTAGAAGGTGTGCTTTTATTTAAAATGCATCTCTGGGTTATTTGGGGCGCATAAGAATTTGTTCATTTTTTCTTCTTCAAAATATCATCCGGCCCCCCACAAGGTCTGAGGGACAGTGGACCGGCCCCCTGCTGAAAACGTTTGCTGACCCCTGCTCCAGATGAACGGTTCTCAAACTTTTTCTCTGGGCCACGCTTTCAGAATAAGAATTTGCTCTCGCCACAATGAATTTTATATTGATCAGAAATGCAGTCATACCTTGGAAGTAGAACGGAATCTGTTCCGGAAGGTCGAACGGACTCCATTCGACTTCCAAAACGTTTGGAACCCAAATCAGACGTTCAAAAACCGGAACACTCACTTCTGGGTTTTGATCGTTCAGGAGCCAAGGCATTTGAGATCCAAGGTACGACTATACGCTGGAAAATGCCACTAGGATTCTCCTCAGTATTGCCTGACGATGCTCTTGCTTTCACTCTGCAAATTATCTGTCCCTATACTGCAAATCAGGGGACGTGGGTGGCGCTGCGGTCTAAACCACAGAGCCTAGGGCTTGCCGATCAGAAGGTCGGCGGTTCGAAACCCCACGACGGGGTGAGCTCCCGTTGCTCGGTCCCTGCTCCTGCCAACCTAGCAGTTCGAAAGCACACCAGTGCAAGTAGATAAATAGGTACCACTCCGGCGGGAAGGTAAACGGTGTTTCTGTGCGCTGCTCTGGTTCGCCAGAAGCGGCTTAGTCCTGCTGGCCACATGACCCGGAAGCTGTACACCGGCTCCCTCGGCCAGTAAAGCGAGATGAGCGCCGCAACCCCAGAGTCGGCCACGACTGGACCTAATGGTCAGGGGTCCCTTTACCTTTACCTTACCTATTCTGCAAATCTTCAAAATTATTTTGACACTATACCATACTGGAGCTAGTAAAATGTTGCTTGGGTTGTCTCTGATTCTTCCTGCCACACTTGCCACCCTCTCCTGCCACAACCGTTGAGAACCTCTGCTCCAGCTGAACCCCAACTCTTCTATCAGCTCCAGTGAGCATGGCAAATGGCCAGGAATGATGGGAGTTGTAGTCGAGGGACAACTGGCCGTGATAAGCCAAGGCTGATGAGAGTTGGGGTTCAGCAACACTTGGACGGGCGCAGGTTCCTCACCCCCGTTGTAGGAAGCGCTGACTACATACAGTGATACCCCGCAAGATGAATGCCTCGGAAGACGAAAAACTCGCTAGACGAAAGGGTTTTTCGTTTTCTGAGGTGCTTCGCAAGACGGATTTTCCTAAGGGCTTGCTTCGCTAGCTGAAACAGCCCTGCCTCTCCTGTCATGGCGCTCCTCCGACTCCCTCCCACCTTCCGGCTGACGAATCCTCCGGCTCGCTCCCACCTTCCGGCCGACCTTCCGGCTGCCTCGCGCCGCTGCCCACCGCCCTCGCGTGCTCCTCTCAGAGAGCCGTTGCCGCCAGCAGCCAGCGTTGCAGCCGGAGTCGCGCTCCTGAGCCCCGCCGCCCTCCAGCAGCCGCATCACACGGTGGCCGCAAGGCACAGGTGAGTCCAAGGACCGGCTGCAGCAGCTGCCCTGCTTCACCCCACCCCTTCCCCGCCGTGGTGCTTCGCAAGACGAAAAAACTCGCTCAACGAAAAAACTCGTGGAATGAATTAATTTCGTCTTGCGAGGCACCACTGTACAAGGCAGTTTTCTAGATTTCTGTAGCTGCAAAGAATGTCCCCAAGCTCCTGGGAGGAAGGACCAGGAGTTCAAAGCCTGGAGCTCTTGGCTTATAAGTTGCTGCAACTTCATCACAACGTTCAAGGGGGAAGCGAGTCTTGCGCTTCTAAGCAGGAAACGGACTTACATCATCGTACTGGAAATTCACCATTCCCTGCTGAGCTGCATCTCGTCTCCGAAAACTATCTGCAAATGCAGCACAGGAAAAACCACATTAGCACAGGAGCCAGAATACACAAAAGCCACAGGTGGAGGAATACAAGTGGGAAGTTTGCATTTTTCAGTGCAGAAAGTATTGATCTGATGTGTAGAGATCTTTCCTATTCTACTTAATTCAAGAGGACTCTGGAAGCTTCTCTGTGTGAAAGAAACAAGCAGAAGGTTCATGATATTTGGGTTATTCTTTCAGAGAGCACAGCTGGCGTAAACTGGTTCTGTTATCTCTTCTGTCAAGGTCATGCTGACTATAATAATAAGGCCAGAAGACACCGGGGTTTCACTCTTTTCTATCTCTCTCTCTTTCTGGTGTGGTGTTCTGTACATAGTATGCTTAGCGTTAAGGTTTCAGACTTATAATAAGTTATTTTAAGTTTAAGTTAAGTCTGCTGCAACTGGATTTCTTACGGACAGGGCCAATCCTGAATGTATTGGATTTGTGACAATTATGCTCATTTGCCTTCAGTAGCAGTAAAGCTCTGCTGGATCAGAGATTCATTGACTCTGGTCTATTTTTGGGGAACCTTGCAACTTGTTTAAGTTTTTACTCCTCTAACTCTACGTTGGAATCTGCTCTGGATCAATACTGAATTCCACGACAGGCACAGAAACTCACACCCACCCTCTCTATATCTGCCCGCCAGCCTGCTATTAAACAACACATTTTTGTGATTAATTTTTAGGTGGAAGCTTCTTGTTAGCAACCCTTCTGGGTGGAAGGACAGCTTCACAGGATTTCCACCTTCCTCTACTCAAGAGTACTCAAGAGCTCAGAACAACAAACCCCTGTGTTGCAAACTTAGTACAACAAACAATGCAAGCAGCACAAAGACCAATTTACAGTGGTGCCTCGCAAGACGAAAAGAATCCGTTCCGCGAGTCTTTTCGTCTTTCGGTTTTTTCGTCTTGCGAAGCAAGCCCATTGACGGATTAGCGCTATTGACATTTTAAGGGCTAAAAACGCCTTTTTAAGGCTTAAGGGATTAGCGGTTTTGCTGCTAAAATGCTTTTAGCAGCTTAGCGATTCAGAAAAAGGGGTTTTGGAGCGGAAAACCCCCCGAAAATTTTCGTCAATTTTCGTCTTGCTAAGCAAGCCCATAGGGAAATTCGTCTTGCGAAGCGCCTCTACAGACGGAAAACCCTTTCGTCTTGCGGGTTTTCCGTCTTGCGAGGCATTCGTCTTGCGGGGCACCACTGTACTAGATAGCACTGCAATTCTTATTGCATAATATACATGATTTAGTACAACAAAAACTTTTTTAGGCGTTCATGGTGATCCCGGATAATCTGACTGTTTCGCTGGATATCCTCATGACCACTGCTCCTTCTACATTTTTCTAATCTATGGATTAGAAGTTTTACCGCTTAGCCCACAGGATAGCATCTATTACTTTGCTTCAATCATAGACTTATTATACTGAAGGAATGGGTTTCCCAAACCCAAAACGGACTGTGCAGGCAGTTTGAAACTGCACCAAATTCCCTATTTTTCCTTAGCTAAAATCCATTAACTTGGGCTCTGAGTCAATGTATAAACAAAAACCCGGCTGTGCTCAAAGCTCTCTCCTTTATCAGTTTGTGACGGCAAGTATGGCCTTGACTGTACCAGTAGAACAGAGAAGACACGTCTGTGCCTTATCTTATGTGCTGACCACAAAAGATGCACAGACCCAATCTGGGAACAGCGCCAGAGCATGTTCCCGGAGATGATGACCTATTCCTCCCAGATAAGAGGAGGAAGAGGAAGATCCTTTTATGGTCAGAAGAACAGGAAGGAATCTCCTTTTATGGTTAAGAATACCAGAGCAGGAGCATATGTGATGTCAACCTGCGTACATAGGCTGACGTGGTTGGATCTATATGGGAAGGAGGGAGAGGGTGCCTGGAGGATATATATTCTGCATGAAACTTGTCATTTCTTTGGACTTGCTGTGGACCTGATCACGCAAGTGCCTTCTGCTATCCGGAGAGCAGAATAAACGCTTTCTTTGAACCAACCTCAGTGTCATTTGACTTCCTTCCTCCTGTCCCGGAGCAACGCAGACCCAATCAGTGAACTCAAATAAGGCTACAATACTTCTACGGACTTTCAAAGATGGACAGACGTGTGTCCATTTGCTTTCAAATATATTAGAGAATTCACAAGTGTACACATTTTGTTTTTGTTGTACTAAATCATGTATATTATGCCATAAGAATTGCAGTGCTATCTAGTAAACTGGTCTTCGTGTTGCTTGCATTGTTTCTTGTTCTACTCAAGAGTTCATCTGGAGTGTAGCGTTCAGTTCTGGGGAATGCACTTTGAGACGCGAAGGAGTTCGGGAAAGAGAAAGGGAGATAGCTGGCGATACTGAGCACAGAAAGCTTGGCGGAACTGGATATGTTTAGCCTTTGATGAAGAGAAAAGAAGGATCTGATTCCACTCTTAAAATAACCTGAAGGGTTGAGACGCAGAACGGAGCCAAGAGCAGGTCTCCGCTGACCCAAATGTGAGACTGGACAAGTTACAGGAGGGGAGATTTTCGCTGAGTAAAAAGCAGAGGACGCCTGACAGCAAAGAGGAATTTGACAGTGGGACCCCTGGCTAGATGGGGGTTGGGGGGGCCTTCAAAAGTTCCCAATTTTTTTTCTCTGGGCCACACTTTGAATAAAAATTTGCCTGCGTCACACCGATTTCTTGGCAAGAAAAGCAAAACGAAACAACACCTATCAGTGTTCGATTTATAACACAAAACGCAAGTACTTTATAAAATGATCATGGGGCACCCAGAAAGTATAAATCAAGAACAGGAATTATAATTATAAATGAGCCTCTTGCGTATGTATTTTAAGTAGATATACAAAGTCAATGGGCAGTGTGAGCTTGCTTTTTCTGCTAGGTCTAATTTGAGACAAGCAAGCTCCCTTCTTCTCATCAACGCAAACAAGCCTTTCCCTTTTCTGATCGTCTACATTTGTCAGAGTTTAAAATCCCAGTTCACAACAGTATGTCCTGGACAATTGTAGAAGAATAATCAGAAGTATTCTCCAGCGCTCTGTTCAAACAGTGGTTCTGGATCACAGCTGGGCTTGTCCGCAGAATCCTTGGATGTTCTTGCTCTTGAAAATATATCTACCCATACTCAGCAAATAATAAAATAATAATTTGATACTATACTACGCTACACTGAAATGTTTAAATGTTTCATTGATTGTCCTTGAATAAATTTTATTATTATCATTATCATTACAGTGGTGCCTCGCAAGACGAAATTAATTCGTTCTGCGAGTTTTTTCGTCTTGTGAATTTTTCGTCTTGCGAAGCACGGTTTCCCATAGGAAATACATTGACGGTTTCCCATAGGAACGCATTGACGGTTTAAAGAAAAAGGCGCAAGACGTTTTCGTCTTGCGAAGCAAGCCCATAGGGAAATTCGTCTTGCGAAGCAACTCAAAAAACAAAAAACTCTTTCGTCTTGCGAGTTTTTCGTCTTGCGAGGTACCACTGTATTATTATTATTATTATTATTATTATTATTATTATTATTATTAAAAAATCTTCCTGCCACATCTGCCATCCTCTCCCTGCTACGCCTTTGGAGAACCACAGCCTTACAGAGACCTGCAATTCTCTGTTTCTGCGATTAACCTCAAAAAGGAGCCTGGTCTTATTAATAGAAATTTCGTTATGAATTGAGAAAGCCCCATACCAGTGAGAGCTCTGAGCTTAACGCAGCAGGCGATGTAGTCATCAAATGTGATCTTGCCACGAGTACTGTATCGCTTGGAAATGCCATTGATGGCTTGGGGACTCAGCCGAAATCCTGGACGGAAGGAGAGAGCGGGAATCATAAAACTGCACAATTGGAAGGTACACAGCGGATCATCTAATGCAGGCACCCCCAACCTGCGGCCCTCCAGATGTTTTTGGCCTACAACTCCCATGATCCCTCGCTAGCAGGACCAGTGGTCAGGGATGATGGGAATTGTAGTCCAAAACATCTGGAGGGCCGAAGGTTGGGGGTGCCTGATCTAATGCAACCGTTTCCCAGCCAGCGCAAAGTCTCCCAAGCTCACCCATGGATGTCAACGCCTTCTGCAGCTCCTGGGAATCGACCGTGCCGCTGCGATCGCTGTCGACGCTCATAAAGTGTTGCCGCCAGCCGTTCAGCACAGCCCAGAGCTCTTTAAACTCATTGAAGCCCATCGTGCCAGACATATCTCTCTGCGCAGCGGCTAAGGATCACTTCACGTCAATAACTGGATCAATATCCTTTCATGTGCTTGAGAAACATCAGCTACGGTTTCCCTACACTTGTGTGTGCGTGTGTGTGTGTGTGTGTGTAAATGTTTTGTTTATTTTCCATTTAATAATACACATTCACATCATTATTATCCACTTTACCTCCCGGGCTCTTTAGAGCCTATCGATTTCCTTCCCTCCTGCCTCCTGGGCTTTCAAAATTAACCTTTATATCATTGCATTTGGTACGTTTTTCTATTCCAATTACATTCATTGCAGAATAACTCACAATTTAAATAAATATAGAACGGTAGAGAGCTTCTCATTACAGTCATACCTCGGGTTACAGACACTTCAGGTTGTGTTTTTTCGGGTTAAAGGTAAAGGGACCCCTGACCATTAGGTCCAGTCGTGACCGACTCTGGGGTTGCGGCACTCATCTCGCTTTATTGGCCGAGGGAGCCGGCATACAGCTTCCGGGTCATGTGGCCAGCAGGACTGAGCAGATTCTGGCGAACCAGAGCAGTGCACGGAAACGCCGTTTACCTTCCTGCCGGAGTGGTACCTATTTATCTACTTGGACTTTGAGGTGCTTTCGAACTGCTAGGTTGGCAGGAGCAGGGACCAAGCAACGGGAGCTCACCCCGTCATTGCGGGGATTTGAACCGCCGACGATCTGATCGGCAAGCCCTAGGCTCTGTGGTTTAACCCACAGCACCACCTGCATCCCTGTAAGCTTACTTACCCCCAGGGTAAAAAGGTCTAGGATTGCACAGTTAGTTGCTCTTAATTCCTACTGAAACTACTGGGGCTCAGAGGCTGCAACTAACTCATCCGCTTGATCTTCGACAGATCTTCCCATGAGGATTACAGCCATACCTTGGATCCCGAACGTAATCCGTTCCAGAAGTCTGCTCAACTCCCGAAAACGTTCGGAAACCACGGGAGCTCACCCTGTCGCAGGGATTCGAACCGCCGACCTTCTGATCGGCAAGTCCTAGGCTCTGTGGTTTAACTCACAGCGCCACCCACCTCCCTTTTTTCGGGTTATGGACCACAAAAACCTGGAAGTACCGGAATGGGTTATGTCCCGGTTTCGGCAGTCGTGCATGCGGAGAAGTGCTAAACCGTGCTTTGCGCATGCAGAGAAGCCCCGAATCGTAACCTGCGCGTGCGCAGACCCGCCACTGCGGCTTGTGAATGCTGCAGCTTGCGAACGTGTATCCCACACAGATCACGTTCGCAACGAGAGCATCCACTGTACAAGTCTTCAGCTAACCTTGCTAGTGATGTTAATTGCTTACAATAATCTTTCAGATATCGTATAAATTTACTCCAGTCCTTTTGGAATACCTGATCATGCTGCTTTCGGATTTTTCCTGTCAGCTTTGCCAGTTCTGCAAAGTCCATCATCTTCATCTGCCGCTCTCCTTTCATTGGGTTTCCCTACACTTTGGAGGGGCCACTGTCGCCTTGTTTCATAAACCCATCCCCAGCGACCCCTTCTCTCTTCCCCTCCCCAAACCAATACAGTGGTACCCCGCAAGACGAATGCCTCGGAAGACGAAAGAGTTTTTCGTTTTCTGAGGTGCTTCGCAAGACGGATTTCCCTAAGGGCTTGCTTCGCTAGACGAAACAGCCCTGCCTCTCCTGTCATGGCGACACGCACTGCACGCACGCACGCTCGCTTCCCCGCTCCTCCGGCTCCCTCCCACCTTCCAGCTGACGGTTAGTGCCTCGCGCCGCTGCCCACCCCCCTCGCGCGCTCCCCTCAGAGAGCCGTTGCCGCCAGCAGCCAGCGTTGCAGCCGGAGTCGCGCTCCTGAGCCCCGCCGCCCTCCAGCAGCCGCGTCGCGCGGTGGCCACAATGCGCGGGTGAGTCTGAGGTACTGGCTGCGGCAGCTGTCCTGCTTCTCCCCGCCCCTCCCCGCCATTGTCAGTGTTTAAATGCAGTGGTGCTTCGCAAGACGAAAAAACTCGTAAAACGAAAAAACTCGCGGAACGAATTAATTTCGTCTTGCGAGGCACCACTGTATTCAGAATAGCACTTTGCAAGGCCCACTTAGGAAGGTAATAGCACAAGAAAGTTTAAAGCGGTAACAATTAATTGCAAATTTGCTCCAAAGCAAGTGAAAGCTATTTAGTTTAATTACCGTATTTTTTGCTCCATAAGACGCACTTTTTTCCTCCTAAAAAGTAAGGGGAAATGTCTGTGCGTCTGGAAATCACAGATCCAGGAAGCGTGAAGGGGCTCAAAGCAACAGCTTAAATAGCATATTTTTTTACCTTCCTCACCCCCTGGGTAAAATAATAATAATAATAATAATAATAATAATAATAATAATAATAATAATAATAATAATTCCAGCCACCTAGAAGCACAAGTCATAATTGCAATGAGAATTATTAATTATAATAATACAAATATTCTAAGTCAAAGCCAAATATGTGAAGGATACGTCGAGCATGGAGATCATGAGCCTGCAAGTCTCTAGGTTGAAAGCTGTTTAAAGAAAAACAGAAGCAGTCAACAAAAAAATAAGGTGGTTTTTTTTCTCTCTCTTGCCCCCCCCCCCCAAGCCAAGAGTGGTTTTCAAGGAGAAAAGTATGAACAGCATTTGAATTCCTCAAGATTAGTTTTCCTTCATGTTATGTACTGAAGTTCTCACCCTGGGCCAGCAGGGGGATACTGTAGATAGTTATGCAAATAAGGGATCGAAAGTGACGTTCAGTGATTGGATAGTTTTAGAAAGTTGTTACAGTTACGTTGTACTGGAGCTCTATATAAGCAGGCTGGCTGAACCCTTCAGTTCTGTTCTGTTCTGGCCTCTGAATAAACAAGAGCTGTGGGAAGAACCGCTGTGTCGTCTCATACGTTCACCCACAACTTAACACTTCGAATATTTTGATATGTTAAAAGAGAGATAGGAAGAGATGCTTTTAAAAAATGCAAGAGGGATAGTAGCAACTTTTGCAACGAGTTCCAGGTCTTGTCGCTTTTTCTGCAACAAGACTCAGCCCAGCTGATCCGTTTGGGTCAAACTTACGTTTATAGGCTCCTGCAATCCCCGACTGGGTCAGACATCTCTGCAGCTCGTCGGCATCTATTTGACCGTCCTGCGGAAAACAGAAAGAGCATCGCGCCAGGGTTACTGCCTTTGTGCCCGAGACCTGACCATCTCTGCAATAATAATAATAATTTATAATAATAATTTATTATTTATATCCCGCCCATCTGGCTGAGTTTCCCCAGCCGCTCTGGGCAGCTCCCAGTGTTAAAACATGCCATGTTTAAGTTGACCAGGTCCAACATGTTTCTATAAACTAAAATTTGAAGCAGGCTTGCGGTTTTAAACTATGCACACTTAAGAAAGGCAGTCTGTGGATTTTGTGGCCAATTTTAAACACAAACCCCCTTAAACATTTCTAAAATGAGAGACAGAAGGAAGAGACTCACATACACTTAACGGACAACACACGTAACAGACAACATGTAACATGTAAACATACATATTTCCATCCTTTAGTTGGTTATTGTAAGGAGTTAAGTAAAGGTAAAGGTACCCCTGCCCGTACGGGCCAGTCTTAGACTCTAGGGTTGTGCGCCCATCTCACTCAAGAGGCCGGGGGCCAGCGCTGTCCGGAGACACTTCCGGGTCACGTGGCCAGCGTGACATCGCTGCTCTGGCGAGCCAGAGCCGCACACGGAAACGCCGTTTACCTTCCCGCTACTAAGCGGTCCCTATTTATCTACTTGCACTTAAGGGTGCTTTCGAACTGCTAGGTTGGCAGGCGCTGGGACCGAACAACGGGAGCGCACCCCGCCACGGGGATTCGAACCGCCGACCTTTCGATCGGCAAGCCCTAGGCGCTGAGGCTTTTACCCACAGCGCCACCCGCGTCCCTTATTGTAAGGAGTTAGCTCGCTTCAATATTGGTTTCATTAAGCAAAGTTAGTACGAAGGCCCCACATGAAGTGGTTTTTTATGAGCCTCCTGGCCTCTTCAAACACCACCAGTTAATCAAACTCGCAGGGCTCACAACGCTTGGTTGACTGGGTACCCCTTTATATATGCATGCAGTTTTGTTTTGTTTTTTCATTTTAAATTAACTGTGAACATGCAATTTCTCAAAACGACGGAGACCTTTGGGATAACAAGCAGTCCTGGAGAGAGATGACCAGGCTAGGACAAGAACAAACTTCCACACATCCTTTTTTCCCCTGTTGCCTGGAAGACGTGGTAGATAATTTATTCCGGTCAGAGACCAGCTTATAAAACACACTTGGGGGGTACAATCCCAGAAGGAAAGCAAACATTTACAACAATGCACATCAATAAATGCGATAAGCGTATAGGCACTTAAAACTTTAAGATAAGCTGCTGCAGAGAGATGACCCAGAGTCGCCCCTGGAACAGACTTAGGGGATTTTCTTAACGAACTCGTTTGGGCCGGGGGATGGTCTGCGCCTACAGATCTGTACACAGAATCTGGCGACCATCTGGGTCGTCTTATGATCTTTGCCTAACAGGAAAAGGTCAATTTTTTGCTTTTCTGGGAGGTCAGCAAGCCTCACCAGCAGGGGATCAATTGATCTCATTGCGTGCCTCTTCACAAAAGGGACATCTAAAAAATAGATGTTTGGGGCTTCCTATTTTCCCCAATGAACAGGCACAAAGTCTCTGAGCATATGGGACTTTTTAAAAGGCTCCTTCCAGGACCAGCATGGGACGCGGGTGGCGCTGTGGGTTAAAGCCTCAGTGCCTAGGGCTTGCCGATCGTCAGGTCGGCGGTTCGAATCCCCCGCGGCGGGGTGCGCTCCCGTTGCTCGGTCCCAGCGCCTGCCAACCTAGCAGTTCGAAAGCACCCCCGGGTGCAAGTAGATAAATAGGGACCGCTTACTAGCGGGAAGGTAAATGGCGTTTCCGTGTGCTGCGCTGGCTCGCCAGATGCAGCTTGTCACGCTGGCCACGTGACCCGGAAGTGTCTTCGGACAGCGCTGGCCCCGGCCTCTGAAGCGAGATGGGCGCGCAACCCCAGAGTCGGACATGACTGGCCCATATGGGCAGGGGTACCTTTACCTTTACCAGGACCAGTGAGGGCAGAGCTGAACTTCTGGTGCCTGTTGCCTGGCAATTATTAAGACTGAGAAGGTGTCAAGGATCTTCAAGTATCTGAAGGGCTGTCATCACAGAGAAGATGGAGCAAGCTTGTTTGCTGTTGCTCCAGAAAGGAGGACCCAAACCAATGGATTTGAGTTACCAAAAAAGGAGATTCTGCTTAAATATTAGGAAGAACTTTCTGACAGCCTCAAAAAGTGAAGGACTCTCCCATCTGCCTAGGTGTCTTCGAAGGCAGTTAAGACTAGATCAGCGTTTCCCAAACTTGGGCTTCCAGCTGTTTGTTGGACTACAACTCCCATCATCCTTCATCACTGCTAGCTAGGGATGATGGGAGTTGTAGTCCAACAAACCCATGTTTGGGAAACACTGGACTAGAGAAACCTTGTGGTCCCTTCCGACCCTACAATGTGTCTAGGATTCTGTGAGCTTCTGATCCTTGCTCCCGGCAAGCTTTTGAGTTTTGCAAGGATATCCTTATTGATGCAAAGCAGGGAAGCACCCATTTGCCTTCCTGTTTGGACAAAAACAGCCGTGTCTAGTTTGGGACGAAGAAGGATCAAGTTCCTAATCGCTACCCGAAAGGGGGAGAAGTGAACATGTGTGAGGGCCGAACGAAGTTGTTGATTGGAGTTTACCCCAAAGTTGTTGAGTTTTTTTAAGGATTTTATCCCCAGGACATATACTGCTGCGGGGGCCAGATTAAATCAACAGGCAGGCCAGATTAGGCCCCTGAAACGGACTGATCTATATTATTCAAGCCTTAGTCGTTCCAAATTTAAAAGGACCTCAAACGAGGCCGGAATTTGAGCGCCACCCTCAAACATGCAAACTATAGATGCGGAAAAATGAGTCATTTTTATAGCTTCGTTTCCCAGGGCAGAACACGCTAAACGCATTAGGACAGAAACTTGTTCAAATAACGAAAAATAAAATCATTTAAGAGAGGGGATCAGAACTCTCACACACCCTGTCTACATTCTGAAACCCACGTTCCCTAGCCCTGGGAGGAGTTTGGATGCAATGAAAACTCAAAGAGTCCCCCTTCGAGGCTGCAAAGAGAGGATCGGAAAAGTTCACGTTGAAGCAAACCAGAGTTTCCCATTATGCCAGAACCCGGGAAACTGCGGTTTGCTTAAACTACGGTTGGCAAGAACAAGCCAGGGTAAAACTGTGGTTCCTTATTCTGGTTTGTTGTGATGCCACAGACTTAACCAACTTTCAGGTTTTGTAAGACACCAACTCCCAGCAAGCAGCCAGCATGTCCAATGGGCAGAGTGCTGGAGACCAACAACATCGGAAAGACCCCGTATTGGGGGAAGCCTAGTTTAAAGAGACGACTGTCCTCCAAGTTCAGACATCCCGTGGGAGTGCAGTTTGCTTAAAAGTAGATCTGAAATATTCTAGTCTCCTCCTTGGAACTACGAAAGAGGAAGAGAGGGACGCATTAGAAACTTATGGCTTGTTTGTGTAGAAGGAAACCGTATTTTCCTTGATACGCCCCCAAAGGACATTTGTGGTCAATTAAAAAATATACTGGTGAGTCAGTTAGCATGCAAGCAGCCTTATCGGAATTGGCGTGAGCTTGAAGGCCTAGTGGAGGGGGGATAACAGGGAAATAGAAGCATGGGGGTGATCTACTGGACCACCAGGGTAATCGACAGATCTTCTTTGCTCTAAGTTATGGAGGTTTTTGGTTTTGACTGACAGATTTAATCTGACAGCCTAGTACAGAAGAAGTCACAGTATAAGGAAAAAAACCAGGCAGAGGCTGGGTACTTCTTTTCTTTAATGCGGTCCGTACTCCAGACTAGCCGTTTAATTTTACTATCATTTTAACATTTCAAAGTCTGGCTTCCTTCCCCCTTTCTGTGGTTCTGTGTTTTTGAATATCTTCTGCATATCCCAATTCATAGAATCATAGAATCATAGAGTTGGAAGGGACCACAAGGGCCATCGAGTCCAACCCCCTGCCAAGCAGGAAACACCACCAGAGCACTCCTGACATATGGTTGTCAAGCCTCTGCTTAAAGACCTCCAAAGAAGGAGACTCCACCACACTCCTTGGCAGCAAATTCCACTGTCAAACAGCTCTTACTGTCAGGAAGTTCTTCCTAATGTTTAGGTGGAATCTTCTTTCTTGTCGTTTGGATCCATTGCTCCGTGTCCGCTTCTCTGGAGCAGCAGAAAACAACCTTTCTCCCTCCTCTGTGTGACATCCTTTTATATATTTGAACATGGCTATCATATCACCCCTTAACCTCCTCTTCTCCAGGCGAAACATGCCCAGCTCCCTTAGCTTAAATTCATTTAATTTGCTCATTTAACTATCTGCTTTAAATATAAACTCTTACGAAACTGCAGAGTATTACAATAATCCTGCCAATGATTTTGTCTGTTTGCAATTCATCTGTAAATATTCAAATAAACCATTTCCATTGCCTTTATAAAAGAGTTTGTTAGCTTGGTTTCTTATTCTTCCGGTAAGTTTCGCCATTTCTGCACATTCCAAGACGACTGGCGTTCTGAATTAAAACCTGAAGGTTGAATTTCAGCAGGAAGAAGAGCTTTTCCTTAAAACTCAGAAGTGCTTTTGCAAGTTCCTGCACTGCAGTGGGACAGGGCTACTAAAACCCTTGGAGATCCCTTCAAAGTCCACAAACCCAAGCTGCCACTATGCAGTCAGAACATTTCATGGCTGAATCAGCCACAGATCTTCCTAGCTAAAGCCCAATATGCCAGCCACTTCTGACACCCTTTGTTGGCTTACAATTCAACGAGCATTTGCTGAGCCTAATAAAATGAAGAATTATAGTAGGGACTGAAATACAGCATCTGCCTACATTTTGGGGGTTTCTATGGGGGCATTGGCTGCGGCAACTGTCTTACTAAGCTGCATTACTTCAAAAGTCACCAAGCTAATGGAATATGCAGAAATGGCCAGACTGACAGAAAAGATCAGAAACCAGGAAGTTTCCCTAAAGGATCTCCGCCCCCATCATTCAGCCCAGACACTGAGGTCCAGCTCCAAGGGCCTTCTGGCGGTTCCCGCCCTGTGAGAAGTGAGGTTACCAGGAACCAGGTAGAGGGCCTTCTCGGTGGTGGCGCCCTCCCATCAGATGTCAAGGAAATAAGCAGCTATCCTATTTTTTAAATAAATAAAAAATTCCTTCCAGTAGCACCTTAGAGACCAACTAGGTTTGTTATTGGTATGAGCTTTCGTGTGTGTGCAGATACTTAAGAAGATATCTGAAGAAATGTGTATGCACACAAAAGTTCATACCAATAAAAAACTTAGTTGGTCTCTAAGGTGCTACTGGAAGGAATTATTTTTTATTTTGTTTCGACTACGGCAGACCAACACGGCTACCTACCTGTAACTAGAACTATTCTTAAAAGACATCTGAAGGCAGCCCTGTTCAGGGAAGTTTTTTAATATTTAATGCTGTATTGTTTTTAACACTCGATTGGGAGCCGCCCAGAGTTGGGGAAACTCAGCCAGATGGGCGGGGTATAAATAAATTAATAATAATAATAATAATTAGAATAACTTTTTAATATACTTAAAAGACCACGGTAGAAGGTTAAGATCATTGGCAGGGATACAATAACACTTGTAATGTGAAATGAACTTTGGTTACTCTGATTATATAACTGATGGGTAACAGTAAAGGATGCAGGAAAAAGGAAAAAGATAACATTTTTCAAAATGGAACCCATGGAGGGAGGGGAGGAGGTCTGTAGGTTCGGGAAAAAAAATTATGATTCAGAATTGTTAGTTATTATGTATACATTTATGTAAAACCAATAAAAAATGATAAAAACAACAAACCATCACGACTGCTCTCAGGGTTCCACACCCCTGGGATTATATGCCACTGGCAAAAGAACACACTAGGTGTTTGCCCACACTGCAGATGAATTAAGGGACAGCGAGGAAAAATAGTGTCTAATATTTGCTGTGTAAATTTAGGGGTGGGGAGGAGGGAGGCATACCTGCCCAGCAACCGCAGCAAAATAGCCATATAAAGGATCTTGCGCTTGGCCAGGAAAAGAAGGTCCGCCGGGGGCACTCCCATACTACAAATAAAAAAAAGGGGGAAGAAATTAAATCAAGGAATTTTCACCGTCGTTTTGAGCTGAGTGGCACGCACATTTACTGGAAAGCCGGCCCCGCAGCCTTCCTTGGGAACGGCAGTCTCAATACACGCAAAATCCCCGTGTTCATAAAAGCAGTTTCGACAGTGAAACCTGGACACGTTGCAAGTTCGGGTCCGACAAACACCAAATTGCAGTTTTAAGTCGTCCGGCCAAAGGGCTGCTTTAAATCGCTAAGTCAAGTCGCATTTCCCCACCAGTACTTTGGATAATTCTGCAGCGGTGATGCTTGTGAACCAGGAAAACATATTGCACTTTTTCACTACCAAGGAGGGCACACTTCTGAATCATTCTGTGGGCCGCACCTACAATCCTATACCCACTTACCTGGAGGTAAGCTTGCTTAGGTAAAGGTAAAGGGACCCCTGACCACTAGGTCCAGTCGTGGCCGACTCTGGGGTTGCGGTGCTCATTTCGCTTTATTGGCCGAGGGAGCCGGCGTACAGCTTCCGGGTCATGCGGCCAGCATGACAAAGCCGCTTCTAGTGAACCAGAGCAGCGCACAGAAATGCCGTTTACCTTCCCGCCGGAGTGGTACCTATTTATCTACTTGCACTTTGACATGCTTTCGAACTGCTAGGTTGGCAGGAGCAGGGACCGAGCAACAGGAGCTCACCCCGTCATTGCGGGGATTCAAACCGCCGACCTTCTGATCGGTAAGTCTTAGGCTCTGTGGTTTAACCCACAGCGCCACCCGCGTCCCTGTAAGCTTACTTACCCCCAGGTAAAAAGGTCTAGGATTGCGCAGTTAGTTGCTCTTAATTCCTACTGAAACTGATGGGGCTCAGAGGCTGCAACTAACTCATCCCCTTGACCTTCGACAGATCTCCCCATGAGGATTACAGCCGTACTTTGGTTCCCGAACGTAATCCGTTCCAGAAGTCTGCTCAACTCCCGAAAACGTTCGGAAACCAAAGCATGGCTTCCGATTGGCTGCAGGAGTTTCCTGAAGCCAATCGGAAGCCTTGTCGGATTTCGGCTTCCAAAGAACGTTGGCAAACCGGAACACTTAATTCCGGGTTGGCAGCATTCGGGAGCCAAAACGTTCATGTACCAAGGCGTTCAAGAACCAAGGAACATAGAAAGGCAAACTTTAGTTCAATGTGTTTTCAATGGAACGCAAGCTGAACCCATTCGGAGTCCAACAGCCCAGAGCCCTTCACACCCCCTGCTTTCCAACATGAATTTTCTTCTACAGTCAAGTGCCCATAAAAAATATCAGGAGCACAGTTAGAAATTAGCCAGGAGCCAGGTGCATTTTGCAACTGGCGCGGGTCCAACTGCCACCACTCCGGGTGCCAGGTTGATGACTGACATCTCCACCTGGCTGGTCCCTCCGGCTTTCATAATCAGGTGAGCAGAGGAGCTAATTTATTCCATTTATCTCCCACCTTTATTTCCAAGGAGTCCATAGTTCACCCCCCACCTCATCTAATCCGTACAACGACCCTGTGAGGTAGGTGAAGAGGCTGCGACTGACTCCAAGGTGACCCAGTGAGCTTCAGGACTGAGTGACGATTTGAACCCTGATCTCCCAGGTCCTAGTCTGACACTCTAACCATTACACCACACTTCCCTCCTAGAGTCATTCTGCAATGGGGCAGCTCTACCAATTAAGGAGGTAAATCAATATGGGGAAAGCTAAATGTCACTTACAGAAGGATGTGACATATTGTTCTTGAAGCTCGAACTTGTTTCATTCTGAATCATTTTATTTGATGCATTATTGCGCTTTTAAAGCGCTATGAGATTTTTCTTCTATCCAATAAAATACATTGGCATAGAAATGAAATTAATAATAATAACAATAACAATACAGTGGTACCTCCGCTTACGAACGCTTCGGATTACGAACTCCGCTAACCCAGTACATTTCCGAGCACAATTCAAAGTGTTGGTGCTGACCTCTAAAGCCCTAAACGGCCTCAGTCCAGTATATCTGAAGGAGCATCTCCACCCCCATCGTTCTGCCGGGACACTGAGGTCCAGCTCCGAGGGCCTTCTGGCGGTTCCCTCATTGTGAGAAGTGAGGTAACACGGAACCAGGCAGAGGGCCTTCTCGGTGGTGGCACCCGTCCTGTGGAATGCCCTCCCAGCTGATGTCAAAGAGGAAAAAACTACTACAGTGGTACCTCTGGTTACGTACTTAATTCGTTCCGGAGGTCCGTTCTTAATCTGAAACTGTTCTTAACCTGAAGCACCACTTTAGCTAATGGGGCCTCCCGCTGCCGCTGCACGATTTCTGTTCTCATCCTGATGCAAAGTTCTTAACCCAAGGCACTATTTCTGGGTTAGCGGAGTCTGTAACCTAAAGCGTATGTAACCTGAAGCGTATGTAACCCGAGGTACCACTGTACCAGACTTTTAGAAGACATCTGAAGGCAGCCCTGTTTAGGGAAGCTTTTAATGTTTAACAAGTTATTGTATTTTAATATTCTGTTGGAAGCCGCCCAGAGTGGCTGGGGAAACCCAGCAAGATGGGCGGGGTATAAATAAATTATTATTATTATTATTATTATTATTATTATTATTACCCGGAAGCAGCCGCTTCTGGCTGCGGACTTTGCCCCAGGATGCGAACGGAAATTGTGCACCAGAGGCGTGTGCGAGATCCCATTAGCGAAAGCGTGCCTCAGGATAAGAACGGTTTAAACTTAAGAACGGACCTCCGGAACGAATTAAGTTCGTAACCAGAGGTACCACTGTAAGGCACATTGCAAGAAAAATAAAAGGTGCCTAAACATTCTGTTGTGGCAACCGCAACCTAGGTTTAAAGTGCCATTTGACAATGAGCTTATATTTCTGAATTTCTAACACTGCAGAAATGGTTCTCTTTCCCTGAACAATGTCGGACTCTCCCTTTTGAAATGTCACTGAGCTTCTGCCGTATTTCCCGTCAGTCTCTCCTGCCTCGCCCTATGCCCACCCGGGAAACAAAGAGTGGCACACAATGCAAAATGTTTGCACATGGCCAGTCACAGGCCCACAAATTTCTAGAAGTGAGAAACACAGGAGTTGCTGGGCAGAGCTGTATGATGCGGAAATGCCCTTATTTGCACAGAGAGCAAACATCCATTGAGCGCTGGGTATAAGAACACACCTCCATTAGTTTACAAAGGGCGTGGAAAAATCTCTGAAATGGGCGCAGCGGAAGATTCTCCTCCTATACAGGTTGGGGTTGGTGGCCGGTTCCTATGACCTGGGGATCAGGCGCAGAGTCCTGTGGCCTCTGCATATTCCAACTCAACATCTCCAGGATATCTGAAAATGCTTGACCTTAGACAGATCTCCCCATGAGGATTACAGCCGTACAGTGGTACCTTGGGTTACATACGCTTCAGGTTACAGACCCAGAAATAGTACATTGGGTTAAGAACTTTGCTTCAGGATGAGAACAGAAATCGTGCTCTGGCGGCACGGCGGCAGCAGGAGGCCCCATTAGCTAAAGTGGTGCTTCAGGTTAAAAACAGTTTCAGGTTAAGTACAGACATCCAGAACAAATTAAGTACTTAACCCGAGGTACCACTGTATGTTGGTTCTCGAATGTATTCCGTGCCAGAAGTCCGTTCGACTCCCGAAAATGTTCAGAAACCAAAGCATGGCTTCCAACGTTTGGCTTCCAAAGAACGTTCACAAACCAGAACACTTAATTCTGGGTTTGCAGCCAAAACATACACCAACCAAGGCGTTCGAGAACCAAGGTACGACTGTACAGTCATACCTCATGTTGCGTCCGCTTCAGGTTGCGTTTTTTCGGGTTGCAGACTGCCGAAACCCAGAAGTACCGGAACGGGTTACTTCCGGGTTTCGGTAGTCGCGCATGCGCAGAAGCGCCGAATCACAACCCACGTGTGCGCAGATGCGGGTTGTGAACGCTGCGGGTTGCGAAAGTGCGTCCCGCACAGATCACGTTTGCAACCTGAGTGTCCACTGTACGTAGAAAGGCAAGCTTTTGTTCAATGTGTTTGACACAGGGTTGTCGATTACCGGTAGTTTTAATACACCGTATTTTTCCGTGTATAACATGCCCCTGTGTATAAGATGCTCCCTATTCTGGGGGACTAAAATTTGAGAAAATGGGGAGCTTGCCCTTGTATAAGATGATGCCAATTGTTTTACATTATTTTATTGTAAAAAACCCAAGTCTTATACAAAGAAAAGTACGGTACTTTTAAAAAATATATCTGGATTTGTCATTTTGGCCATGGGCGGGGATCTTTCACCCAGCCCAAATCTATTTCAGACTACTCTATCTCTCTCATCGAGTTATTTTTCTTGCTAATGGCTCCTGATCTAATTTCACACTAATGTAAACCAAGGCCCATTATCACTCCACATTTATTTTTTAATATTGAAGATGCTGGAAAGTAGCTCTGTATTCTACTCAACCGCAGTGTTTTCTTCTTGCTGTTGATCTGTACATCTTATTGAATATTTAAAGCTGCATTTTTAAAAAACAAAAAGTATATAATCTGGATTAAAATAAATACGAATACCTGAACGTGAAGCCTGAAGGGAACGATGACAAATGTACAATATTTACAGGTGTTTGTGTGCCTTCATTTTAAATATCCAGCCTTTTAGAGAGGCCAATGATTCTACCGACCAAGCTTGGTGGTTTTCTTCTAGAAGGCGGACGAGGTTTAGCAATGCAGAGTTCAAGCGTCACCCAAGAGAGAGGATACAACAAATAAAAGCATCCATTTCTGCTCAAGAGCATCGTAGAAAGCAAACACATTACGCCCGGTAATTATTCCGGCGGCAGAGTCTCAGATGAGCTTTTCCTGCTCCTTGCTTGGGGCTTTTTAGAGCCAAGCTGCAGAAGAGGCCATTTATCTTCCCTTTCCCTGCCCTCCCCCCAAAAGGAAGCGTGGCCTAGTGGTTTGAGTGTTTGACTTGAGCTCAGGGAGACGTGGATCAAGGCCTGCACGCGGCCACGAAAAGCTCGCTGGCGAACGTCACAGGCGAGCCACTGTCTCTCACCCGTCCAGCAGCCTGTTTTGAAACCTGATCAGCAAGAAGCGGGTTCGAGTTCCGCTGCACGCGGAAGATGGCGGGAAACAACCTTGATGCCTTGCGACAATCGCAGCACAAGCAGCTGGCTGCAGGCGGGCAAATGTTCTTTGCCCTTTGGAGCCTTTGCAGCTGCCGCAACGTCAAAAGCCCATCCTCAGAGGTTGTGTGAACTGCCCTGCCCTGTGTCAGGGTCCAAAGCGCTGAGGGCGAGCCGTTATTTGGGCACCTGCAGAAGAACACCCCGCACCCGTTTCCCCCTGGGAGCAAAAATACATACAATAAAAATAATACATTAATGAGCTGACACTAATTGCCTTTCAAAATCTTCTCCCTTAGGCCTCATTTTGTCTAACAGTAGGACTAGACCTCATTTTGTCTAACAGTAGGACTAGACCAGGGGTAGGCAATCTAAGGCCCGGGGGCCGGATGTGGCCCAATTGGCTTCTAAATCTGGCCTGTGGATGGTCCAGGAATCAGCGTGTTTTAACACAAGTAGAATGTGTCCTTTTATTTAAAATGCATCTCTGGGTTATTTGTGAGGCCTGCCTGGTGTTTTCACATGAGTAGAATGTGTCCTTTTATTTAAAATGCACCTCTGGGTGATTTGTGGAACCTGCCTGGTGTTTTCACATGAGTAGAGTGTGTCCTTTTATTTAAAATGCATCTCTGGGTTATTTGTGGGGCCTGCCTGGTGTTTTCACATGAGTAGAGTGTGTCCTTTTATTTAAAATGCATCTCTGGGTTATTTGTGGGGCCTGCCTGGTGTTTTTACATGAGTAGAATGTGTCCTTTTATTTAAAATGCATCTCTGGGTTATTTATGGGGCATAGGAATTCATTCATAATTTTTTTGCAAAATATAGTCCGGCCCCCCACATGGTCTGAGGGACGGTGGTCCGGTCCCCGGCTGAGAAAGGTTGCTGACCCCTGGACTAGACCCAGAGCAATCCTACACAGACTTGCTTTTGAGTAGACCATGGTGACACAGCGGAGCTTACTTGAGAGTTCACAGGACTTATCCTGATGATGATTTAATTATAGAAGAGACTTTAGATGGAGCCCGGTGTCCATAGGAGCAAAGTCCTAGGGGCCCAGGGGTCTTTGCCCCCCCAATAAAATATTTAAGGGGGTTAAAGGTAAAGGGACCCCTGACCATTAGGTCCAGTCGTGACTGACTGGGGTTGCTGTGCTCATCTCGCTTTATTGGCTGAGGGAGCCGGCGTACAGTTTCCGGGTCATGTGGCCAGCAGGACTAAGCCGCTTCTGCCGAACCAGAGCAGCGCATGGAAACGCCCTTTACCTTCCCGCCAGAGCGGTACCTATTTATCTACTTGCACTTTGATGTGCTTTCGAACTGCTAGGTTGGCAGGAGCTGGGACCGAGCAACGGGAGCTCACCCCGTCATTGCGGGGATTCGAACCGCCGACCTTCTGATCGGCAAGCCCTAGGCTCAGTGGTTTAACCCACAAAAGTTGATGGGCATTGCCATTCAAATGATGGATGTGCACGGAATCACATGATTGATTACGCAGGGCGGGGTTTTCCCCCATCCCATATTTTATTCAAGGCTGGGTCCATCGACTGTGTCACTATTTATGTTGATGGAGTAGTTTTCCTGCCAACATTTCAGCTTCATAGGACGGGCCCCAAATGCCTAACTTTATACAATTCCGTTGGGTCTTCTCCACCCTACAGGATTTGACCTACATTGGCTCCCAGTATGTTTCCGAGCACAATTCCAAGTGTTGGTGCTGACCTTGAAAGCCCTAAACGGCCTCGGTCCAGCAGACCTGAAGGAGCATCTCCACCCCCATTGTTCTGCTCGGACACTGAGGTCCAGCTCCCAGGGCCTTCTGGCGGTTCCCTCGCTGCGAGAAGCCAAGTTACAGGGAACCAGGCAGAGGGCCTTCTCAGTGGTGGCACCCACCCTGTGGAACGCCCTCCCACCAGATGTCAAAGAGAACAACAACTACAGTCATACCTCGCGTTGAAGTAGCTTCAAGTTAAGTATTTTCGGGTTGCGCTCCACGGAGACTCAGAAATAACAGAGCATGTTGCTTCCAGGTTTCACCACTCACACATGCGCAGACGCTCAAAATGACGTCACGCGCATGCGCAGAAGCGGCGAAACACGACCCGTGCACGTGCAGATGCGTGTTGCGTTTACTTCAGGATGTGAACGGGGCTCCGGAACAGATCCCGTTTGTATCCAGAGGTACCACTGTACCAGACTTTTAGAAGACATCTGAAGGCAGCCCTGTTCAGGGAAGCTTTTAATGTTTAACAGACCACTGTATTTTAATACTCTGTTGGAAGCCGCCCAAAGTGGCTGGGGAAACCCAGTGAGATGGGTGGGGTATAAATAATTATTTCTATTCTATTCTATTCTACTCAACTGCCCACCCCCTGAATGACAAGGCCCCAAACGTTGCAAACTTATCTCATAGGGGAGATGTAGGAACGCACAAAGAAGTGAATCCAAGATGGATGGGAGTTTCTTAAAGGTTTCTTAAACTGAAGGCTCAAATTGCAGACGATTCCAGGAAAAAAGAAAAGTGGGAGGCATTGAAGGAAACCGGTGTGGCTGCGTAAGGAGCTTACAGGTGAGCGGAGAGTTAAGAAATGGAAGAACGGGAAAATCACAAAGATTGTACATGAATAAGGGTGAAGGTCAGGCTGGCGAAAGCTCAGAATGAGCTCAGGCTTGCAAGAGAAGTTAATAATAATAATAATAATAATAATAATAATAACAACAATAGGTTTCTTCAGCTATGTCTGAAGTAAGAGGAAGAACAAGCAAGCGTGGGGAACATGGAGAAATGATCTTGGGTGACAGAGAAAAGGCAGAACTACTCAACACCGACTTTGCCTCTGTCTTCAGCTAAAAGGAAAGTGACGCCCAACCTGGTGATAACGGAATAAATGGTGTAAGGAGCAAGCTGCAGCCCGAGATAGGAAGAGAGGTAGTAAGGGAAAACCTAGCTACCTTAAATGAATTCAAATCACCAGGGCCTGATGAGCTGCACCCAAGGGTGCTAAAGGAGCTTGCGGACGGTCCAGGAATCAGCATGTTTTTACATGAGTAGAAGGTGTGCTGTTATTTAAAATGCATCTCTGGGTTATTTGTGGGGCCTGCCTGGCGTTTTCACATGAGCCGAATGTGTGCTTTTATTTAAAATGCATCTCTGGGTTATTTGTGGGGCCTGCCTGCTGTTTTCACATGAGCAGAATGTGTGCTTTTATTTAAAATGCATCTCTGGGTTATTTGTGGGGCGTAGGAATCCGTTCATTCCCCCCCCCCAAAAAAAATATAGTCTGGCCCCCCCAGAAGGTCTGAGGGACAGTGGACCGGCCCCCTGCTGAAAAAGTTTGCTTACCCCTATTTCGCATTTAAATAAGCTTTTTTTAAAAAAAACAACCACCCACAAAATAAAATGGTGTATCCATTTTTTTAGGAAATAAACAAGCAAAGGCGCCTGGATGGAAGGCAGCGCGATGGTGGCATGTATTAAAACATTACGCAACGTTGAAACATTTTAACCAGGAGGGGGAGAGCCCTGCGAGGTCGACCACCCACCAGCCAACGATCCTTCCCCCCCCCCCTTGGCGCCCCCATCCTCGCTTCCCACCCCCATTTACGAACCAGTTCCCACCCCCATTTATCCCCCCTCTCCCCAACGCCTTGCGGGGGAGGGGGAGAGAAGAGCGGGGGAGGGGAAAGGGGGAAAGCGAAAGTGTGAAGAGGGAGAATGTGGGGAGGGGAGGCGCCCCCCCCATGCTCTTTGCAGGCCTGCGGGCCGCATGCACCGCGCTCCGGGGGCCGCACTTGCTCCCCACCCACCCCTGGTCCATTCATTCCTGCATCCTCGCTTACCTGGCCCTGGTAATAGCCACCTCCGGCGCCGGGATGCCCAGGATACGCCATGGCCGATGCGCTCCTCGCTGCTGCAAACCAACCCGACCTCGCCGGCTCCGCGCCTCCTCCTACTCTCCGGGGAGGTCCGGATCAAACCATTGGCGAGGGGGGGAGGCAGGGGGAGGGGTCTGGAAAAGGGGGTCTCTGGGCAACCCTCTGCAGGCGCTAGAAGGGTTGGGGTCTCGAAAAGGTCTCCAAAGGACTCGGGTCCCCCCCCGCCCAGGTTCTGCAAAGTGGGGGGGTGGGAATGCTGGGAATGACTCTTGGATGTTTCCCCCCCCTCCAGAAGTGGTACGAGCCGGACTTCCTCTTTCCCGGGGAGGAAAGGAAAATGGAAACTTTCTGTGCGCAAAGGCGAAAGTGTTTTGCAAAGCGCGCAGGGCGCTTTTGCCTCGCAGGGCGTTGCGGGTGTTGGGGGGTTGGAATTGAGGGTTTTATTGGGAGTGGAAGAGGAGGAGGTTGCGTGCAAAATGCATGCATAAATATAAATGCATAATAAACACACAAGAGGTAGCCGCTTTCATATATATATATAGCTGACTGTGCCCCCAAATACCCCAGTAATGAGATCATTAAGTTTGCAGATGATACAAGGGGGGTTGGTTTAATCACGGCTGGAGAGGGCGAGGCGGCCTATAGGAAGGAAGTTGAGCAGTTGGGGGAGTGGTGCAGGAAAAACAACTTACTCCTTAACATAAATAAAACAATAGAGATTATTGTGGACTTTAGGAAATGTAAATTGAATATTCAGCCACTCATTATTGAGGGGAAGTGCGTGGAACAGGTCACGGTGTTTTGATTTCTAGGAATGGAGTTGAGAGATGACCTAACCTGGGGAGAGAACAGCAAAGACCTGGTGAAGAGAGCACAGCAGAGGTTATATTTTCTGAGAATCCTCCGGAAAAACAATCTCTCAAAGGACCTGTTGATGTCATTTTACCATTGTACTGTGGAGAGTGTATTAACTTATGGTCTGTGTGTGTGGTTTGGGAGCTGCACGGCCAGGGAAAAAACAATGCTGTCCAGTGTTCTAAAGACTGTGGAGAGAATAGTTGGGTGCCCTCTTCCCACCTTGGATCAAATCTACGCTTCCAGGTGCCATAAGAAAGCTGCAGAGATAGCGCAGGATAGTGCGCACCCCGGAAATGATCTCTTTCAGCTTCTGCCTTCTGGAAGAAGGTACAGGGTTATAAAGGCCAGGACTAGCCGCCTGAGAAACAGTTTCTATGCAAATGCAATTCTGGTTCTAAACGCAGCATAAGGGGTCTCTATAGTATATTGTATTTTAAAAATGCAGAAGACCCGGTGGATCAGTTCATTCGCTAGTCAGTTCATGCATACGTTCATGTTTTACCAGTTGTACTGGCTCCCGGTAGAGTATAGGGTCAGGTTCAAGGTGCTGCTTGGTCTTGACCTTTAAAGCCCTTTGGGGCCCTCGTACCTACGGGACCGCCTCTCCTGCTCTGCCCCGCAGAGGACATGAAGGCCCATGAAAAACCCTAGTTTAGAGGTCCCGGGCCCAAAGGAAGTCAGATTATCCTCCACCAGGGCCAGGGCCTTCTCAGTGGTGGCTCCGACCTGGTGGAATGCTCTGTCCCATGAGACCAGGGCCCTGCAGGATTTAACCTCCTTCCGCAGGGCCTGTAAAACAGAACTATTCCACCTGGCTTTCAATTTGAACTTAGCCTCATCTCTTATTCCCCTCCCTTCCCTCCCACTCCCCTTTTATGAAGATCCCACAGCTAATTTTCCCCTGGTCTCCTCGCTGGCCCAAATAGGACTAACTTAGCCAGCTAGCCCTGGTGATCATCTAATGTTTATTGGATGGATTTTCCCCCTAAATTGATTTTTGAATTCTGCATTTATTGTTATTCTCGTTTTATACTGTATTTTATGCTGGTTTTTGTTGTATCAATTAAGTGTTTTAAATTTGTTGTTAGCCGCCCTGAGCCCGGTTTTCTGAAGCAGGAAGGGCGGGGTATAAATAAAAAATTATTATATTTTTATTATATTGTGTAGCATCTGGGGAAATTAGTAAATTTCTGGGTTGGGTCCTGATTTTGTTTCCTTAATTGGCTCACTAACCAACCTGCCTGCACTACAACAGGAGTTGCTTAGTAACAGAGAAGCATTGCTTTATTGCATTACAGAGTTTATGATAGTTAGTTAGCAACAAGGCGACAAGAAAACAATCTTAAAAGCGGCTGCATGCCTTTTTCTCCTGGAGAGCTGTGTGTACTGAAACCACAACCTTCAAAACGACAAATTATATTTGACAGGTTTAAGCTAAGCAAACCACACCTCTGCTTTGCAAATGGGTTGGACTCTCTTTCGTAAAAGGATGGGGTGTTTTGTCGTTCACAAACAGCAGGTCATCCTGTTTACTCAGAAGTAAGCCCCTCTATGCTCCAGTGGGTCGGAGGATGGTGTTGTGTAGGAATGGGCAGTTTGTGAGCCTGCAGGTGTTGGAATCATAGAATTGTAGAGATGGAAGGCACCCTGTTATGTACTGAGTTGAATAGGATCCAGAATGCAGCAGTCTGATTGGTCCCAGAACAATAGGATTCAGAATGCAGCAGTCTGATTGGTCCCAGAACAATAGGATTCAGAATGCAGCAGTCTGATTGGTCCCAGAACAATAGGATTCAGAATGCAGCAGTCTGATTGGTCCCAGAACAATAGGATCCAGAATGCAGCAGTCTGATTGGTCCCAGAACAATAGGATCCAGAATGCAGCAGTCTGATTGGTCCCAGAACAATAGGATCCAGAATGCAGCAGTCTGATTGGTCCCAGAACAATAGGATTCAGAATGCAGCAGTCTGATTGGTCCTAGTACAATAGGATTCAGAATGCAGCAGTCTGATTGGTCCCAGAACAATAGGATCCAGAATGCAGCAGTCTGATTGGTCCCAGAACAATAGGATCCAGAATGCAGCAGTCTGATTGGTCCCAGAACAATAGGATTCAGAATGCAGCACTCTGATTGGTCCCAGAACAATAGGATCCAGAATGCAGCAGTCTGATTGGTCCTAGAACAATAGGATTCAGAATGCAGCAGTCTGATTGGTCCCAGAACAATAGGATCCAGAATGCAGCAGTCTGATTGGTCTGCCCAATCCAACTCCAGATGGAAGTGAATCCGCAACCTGATTGGCCTAGAGGAGAATCCCAGAATTAGCCAATCACATGGGGCCCATTGTGTAAATAATGTATATAAAGCAGACATTCTGGGGGAACTTCCATTTCTCACTACTAAGAGCTGAATAAAGAGCATGAAATCCACTCTCAACTCTGAGTATATTTCACACCCTAAAGGGCATTTAGTCCCAACCCCCTGCAATCTTCTTTTTCTTTGGCGATCCCTCGTAGACGACTAAGATTGTCTTCCATAAACACGGTATTAACAATGAGTCCGTAAGTGACCGTGGAGGCCCATTCTGGATCCACACGTCCTTCCACAGTGGGGACAAAATGGTTTTCGGCCTTCTAGGGGGACGGTGGACATGATTTTCACCGCTCGACAGCTTCAAGAAAAATGCAGAGAGCAAAACCAACCCCGTTTATTGACCTGATTAAGGCTTTTGACACTGTAAATCAGGGGTCAGCAAACTTACCACGCCTCAGGCTGGTGTCTCCAGCGCCAATCGCGCGGCGGGCTGGAGGGCGGGGGAGTGCGTGCCCATTATTATTATTATTATTATTATTATTACTACTACTACTACTACTACCAGTACTACAACCATCCAACAGTTTGACTTCACCTCCAAAAGCACACTCTTCCACGGTCTCCCAAGACAGACGGATGCCAACCATATATGTATTAGGGGTAGGTGGTTGCATTCATATCCTCCAGCAGTTCCTGGGAACAGGGTGAGGCCTCGCACCTTGCCCTTCATCCTGCCAGCCCTTTGAGGGTCTTCCCAGCCCTTTTTCTCAGATAAAGCTTCCATTACACACTCCCTTCACTGCAGATGGTGACAGCAATTACAAAATTAAAAGATGCCTGCTTCTTGGGAGGAAAGCAATGACAAGCCTAGACAGCATCTTAAAAAGCAGAGACATCACCTTCCCAACAAAGGTCCGTATAGTGAAAGCTCTGGTTTCCCCAGTAGTGATGTGTGGAAGTGAAAGCTGGACCATAAAGAAGGCTGATCGCCAAAGAATGGATGCTTTTGAATTCTGGTGCTGGAGGAGACTCTTGAGAGTCCCATGGACTGCAAGAAGATCAAACCTCTCCATTATGAAGGAAATCAGCCCTGAGTGCTCACAGGAAGGATAGATCCTGAAGCTGGGGCTCCAAGACTTTGGCCACCTCATGAGAAGAGAAGACTCCCTGGAAAAGACCCTGATGTTGGGAAAGATGGAGGGCACAAGGAGAAGGGGACGACAGAGGATGAGATGGTGGGACAGTGTCCTTGAAGCTACCAGCATGAGTTTGAACTGCAGGAGGCAGTGGAAGACAGGAGGGCCTGGTGTGCTCTGGTCCAGGGGGTCACGAAGAGTTGGACACGACTAAATGACTAAACAACAACACACACTCCCTGCCAAACCCATTTCCTGGGAACTGAAATTTCCCAGGAACTTCAGCTGTTCCTTATCTGGCTCATCATCTCCTAGCCTGCCTCCACCAGCCAAGGCCCTGATCCTGTATCCATGCAGGAGGGAAGCTCAGGAGAGCAGAGGAGTCTCAGCGAATCCTTCACACTGCCATTTAGGACGTGAAAATAAACATGCCGTGACTTACTGTGTTATCCTTTGGTGGGAACTGCATACCTGAGCTTTTTGATAGGGAAGGAGTTTCAACTGCTCACACCTATAGAAATCATTTAGAGGGAGGAAAAATAAAATTTATAGTGCAATAGCTTGATTTTAAATATTTAAGAGAGTTCCTACGTCTCCCCTAAGTATCATTTATTTCTGTTTTAAAAATAGCATCTCACCTGTGCACTGTGTCGACCTGCTTCTTAGTGACTAAATGGACAGGTGTGTATACCATAAATAATCACCTTGGTGAAATAAAAACCAAGCTGTAGAGTCAATTGTAAACATTTGTTTTCCCACAGGTAAGACCAGAAATGTTACATATTAGTCATATTCCCCGCCCCCTTTGGAACTGGGTGCAATAAATCACACCTAGGTTTTCACATTATAATCACAGCTTGTCCATTTCACCAGTGATACGGAGGGGCGGGCATGTCTTCTTCACCTCCTTCTTCGCTACAATATATCCATTTATTTCCAATTGTCAATGTCAAAAGGGACTAAAATCTATAAAATTCATAGAAAATCAACGTGCCAATTTGCTCAATTTCTCTAGGACTCCATGACACCTCCCCTGTCCTCCATAATCCCTCAAGCAAGGTGTCAAGACCCTAATCCTGTCAAATCACTCTGCCAAGCCTTTCCTCTGGGCAATGCCAGGTGGCAGACTATGCATACATGGACCATTGTCTTCTCATCACCAGTGCTCAGGATGTGCTTATCTGCGCATATCTCCAGCTCTGCATATTCCCCCCTCCCTCCTCCATATGTTAATCCCGTGTAACCCAACCTCTTCTTAATATATTCATGATGTAATCTGTGTAACCCAACCTCTTCTTAATGTATTCATGATGTAACTGGGATGTATTTTGCACTGTATTCTGGGACATGGAGGGAAGTTTCAAAAGTTCATGTCACCCCTTTCTCGCTGTTCAATCTCGCCTTGAACCTTGTTGCGCAATAAACATGGATCTTCTGCAGTTTGCTCCTCTCCGGCTGAACTCATTTTCCTCTGCAGGGACCCGCGGACTTAGTCCAACGAGCTGGGTGGCAGAGCAGCCTCGCACCCAGGATTTTACCGTAACAACCAGTAAAGGAAAAAGGGTTATAAGAACTTATGGGATGTGCAGAAATGGCAAACTTACCAGAAGAATAAGAAATCAAGATAACAACCTTTTATATATATACAAAAATGGAAATGGTTTATTTAATATTTACAGAGAAATTGCAAAGAGATAAAAACATTAGCAGGATTATTGTAATAACCTGCAGTTTGATAAGAGTATATCTTTAAAGTAGATAATTAAATGAGCAAATAAATGAATTTGGACATGCAGAAGATGTTAACAAAAAAATTCAGGAACCGCAGAAAGAGGGGGAAGGAAGTCAAAATATGAAATGTTAAATTGATTGTAAAACTAATGAAATGTGTAAACTTGAAAAGTATTAATAAAAACTTTTAGAGCTTGTTCATTTCTGAGATGCTGATATACTGATAAGATAAACGGCTGCAGTGCTATAGCCCTCGACTGAGAGTCAAGCCACACAGGTTTCAGTTGGGTTTATTTCTGGGCATACATCTATGGGGTAATGTCGGCGGGGGGTCATGGGAGTTATAGTTCAGCAATGCCTGGAGGTCCACAAGTTAGCCACCCCTGTGTTAGTAGCACTGAGGTGATCTCCCTGGGTGCAAGCCTGGGCAGCGTGTCTGGAGGTCCTGGGCTGCCCAAACAACAAGATTAAGGTTACCAGGTTTTTTTCAATGAATCCGGGGACACTTAAAAAAAAAGAGGGGGGGCAGCTATTTTTAAAAATTAAGAATTAATATATTTCTTCTGTGGTCTCCTCTGTCGCACAGCCTTCCTCAGGGCCCCGGCCTGCTCTCTTGGAGCGCTAGCCACAGCGGCAGGTTCGGGGCTCGCCTCTTTTTTCTCCTTCTTCTAGCTCTCTCCTCCCTCTCCTTCTCTTCTCCCCTTTCCTTTTGCGTTGGCTCCGGGGTTTTCCTGGTCCCGGAGTGCCTCTGAGCAGTCAGCCGGGTGGCCGGGCGCTCTCGCTCCCAGCTCAATTTGGGTCATGGGGGTGGGTCAGCGGTTCCCCTAGTTGACACGCTGGGCGTCCATGGTTCCCCCTCAGCAGTAGTGGCGACAGTGGCAGTCTCAGCAGCCCAGAGCCAGCCTGGTAGAGCAGTTGGTTCTTGCTGGCTTCAGGAGCTGCTCGCTGCCATAGCGCCCACCATTTTACCTCGCCGGAAGTCCCCATATGACGTGTCTTGTGCCGTTGAACCAATCACGCAACATTCATTCCCTACTAATAAATCTACAACACTTCAAATATAAATCCGGGGACATTAAATGAAATCCGGGGACATCCGGGTTTGGCAGGGGACGGATTTGTAAATCTGGGGACTGTCCCCGGGAAATTGGGACATCTGGTAACCACAAACAAGAACCCCCCCTCTCAACCTCACTGATGGGGTCCAAAGGCAAGCAGAGTGAGATGCTTGGCACCAGCTTGGCTGCAGGAGTTGCCAGAAAGAGGAAACACTCTAGGTTTGTGTAGGGTTTACTCCCTAACCTTTTCTTCTCCCAATTATGTCCCACAAGGCTGTGTAGATTCAGGATCAGAGTTTTCCTTCTCCTAGGTGGGCTCCTTTCCCAGGTGGACGGGCCCTACCCTGCCTCTCACTTCTTTCTGTACCATGTGCAGAAACTGCTTTCTGGACCATTGGTCTGGTCTGCTCGATCCTAAATGCTGGATATGAGCAGCATATCAACTTTTATGATATACGCATGATCAGGGACGCGGGTGGCGCTGTGGGTTAAACCACAGAGCCCAGGACTTGCCGATCAGAAGGTCAGCGGTTCGAATCTCCGTGACGGGGTGAGCTCCCATTGCTCGGTCCCTGCTCCTGCCAACCTAGCAGTTCGAAAGCACGTCAAAGTGCAAGTAGATAAATAGGTACCACTCCGGCGGGAAGGTAAACGCTGTTTCCATCCGCTGCTCTGGTTCTCCAGAAGTGGCTTAGTCCTGCTGGCCACATAACCCGGAAGCTGTACGCCGGCTCCCTCGGCCAGTAAAGCGAGATGAGTGCCGCAACCCCAGAGTCGGCCATGACTTTACCTAATGGTCAGGGGTCCCTTTACCTTTATATGCATGATCAGAGTAGTAAAGCTTCTGAACAATGGTGTCTGGAAACTGCAGGGGAGAGGACTCCTGAGCTCAGGTCGGTGCTTCACACGGATACCAGCTTAGCCATGATGGGGGCTGATCCACCATGTCCCTGTCTGTTTGCATTCCTTGGTGCAGAAAGTAAAGGTAAAGGACCCCTGGATGGTTAAGTCCAGTCAAAGGTGACTCTAGGGCTGTGGCGCTCATTTTGCTTTCAGGCCAAGGGAGCCAGTGTTTGTCTACAGACAGCTTTCCGGGTCATGTGGCCAGCAGGACTAAACTGTTTCTGGTGCAACGAGACACTATGACGGAAACCAGAGCGCACAGAAACGCCGTTTACCTTCACGCCACAGTGGTACCTATTTATCTACTTGCACTGGCGTGATTTTGAACTGCTAGGTTGGCAGGAGCTGGGACAGAGCAACGGGAGCTCACTCCGTTGCGGGGATTCGAACCGCCAACCTTCTGATCAGCAAGCCCAAGAAGCTTGATCTGATGTCTAGAGATTTTTCTTATTCTACTTAACTCAAGAGGGTCCTGGAAGCTTCTCTGTGTGAAAAAAACAAGCAGATGATTCATGATGTTTGTGTTATTCCTTCAGAGAGTACAGCTGGCTTAAACAGGTTCTCTTATCTTTTCTGTCAAGGTCATGCAGACTATAATAATAAGGCCCGGAAGAGCCCGGGTTTCACTCTTTTCTATCTCTCTCTCTTTCTGGTGTGGTGTTCTGTACATAGTGTGCTTAGCGTTAAGGTTTCAGACTTATAATAAGTTATTTTAAGTTTAATTTAAGCCTGCTGCAACTGGATTTCTTACGGACAGGGCCAATCCTGAATGTATTGGATTTGTGACCATTGTACTCATCTGCCTTCAGTAGCAGTAAAGCCCTGCTGGATCAAATATTCATGGCCTCTGGTCTACTTTTTGGGAATCCTGCAACATGTTTAAGTTTTTACTTTGCTAACTCTACGTTGGAATCTGCTCTGGATCAATACTGAGCAGAATTCCACGACAGGCACAGAAACTCACATCCACCCTCTCTATATCTGCACGCCAGCCTGCTATGAAACAACACATTTTTGTGATTTATTTTTAGGCGAAAGCTTCTTGTTAGCAACCCTTTTGGGTGGGCAGACGGCTTCACAAGATTTCCACCTTACTCTGCTCTACTCAAGAGTTCATCTGGAGTGTAGCATTCGGTTCTGGGGAATGCACTTTGAGATACAAAGGAGTTCAGAAAAGGGAGATAGCCGGCGATACTGAGCCCAAGATACTGAGCCCTGCTGCAACTGGATTTCTTATGGACAGGGCCAGTCCTGAATATATTGGATTTGTGACCATTATGCTCATTTGCCTTCAGTAGCAGTAAAGCTCTGCTGGATGAAATAGTATTGCCCCTGGTCTGTTTTTTTGGGGGGGAATCCTGCAACATGTTTAAGTTTTTACTCTGCTAACTATACGTGACAGCAGTCACGAAATTAACACGACAGCATCTTAAAAAGCAGAGACATCACCTTGCCAAAAAAGGTATGTATAGTTCAAGCTATGGTTTTCCCAGTAGTGATGTAGTGATGTATTGAAGTGAGAGCTGGACCATAAAGAAGGCTGGTCGCCAAAGAATGGATGCTTTTGAATTCTGGTGCTGGAGGAGACTCTTGAGAGCCCCATGGACTGCAAGAAGATCAAACCTCTCCATTCTGAAGGAAATCAGCCCTGAGTGCTCACTGGAAGGACAGATCCTGAAGCTGAGGCTCCAATGCTTTGGCCACCTCATGAGAAGAGAAGACTCCCTGGAAAAGACCCTGATGTTGGGAAAGATGGAGGGCACAAGGAGAAGGGGACAACAGAGGACGAGATGGTGGGACAGTGTTCTTGAAGCTACGAACATGAGTCTGACCAAACTGCGGGAGGCAGTGGAAGACAGGAGGGCCTGGCGTGCTCTGGTCCATGGGGTCACGAAGAGTCGGACACAACTAAACAACAACAACAACTATACGTTGCGTTCTGCTCTGATATATATTGAGTAGAATTCCATGGCAGTTCCATGTTCCTGGTGCCATGCCTGCTCACTCTATATTATATGGAAGGCGGCAAACAACCCACACCACCTCACTAGTTGAGAGCACTTTTACGAAAATAGTGAACTTTAATTTTAGGCATGTGGACAGTCTGTCCACTAGATGGCAATAGAGGGTTGTTTTCTGTAACCCTCCTTCTAGCAGCGGTTCTCAACCTGCGGGTCCCCAGATGTTGTTGGACTACAACTCCCATCATCCCTGAGCTCTGGCCTTGCTAGGTAGGGGTGATGGGAGTTGTAGTTTAGCAACATCTGGGGACCCACAGGTTGAGAAAGGCTGCTCTATAGCTAGGTATGGGGAATATACTGTACTAAGAAACAATGCCAGATTTACGTAGAAGCTCAACAAGCTATAGCTTAGGGCCCCACTCTTTTGGGAGCCCCCCAAAAAATAAAGGGGAAAAAACCCCTGGATGTATATTTCCAAAATATAAGATAAAAAACAAATAAAATAAAACCTACATACAGCAACAGTGTTTTGTTATGTGCAAATGGCTTTAGATACCTATGAGGTCCATAAATTAGCATATAGCATATATTCAACACAAAAAACAGTGACAATTTGATGTTGACAGAAGACAGCTGGACATATAAAGGGCCCCATTACCTTCAGTGGCTTAAGGCCTCATCAAACCTAAATCCAGCCTTGCTAAGAAATATATTTTTGTTTTTTTTTCTTATGGTGAATAAACAGTGCAGCAATTCAATGAATAAGTGAAACAGCATTTAGTGTGCACTGAATTCTGGTGCTGGAGGAGACTCTTGAGAGTCCCATGGACTGCAAGAAGATCAAACCTATCCATCCTTAAGGAAATCAGCCCTGAGTGCTCCCTGGAAGGACAGATCCTGAAGCTGAGGCTCCAAGACTTTGGCCACCTCATGAGAAGAGAAGACTCCCTGGAAAAGACCCTGATGTTGGGAAAGATGGAGGGCACAAGGAGAAGGGGACGACAGAGACGAGATGGTGGGACAGTGTTCTCAAAGCTGCCAACATGAGTTTGACCAAACTGCGGGAGGCAGTGGAAGACAGGAGTGCCTGGCATGCTCTGGTCCATGGGGTCACGAAGAGGCAGACACGACTAAACGACTAAACAACAATCTATGGCTATTTCCCCCTTATCTGTGGCTCTATCACCTTTCTGTTTCCAGCGAAACTGGACTTTGAGAAGTGTTGCATATAGCACTGGGATGTGGTAGATACATTTAAAGGCTGTTCTCATTTGTTAAATCTGCATAAATTTGCGATTAGGAAAGATAGGGCCGAAGAAGAAAAACACAGGGTGGTAGTGAGACAGGATTTACTCAGAGCAGACCCGCTGAAATCAATGAGCGTGGCTAAGTTGGGGGCCATCAAACTCAATGGGTCTACTCCAGAGTAGCGCTTAGCTGAATACCACCCAGGCATGCTTTCGACTTGGATCCAAAGATGCTATTGTGCAAATGGAAAGTATACTGACTGCTGCAAAGTGTTGTCTCCCAAACATTTCCACTAACCACTCTCCCCTGCTGAAGGCTTCACACAGAATCATAGATTTGTAGAATTTGAAGGGACCTGTAAGCTTACATACCTCCAAGGAAGAAGGGTCCACAACTTTCCTTCCTTCCTTCCTTCCTTCCTTCCTTCCTTCCTTCCTTCCTTCCTTCCTTTCTTTTTATTTTATTAATTTCAATGCGAAATTACAGCAAAAATTACAAACATTGAATCCTAAATAATACTATACAAACAATAAAGAAAAACAGAACACACACAAAAAAAGAAAAAGCACACATTCTAATCTAGTCATTACATACATATACAAATATTGACTTCCTTCCTTTGTTCCACCAAGTCGGGGCCAGTACTGAAAAGGCCCTGGCCCTAGTTGAGACCAATCTAACCACCTTGCGACTTGGGACCTCCAAAATGTATATGATGTACAAGGAAGTACACGATGAGTCCATTGTGCACTGGCAGGAGGAGTTTATGTTGTTGTTGTTTTTAAGCCAGCACCACGGCAGGAAAAGAAATAATCAGGACAGCTCTCTAACCCTAACCCTAACCCTAACCCACACAAATTGCTTTCTCCGCAATTGCTGCTAATGAGAGTCTTCCCCAGGCCCTCCGGATAAGATGCTGGGCCCAGAGCATCTGCCAAACCACAGGTGATGTAAGAGGTGGCAGGAGATTCTCTGCACCAGCACATAGCTAATAAAATGTCGGTGGCTTAGGTCAGGGAAACAGGGGGAAGGAAGGAGCCATAGCTGTCAAGCGTCCCTTATTTGGCGGGACAGTCTGTTATCCCAGCGCCATGTCCCGCTGCTGTCCCTTATTGATGATGTCCCTTAAATAAGCTACTGAAGGTAATGGGGCCCTTTCTATGTCCAGCTGTCCTTTGTCAACAACAATTTGTTGCTTTTTTTGTGTTTAATATATGCTATATGGCAATTTATAGACCTAATAGGTATCTAAAGCCATTTGCACGCAACAAAATACGTATTTTATCAAAGTAATTGTTGATCCCTTATTTTGGCTGCTGATCCCTTATTTTCGAGGCTGCTGGCCCCTTATTTTCAAATCTGTAAGTTGACAGCTGTGGAAGGAGCAGGTGCCATACAGTGAGTTATGAACGTTAAGAAGAGGCAGCCGGATTAGGGGGAGAGGCTGTGAGGCCTCCCCAGTCTGGCCATCTGGCCAGGCCTCCCCAGTCACTCTGGATGGCTTCCAACAGGATATTAAAAACACACTAAGACATCAAACATTAAAAGCTTCCCTAAACAGGGCTGCCTTCAGAAGTCTTCTAAAAGAGAGTTGTTTATCTCCTCGACATCTGATGGGAGGGCGTTCCACAGGGCGGATGCCACCACCGAGAAGGCCCTCTACCTGGTTCCCTGTAACCTCACTTCTCGTAGTGAGGGAACCGCCAGAAGGCCCTCAGTGGACCTCAGTGCCCGGGTAGAATGATGGGGGTGGAGAAGCTCCTTCAGGTATACTAGACCGAGCTAGTTTAGGGCTTTAAAGGTGTTTGAACACTTTGAATTGTGCTTGGAAATGTACTGGGTGCCAATGTAGGTCTTTCAGGACTGGTGTTATATGGTCTTGGTGGCCACTCCCAGTCACCAGTCTAGCTGCCGCATTCTGGATTAATTGGGGCTTATCAACCTGGGAAGGTAGCCCACCTAGGTTAAGGGGTAAGGTAAAGGTAAAGGGACCCCTGACCATTAGGTCCAGTCGTGACCGACTCTGGGGTTGCGGCGCTCATCTCGCTTTATTGGCCGAGGGAGCCGGCGTACAGCTTCCGGGACATGTGGCCAGCATGACTAAGCCGCTTCTGGCGAACCAGAGCAGAGCACGGAAACGCTGTTTAGCTTCCGGCCGGAGCGGTACCTATTTATCTACTTGCACTTTAGTCATGCTGGCCACATGACCCGGAAGCTGTACGCCGGCTCCCTCGGCCAATAAAGCGAGATGAGCGCCGCAACCCCAGAGTCGTCCGTGACTGGACCTAACGGTGAGGGGTCCCTTTACCCTTACCTTTTACCTACAGCGGGCCTGTATTTACAGCTGCCCCCTGACATCTTGGGTGTGCATATGCCCCCATTAGGGATACCATGTGGTATCTTTGAATGTTATTTTGCTCTGAGATCATCTATTCAGATCCACTCTTCAACTGGAGGGGAAAAGCAAACAAAGAAAGCAGCTTCTTTTGCTGACAGTTCGGCAATAAGGCACTTCCCGTTTCTGATCTTCGCGAACAGGCAAGAGCATGTTAAGCTTCCACAGGGTTTCTTGTGAAATCCAATATGCTGAGATCAGCCCTTCCTTCGCAACCTGGATCTAGTTACTTCAGACAATTCCTCCCTCCCGATTTCTCATTATTAGTCAGCTCAGACAACAGCCAGCCAGCCTCCTCTTGCGACACCTGGGCTGCCGGCCAGCATTATAAATATGAAGGAGACAGGTGGGAAGAAAAGGTACGAGAGTTTTGTGGTTAAGAGATTTGTGCTCATAGAGATGGGAGACACAGAGGCATACCAACAAACGAATGTGTTTGCATTAGGGGATGTCCTGAAGTAGAGGACCTTATGCATTATATCTTGCGCTGCCCCTTATATAATGAAGCAAGAGAACGCTTTTTAGCACCTTTTACGGACAAGGTCCCCTGGCCAGAACCCATCTGACATGATTTTATATCTCCTCGCAGACATAGATAAGTATGTGACCTGGCGTGTAGCACTCTTTGCAACTGCTGCTAGGAAAATTATATAGCCAAGATAGCCACCAAATGTAAAGGAGATGAATTTATTTGACCCTATCTACATCAAGCTATATTCTGTCTTTATCACCAAACTCCGGATATAATTGCACGTTGTATTACCGTCATTAACATTATTTTTTAATATATTAATGACCATGTGGTGATTTTAGCCTATACACTGGTACCTCAGGTTACAGACTCCGCTAACTCAGAAAAGTACCTCGGGTTAAGAACTTAGCTTCAGGATGAGAACAGAAAACGCACAGCGGCAGCGGGAGGCCCCATTAGCTAAAGTGGTGCTTCAGGTTAAGAACAGTTTCAGGTTAAGAACGGGCCTCCAGAACGAATTAAGTACTTAACCCGAGGTACCACTGTAAATTCTATTGTTTAATGTCTTAACCTGTATATTAAGGTACTTTTATAGCTCTGTTTAGAGTAGGTAATGTCTTGATTATATAACTGTTTTAAGTTTTTTTGTATTAATCCAGCATATTTCCTTTTAATTGTTGAATGATTCTGTGTACATTGCGGCAGCCTTTGGCTATGTGCAATAAAACTGACTGACGGCCCAAGCACAAGAGCCCTCTGCCCTCCTGCTGTTAAACTGGGATTCAGGATACTGTCTCTGCCCTTTGGAGACAGAGCAAAGCCATCCTGGTTAGCAGGCATCAGTTGCCATCTCCCTGAATTTATCTAACCCTCTTCTAAAGCCATCCAAGTGGATTTCCATCGCTGCCTCCTGGGCGCAGTGAATTCCATAGCTTCTCTGTCCTGTGTGTTCATTTTATCTGCCCTGAGTGCTGCAGTTTCATTAAAATTATAAGTCACCTGGTGTCAGGTGATTGATAGGTGGACAGCCCTGCCCTGTCAAATATGGGGAGATGAAGATCTGGCCTATTGTCCAGAAAGAAATGCCTCAATCTTGTTTGCAGCCCTAGACATCATCATCATCATCATTTATTACTTATAAATTATCAGGCGGGGTCTCCCCAGGCACTCTGGGCGGCTTCCAACAGGATATTAAAAACACAGTAAGACATCAAACATTAAAAATGTCCCAGAACAGGGCTGCCTTCAGATGTCTTCTAAAAGTCTGGTAGTTGTTCTTCTCTTTGACATATGGTGGGAGGGCGTTCCACAGGGCGGGCGCCACCACTGAGAAGGCCCTCTACCTGGTTCCCTGTAACCTCGCTTCTTGCAGGGAGGAAACCACCAGAAGGCCCTCGGAGCTGGACCTCAGTGTCCGGGCAAAACGATGGGGGTGGAGACGCTCCTTCAGGTATACTGGACCAAGGCCATTTAGGGCTTTTAAGATCAGCACCAACACTTGGAATTGTGCTCAGAAACGTACTAGGCTCTCACTTGTGGGGTGCCTCAGGGTTCCGTCCTCTCCCCCATGCTTTTTAATATCTATATGAAGCCGCTGGGAGAGATCATCAGGGGGTTTGGGATGGGTGTTCATCAGTATGCAGATGACACCCAGCTCTACCCCTCTTTTAAATCAGAACCAGTGAATGCGGTGAAGGTCCTGTGTGAGTGCCTGGAGGCAGTTGGAGGATGGATGGCGGCTCACAGATTGAGGTTGAATCCTGACAAGACAGAAGTACTGTTTTTTGGGGACAGGGGGCGGGCTGGTGTGGAGGACTCCCTGGTCCTGAATGGGGTAAGTGTGCCCCTGAAGGACCAGGTGCGCAGCCTGGGAGTCATTTTGGACTCACAGCTGTTCATAAAGGTGCAGGTTAATTCTGTGTCCAGGGCGGCTGTCTACCAGCTCCATCTGGTATGCAGGATGAGACCCTCCCTCCCCACAGACTGTCTTGCAGGTGACCCTTTGAAGGTGACCCGGAAACTGCAATTAATCCAGACTGGTGACTGGAAGTGGCTGCCGAGACCATATAACACTGGTCCTGAGAGATCTTCATTGGCTCCCAGTACGTTTCCGAGCACAATTCAAAGTGTTGGTGCTGACCTTTAAAGCCCTAAACAGCCTGAAAGGCCCAGTAGACCTGAAGGAGCATCTCCACCTCCGTCGTTCTGCCCGGACACTGAGGTCCAGCGCCGAGGGCCTTCTGGCGGTTCCCTCATGCGAGAAGTGATGTTACAGGGAACCACGCAGAGGGCCTTCTCGGTGGTGGCGCCCGCCCTGTGGAACGCCCTCCCTTCAGATGTGAAAGAAATAAGCAGCTATCTTATCTTTAAAAGACATCTGAAGGCAGCCCTATTTAGGAAAGTTTTTAATACTTGATTGGGAGCTGCCCAGAGTGGCTGGGGAAACTCAGCCAGATGGGTGGGGTATAAATAATAAATTATTATTATTAGCCAATGTAGGTCTTTCAGGATCGGTGTTATGTGGTCTCGGCGGCCGCTCCCAGTCACCAGGGACACCGATGTTGAGGGCAAGGTAGGGTTGTTCTGTTCCTTCGAAGGCCATTTACGATAACCTTTATTGTCATTGTCCCATACAGAACAACAAAATTGAAAAAATCTACATCAGACATTCAAAAACCCACAAGCCTGCTATCCCAGCCTAGTTAGCCCCCTAAAAACTCTGATACCCCATAATTAAATACAATATACTCCCACATAGACCACTTTACGCTGCGTTTAAAACCAAATCGCATTTGGGTAGAAACTGTTTCTCAGGTGGCTGGTCCTGGTCTTTATAACCCTGTACCTTCTTCCAGAAGGCAGAAGCTGAAAGAGATCATTTCCGGGGTGCGCACTATCCTGCGCTATCTCTGCAGCTTTCTTATGGCACCTGGAAGCATAGATTTGATCCAAGGTGGGAAGAGGGCACCAAATTATTCTCTCCGCAGTCTTTACAACCCTGGACAGCATTGTTTTTCCCCTGGCCGTGCAGCTCCCAAGCCACACACACAGACCATAAGTTAATACACTCTCAACAGTACAATGGTAAATGTCTACGTTTTTATATGCAGATTCAGACATGGGGAAGTGGCTCTCTTAAGAGTATATAGCAGCACGTCGTTTCCCACCACAAATTTAATCCAAGCAAGTTATTAATGGGAATTATGCATCAGCAACACACCCAGTTTTCTTGGAACACCCTAAGAGCGCCATGCAATCAAAGGCAGACATACTGCTTTTATAATCTCCCTTCTTGAGCTTGTCAAAGGTGCAGAGTTATGACACAGAGGAGCCCTGCAGCATAACTTCCCAATGCAATGAAATAATTAAAAAATTGTCCAGTAGCACCTTAGAGACCAATTGAGTTTGTTCTGGGTATAAGCTTTCGTGTGCATGCACACTTCTTCAGATTCCCAATGCAATGAAAGTTAACATCATGTTAGATTAAGGTTACTAGATTTTTTTCAATGAATCCAGGGACATCATAAATAAATAAGTACGTAAGTAAGTAAGTAAGTAAGTAATAAATACAGTGGTGCCTCGCAAGACGAAATTAATTCGTTCTGCGAGTCTCTTCGTCTAGCGGTTTTTTCATCTTGCGAAGCAATCCTATTAGCGGTTTAGCGGCTATTAAAGGCTTAAGGGATTAGCTGCTAAAAGGCTATTAGCGGTTTAGCGGCTTAGAAAAAGGGGGTGGGGAGCGAAAAAAAATCTCAAGACTCGCAAGACATTTTCGTCTTGCAAAGCAAGCCCATAGGGAAATTCGTCCTGCGAAGCGCATCGAAAAACGGAAAACCCTTTCGTCTAGCGGGTTTTCCGTCTTGCAAGGTATTCGTCTTGCGGGGTACCACTGTAATAATAATAATATTTAGCATTACCCGGCATTTTCAGAAGGTAATTAAATTAAAATTATTTGGCTTTCTGAAAGCAGTTTATGTGCTTCTTTCTCAAACGTACGTTTTACAAGCTGAATGTTGTCCAATCACAAAGATAACAGCTAATTTGAATTCCTTTCAGCCCCCCCCCCCCCAATTTAAGACCCTCACTAAAGAAATTTGCAAAAATCAAGTTCTTTCAGCAGGTAGGTTGTGAATCTGGGTCATCTAATTCTTTCCCTGTGGCCACTAATTAGTCTGAACTTGCAGTTACTTATGAGAACACAATTAAAGAAAACCACACAGCTAAACAGTGTTGTTTATTAAAATACCAAGTGAAACAGGTAAATATAAGAAAATGCATTTAATACTGATATAAATCATTTCACTGTATGTACACAGAGCTCACAGCAGGGTGTTTCCTAGGCAGCATTATAAATGACAATATTACAGATCAACTGGACCGTCCATAATATTTCAAGGTTTGAAAATGTCTCTTTATCACCAAAACATAAAACTACCCTCAAATCTAGTATTTCCTCTTCAAAGTCTTTATACAATTAGGATAATCCTGTGAATCCACTGCAACAGATTCTCACGCAGGAAAATCCTGACTTCATTAAGGTAACAGTGTTTTACAGGTAGAATGTTCTTAAGTCAAACATTTTCCGTACCTTCAAAGCTATTGAATTAGCTTTCATTATCCAATTTGCATAAGTTTCCTCATCAACGAATTGGACAGTACCAAGTTTTACAATGCATTTATGTTTTCCACCTTTCAAAGTGTGGCTTCACATTAAATACAGCAGCAACTAAAAGAGGGAAGGCTTAACTGAGAGTTCCATTTTCCCCAAGGAAAGAAGGCTATTAGATGTAGAGTTATTATTCTATAATGTCTATAGTCCCTACCAGCAGCCAGAAAAGAGAATTCTAAGCTTTAGTAGGTCAACTGAGCACATGGTATGCATAGTTTTGCCAAAGATATCTATCCAATAGAAGAAAAATGAATAGGCTAAATCCAACTCGTTATTGATCTGCAAGATCATTTATTGCAGAATAGGAAACATTCCAAGACAGAAGAAAGAGATTCTTCTTTCAAGGAAGCGGTGGCGTAATTTTTGTTGATTTATGAATTGCCTTCCACATAAGTCTCGGGATTTACAGACGTAAAATGGAAAGAATTACGATTGGTTTAAAAACAGAAAGGGCAAGACTGAGGCTGTGTTCGCAACATATATTGAAAGCACATGCGTCCACCACAAAAAAATATTTCTGGGAGCTGTAGTTTGTTAAGGGTGCTGGGAATGGTAGTTCTGTAGGGAGGAAACTACAGTTCCCATGATTCTTTGGGGAGGGAGTGTTTTAGATGCATTGTGTGTTCAAGAAGGACACTGACAAACTGGAACGTGTCCAGAGGAGGGCAACCAAAATGGCCAAAGGCCTGGAAACGATGCCTTATGAGGAACGGCTAAGGGAGCCGGGCATGTTTAGCCTGGAGAAGTGGAGGTTAAGGGGTGATATGATAGCCATGTTCAAATATATAAAAGGATGTCACCTAGAGGAGGGAAGAGGTTGTTTTCTGCTGCTCCAGAGAAGCGGACACAGAGCAATGGATCCAAACGACAAGAAAGAAGATTCCACCTAAACATTCGGAAGAACTTCCTGACAGTAAGAGCTGTTCAACAGTGGAATTTGCTGCCAAGGAATGTGGTGGAGTCTCCTTCTTTGGAGGTCTTTAAGCAGAGGCTTGACACCCATATGTCAGGAGTGCTCTGATGGTGTTTCCTGCTTGGCAGGGGGTTGGACTCGATGGCCCTTGTGGTCTCTTCCAACTCTATGATTCTATGATCCCTAAAAAACTACAGTTCCCAGAATTCTTTGGGTAACAGTGGCTGGAGACAGTCAGGTGGTGTGACCAGAGGAGGAATGACCACTTGGAGGAGAGCAGAGAAGAAACGGCCAGGTGAGTCTGCAGCAGCTGGACGCCTCCACCTTCCCCAGCTGCAACAAAACATGGCTCTCCTGTATCGGTCTATACAGCCACAGCAGGCGCTGAAACTCTCCAATGGTCTGACTTCACCCCCAAAGGCGCACTCCTCCAGTGTCTCCTGAGACAGAAGCCAACCAATTCTAGTCGATGGGTCAGTCCCAAATTCTTAAGGCAACAAGTAGCAGGGTGGGTTGGATTGGTACGAAAGTAATTTAAAAATCAAGGAATCTTCTGCTGTCTCGACGGATGCCAACTCTGCATATTGCTGATTGTTGGCTCAAAATTAAGAGAACCAACCATTTTCTTGGTAAAACGCTTCTGGATAATGGAAGCATTCTCCCCCTGTGCAACCTATTTGTGTTTCCTAGGATCATGTACAAAATGCCTGCGTGTGAAAGAGCCTTGCAGGGGGTTAGACTAGATGACTCATGGGGCCCCTCTTCCAACTCTACAATTCTGGAATCTATGGTTTCCATGTAAGGATTGCCATGGTAACTTGATGAACTCATTAACTCTAAACAGTATATTATAAAAGCTACAGTAGAAAAGAGGGTGAAACTCAAAGAGTCAAGCATATAAATTTTATAAAAATATAATTAGCTGGCTTTTAAAAATATACTTTATTGAGCCTCAGTAAGATTTGTACATAATAAAGAAAAATAGCAAAAGATCCTGACACAACTGCATTTCGTCCAAATCTCTTCCTTGCTGCTTACATATCAGTTATTTCTGAGTTCACTATGATTTATATTTTAATTTTCAATTGATGGATGTTCTCTTTTTTTAATTAGAGCAAGAAACAAAGAAGAAGACACATATTTTGATCTAAAAAATATTGATTCTTTCCTTCTTTTAAGCAAATGGTGATGGATGGAGACTTTCATGTAACTGCCATCCCACTTTCAAAAATACCTATCATGACAGAAATCTGTGTGTCGCACTATATCAAGCCAGTCCAAATCTGAAATTTTGGGGAATTTCCAGAGTTTATAGATTTCTGGATCTAGTTGCAATTTCTGTGAAGCTTCATGCTCCCCTCCTCAACAAGACGATCCTGTACATAAGTTGGCATATTCAAATCAAAGAAAACTCTAATAAGCCTGGTTAATATTTTAAGAAAACACACATTTGCTAATTAACACTGTATTACCTTATTTAGAGGGAGCGGGGTTGGAATTACAGGTTTTAAGATTTTGTACATCTCTGTGTTTCAACTATTCCATTCTCAAGCAATCCTCCCAAGCTCAATCTTTATCAATAAAAAAATAACTTTGGTGTCTATGAAAAAAAAAAAAAGATTCAGCTTCTGGCTTCAGAACATACAATTTGTGCATCTTACAGTTTTGCTGCCATAGTCTATACACTCTGGTCCAATACATTCGCAGCAGGCGTTGTGAAACCATCGGTATTTTGATGCTCCCATAGATTCGCAGGAGCTCTTGCACTGATGCACCGACATGCAGTCGTCGAAGTAAACCACCGTGCACGTGGCTTCTAAACGAAGAGAGCGAGAAAGGCACTTTAGTCTGATGAGAAAAGCTCAAGCTGCCAATCATTCAGACAATGGAACCAAGAACTTAATTTCCAGCTTAATTCAGGGTGAATGGAACAGCTTTTTTCCTTGAACCAAACACACCAGTCAGTTTTGAAATAACGTTTAAAATAAAGTCCCGTATTTTTCACTCTGTAAGACGCACCAGACCATAAGATGCACCTAGTTTTTGGAAGAGGAAAACAAGAACAAAAAATATTCTGAATCCCAGAAGCCAGGACAGCAAGCGGGATAGCAGCGCAGTGATCCCACTAGCTGTCCTGGCTTATGGGACAGCCGTGCGCAGCCTCTCCCAGGCAAGGGGAGCCTTCATCTCCTGCCCAGGAGAGGCTGCGCATGGCTAGGGCTCCCCTAGCGTGTGTGTGGCTCTTGGGGGCTTTTCCCCGAGGAGGGAGAAGGACAGCCCTCCTCGGGGAAAAGCCCCCAAGAGCTGCACACACGCTCCATGCGGCTCTTTAAAGGGAGCGCTGAGCAGAGCCTCCCGCCTGCATTCGCTCCATAAGACGCTCACACATTTCCCCTTACTATTTAGGAGGGGGAAAGTGTGTCTTATAAAGCGAAAAATGCGGTATGTCCCGTGTGGAATTATTGCAGTAGCAAAATCGGAATAACCATTGTCTCCTTCTGCTCTGCACACTCTTATCCAGGCATCCCCAAACTAGGCCCTCCAGATGTTTTGGGACCACAATTCCCATCATCCCTGACCACTGGTCCTGTTAGCTAGGGATGATGGGAGTTGGAGTCCCAAAACACCTGGAGGGCCGAGTTTGGGGATGCCTGCTCTTATCTATTTATCTCTCCCCCCTTCTCTGGAGACCTTGGGCTGCGATACAGCAGAGAAAGTAAACACAACACTAAATATTAAAAATCACTTCGAAAGACCCATTGGTTGCAGCCACAACATATCATATTTTTCACTCTATAAGGCACACCAGACCATAAGACGCCCCTAGTTTTTGGAAGATGAAAACAAGAAGAAGAAAAATTCTGACTCCCAGGTGCCAGGACGGTTCAGGAATCGGCGTGTTTTTACATGAGTAGAAAGTGTGCTTTTATTTAAAATGCATCTCTGGGTTATTTGTGGGGCATAGGAATTTGTTCATTCTCCCTCCCCCCCCCAAAAAAAGTAGACCGGCCCCCCACAAGGTCTGAGGGACAGTGGACCGCCCCCCTGCTGAAAAAGTTTGCTGACCCCTGATTTTAAAGCTTTTCTCCAAAAAATCCTGGGAGGAACAATTTACCCTCACAGAACTACAGTTCCCAGCACCCTGACCAAACTACAGTTCCCAGGACTCTCTGAGGGAAGCCATGGGATTCAAATGTAGGCAGCGATTCACCATAATCCGTGGACCAGACATAGCCCCACAATTTGGAACCATGAAAATGCTTGGCTGTACAGTGGTGCCTCGCAAGACAAAATTAATTCGTTCCGCGAGTTTTTTCGTTGTACGAGTTTTTCGTCTTACGAAGCACCACTGCATTTAAACACTGACAACGGCGGGGAGGGGCGGGGAGAAGCAGGACAGCTGCCGCAGCCGGTACCTCAGACTCACCCGCGCCTTGTGGCCACAGTGCGATGCGGCTGCTGGAGGGCGGCGGGGCTCAGGAGCACAACTCGGCGGAACCGCCACCAGGGAGAGAGAAGCGCTGGCAGCAACGGCTCTCTGAGGGGAGTGCGCGAGGGGGGTGAGCAGCGGCGTGAGGAACCAACCGTCAGCGGGAAGGTGGGAGGGAGCTGGAGGAGCGGGGAAGCAAGCATGCGTGCGTGCAGTGCGCGTCGCCATGACACGAGAGGCAGGGCCGTTTCGTCTAGCGAAGCAAGCCCTTAGGGAAATCCGTCTTGCAAAGCACCTCAGAAAACGAAAAACTCTTTCGTCTTGTGAGTTTTTCGTCTTCCAAGGCATTCGTCTTGCGGGGTACCACTGTACAGTGGTACCTCAGGTTACATACACTTCAGGTTACATACTCCGCTAACCCAGAAATAGTACCTCGGGTTAAGAACTTTGCTTCAAGATGAGAACAAAAATCGTGCTCCAGCGGCGCGGCAGCAGCAGGAGGCCCCATTAGCTAAAGAGGTGCTTCAAGGTTAAGAACAGTTTCAGGTTAAGAATGGACCCCTGCAACAAATTAAGTACGTAACCAGAGGTACCACTGTACTTTAAAACAGCAGCTAACGCATCATTCTTCCTTCCTCTCTTTTCCAAACGAACGAACTCAACCCCAATTCTAAGAGCTCAGTCTTCACACAGCAGCCTGCTTACCTTTGTCGCTGGAGAACGGCGTGTGGACGTTGTTGCTTGAGACGGAGACGTTCTGGTGCTGGGGGTGGTTCACCGACTCTAAAATGGAGACCAAGTTCTCGTGGTGGGACAGCTCTTCCGCGACGGGGAACGAAACAATATTCCAGTGCAGCTGGGTGTCCCCTTCTGTAAGCGCTCGGAAAAGCGAGGGGATCGGCCCGTGCAGTTCCTCGACGGTGCTCTTGGACGTGGGAGGCGTGTCGCTATAATTGCGAGGGTTGCACATACCTGGAGGTGAGCAAAATGAATCAATCAATCTTTATTACGGTCCAGAGACCCAACAAATCATTACAAATCAATACACAATTCATACAGCCTACCTCCAGGTTAATCAAGCATTTTGTTTAGAATATAGGGCTCGTTTGTTCTTGCAACCACCGATAAAGACTTTGCCACTGCTAACGTTCTAGCTTTTGTCCGGTCTTCCAGTAGGAACCATAGTGAGCCTCTGATTTCCCCGGGAAAGGTACCAGCAAGGGTAGTATCAGTTCAGCCCTGGCCTGCTCATATTTTGTACGATGCAACAAAATATGATTTATGGAATCGATGTCTTGAGCACACGAGCAAAGTCTGTCCTGGTAGGGAACGCCTCTCAACCTACCATCCAACACTGCAGAGGGGAAGACATTTAGTCTGGCTTTGGTGAAAAGCCTTCGGTAGTTAGGTACTGTCAGGTTTTTGATGTAAGATGTTAACTTAAAGACATACCCATATTGAACTCCTACTGCCAGCGGACTACAGACTGCGTGTGATCGAGATCGCAAGTCACTGTGTGCATTGTCCCATAATCTTTGCTTTAAAACCTTTTGGGCGCCTTCATAACCCAGGTAATACAGTTGGGGGGGGGGGGAGACAGACCAATAGAGGTGGCTTTTTTAGCCATGGTTTTCTGCCATTTGCTGACAAATTCCTCATTGGTCAGGTGTTGGTACAAAATGAAAAGAAAACACACCTATAAGCATTTTTGGGAAAGGCGAAATGTTCGACTTCAAATCATGAGTGGGGAGCGCTGCTAAGACCTGAAGCTTATTTATTTATTTCACACAGTTTATACACCGCTCTACCTTGTAGGAAAGCCCTCAAGACAGTTTACATAAAAAGTTCGTCTTGTCCCTTTCACCTTCCAGGTACAGTGGTACCTTGGGTTAAGAACTTAATTCGTTCCGGAGGTCCATTCTTAACCTGAAACTGTTCTTAACCTGAAGCACCACTTTAGCTAATGGGGCATCCAGCTGCCGCCAGAGCACGACTTCTGTTCTCATCTTGAAGCAAAGTTCTTAACCTGAAGCACTATTTCTGGGTTAGCGGAGTTTGTAACCAGAAGCGTCCGTAACCTGAAGCATCTGTAACCCGAGGTACCACTGTACTTATTTTGGGTGATGCTTGAGTCTGTAGCATGGCTAATCTCTTTAAAGGAGCAAGCAGATAGCTTGGAGATATTCCAGGATAAAGCTTTTCCATTAGACAAGGTGCCTTTTACCAGCTCCCACATCCAACAGCACATCTGGATCAGGATAACTTCAACACTGTAGTAGTACATGGACTGGTAACCTTAAGGCTGGATTACTGCAATGCGCTTTAAGAAGCAAAAAATACCAAGACATCACCTTCCATTTAAGCCTGGTGGAAAAGGGTAGGCAGCTTTTGGGGGGGAGGACACACTATGAACCTCAAGTTTCTTATTCTGTCTCACAGACACCAAAGCCTTTTTTGCCTCCTGGTGACACAGGATGAAATTACAAATCACCTTTTCTTGGGAAAGTGTCAAATTTGTGCAAAGCTTCTTTGATCACAATTCAAGAATGCAATTTTGTTTACCTAGGAGTTTAATCTCTTGCCAGAATTACAGAAGCAACTTCACTAGCCAAAGGCGTGACATAAGCACATAGTCAATGACACATGAGACACTGCTTCCATTTCACGGCATAGCTAAATATAAAGGTAAAGGTAAAGGTACCCCTGCCCGTACGGGCCAGTCTTGACAGACTCTAGGGTTGTGCGCCCATCTCACTCAAGAGGCCGGGGGCCAGCGCTGTCCGCAGACACTTCCAAGTCACGTGGCCAGCGTGACATCGCTGCTCTGGCGAGCCAGAGCCGCACACGGAAACGCTGTTTACCTTCCCGCTAGTAAGCGGTCCCTATTTATCTACTTGCACCCGGGGGTGCTTTCGAACTGCTAGGTTGGCAGGCGCCGGGACCGAGCAACGGGAGCGCACCCCGCCGCGGGGATTCGAACCGCCGACCTTTCGATCGGCAAGCCCTAGGCGCTGAGGCTTTTACCCACAGCGCCACCCGCGTCCCATAGCTAAATATACTCCATGCCATATGCATGAAAGCTCTATTGAAAGTATCACTTTCCTCATTTAATGCACTTTGAAAAACACATCTGTACGAACTCACCAGCATCTTACTTTAGGGTAATAACAGCATACGGATTACTTTCCCAAACACAACGTGTGTGTGTATGTGTGTGCTTGCTCTCATACACACAGTTTAAAAGGACAGTGGACACTCGGGTTGCAAACGTGATCCGTGCGGGATGCACTTTCGCAACCTGCAGCGACGCATCTGCGCACGTTGCAATTCAGCGCTTCTGCGCATGCGCAAAGTACAATTTAGCGCTTCTACGCAACCACCGAAACCCGGAAGTAACCCGTTCCGGTACTTCCGGGTTTCGGCAGTCCGTAACCCAAAAAAACACAACCTGAAGCATCTGTCACATGAGGTACGACCGTAACAGGATGTAGAAACTAAATTCTGAAGAATTGTTTTGTTGTATTTGGCTGCTAAACTACAAAAATAGCATCACAATCCATTTATTCTGCAGGGCCCCCACTATTTTACACCAGTCGTTTCCAACCAGTGCGCCGTTGCCCCCTGGGATGCGTTGAATGATTGCCAGCCCAAGGTGGAGGAGACGCATGGAATCGTTAACTTCTGCACATGAAGATGTAACCCCCCTTCACATGCATCCCAGGAGAGAGCATGAAAAATAGACTATTTAGCCAAAATAACCCTCGGCTGTGTAAATTCGGGATTTGGGTCAGTGGTCAGGAGAACAGACTGTCAGATACAAATATGGTAAAAATCAACATCATCTCCGTTTGGCCTACAGCAGCCTGAAATACTGCACAAATAAGCCACAAGGCTCAGAAACATCGGCCGTAAGGAAACTTAATCAGTGGGGCGGGGCAGGCTCTAGTAGGGGGCTCAATTCATGAATTACCAAAACAGTGTGGTTCAGCGAAATTAATCTCCCCAGTATTGCTTCTGTAATGGTTCTAGGGGTTGCTCGTGCGTAAGTTGCCGCCACTCCTGGCTAGGTTACCTGGTTGAACCCTTTCTGTCTGGACAGCCTCAAGTTTTGTGGCTGCCTCATTCGCTGGCAGAATCCATCAGTGGGCGTTTCTTGAACCTTTTCCAGCATAAAAGCTGTTTGCCGCCCAGTCTCCTCCTACTCTCCCTGCGCGGAAGTCTTCTGCGCAGGGAGGGTGTGGGCAGCGGAGGACCTGTGCCCTCTCCGCTGGTCTCCGGCGAGGAGTCCTGGAGCCACCTCTCCGATTCCCCCATCTGCCCCCCTTCTCCACTGGTGTTACGCTAATTTCCTTCCACAGCGGATGGGCTGCCTCTCTCCCTACTGGGACCCTCTCCGGCATCCCTCTGGAGCCTTCTCTCCGCCTCCAGCTCCGATGGCAGTTCCCTGACAGCTTGTGAAGTGCAACACAGGATGGATGAACAACCAAGTTCTTTGACACACCACCCTTCCCCCTCCCTTCTACCAGTGCTCCGTTGCCCCCTCCCTTCTACGGAACAAGTCACCCTTGATGTGGGGAAGAGCGACGTCATGCACCTCAGTCCTGTGGTTCCTGTTTGGGGAAGTTACTGGAATAGAGCATGATTCAGCTCATGGGGAAGCAGCAATCGTATCGCTCTTCCAACATACGAAATGGACCATAGACACAAACGTGCAGAGCTGTTTCTCCTTCCCTAATACAGTGGATGCTCGGGTTGAGAACGTGCGGGTTGCGATTCGGTGCTTCTGCGCATGCGCGACTTAGCACTTCTGCACATGCGCAATCGCCAAAACCCGGAACTAACCCATTCCAGTACTTCTGGGTTTCGGCGCATCCGTAACCCGAAAAAACACAACCTGAAGCATCTGCAACCCGAGGTATGACTGCAAATCTAGCTCATGGGTATACCCTAGGGATGCGGGTGGCGCTGTGGGTTAAACCACGGAGCCTAGGACTTGCCGATCAGAAGGTCGGCGGTTCGAATCCCCGCGACGGGGTGAGCTCCCGTTGCTCGGTCCCAGCTCCTGCCAACCTAGCAGTTCGAAAGCACAGTACAAGTAGATAAATAGGTACCACTCCGGCGGGAAGGTAAACAGCATTTCCGTGCGCTGCTCTGGTTCGCCAGAAGCGGCTTATTCATGCTGGCTACATGACCTGGAAGCTGTATGCCGGCTCCCTCGGCCAATAAAGCAAGATGAGCGCCACAACCCCATAGTCAGTCACGACTGGACCTAATGGTCAGGGGTCCCTTTACCTTTACACCCTACTTTTTTTCCAGTCAGTGCCATGGCTAGCCCTGACATGGCACCAGACATGATGAACCAGACACCCCAAAGGGCAAGGACCCTGAGTAGCAGGCAGGGTTCCCTGAATCCAATGTTGGGGATCCGCTTGAGGGGGCCCCTCCAGGCAGAGGCTTGATGGAGAACCCCACAGAACTGCCAGGAGGCGTTGGAGCCACTCCTCAGTCCTCTAGAGGGTCCCGTAGACCACCAATTGGGAACCCACTGCCCTAAAGCCATGGATTCTGTGTATGCTCTGCTCCATTGTATTGACATGGCTCTTAAAAGCCACAGATCCAAAGCGGTGGACGTGAGTATATCTGAAGCAGCCAAGGCCGTATTAGGTGATAAAGAACGAATGAACTTACCAACACAGTCACAGCACTCGTCCCACAGTGTGCCCAGACACAACATGCACTCCTTACAACAGGAACAGTTCCCTTCAACAGGCCGGCATTGACACAGCTCCTGGAAACACAACACACAACTTAGATATTTCTGCGCATAAAATACCAAGGGAGACAAATGCCTTCCCCCACAACTACCACAGTTAGGAACATGCATAGGAAGCTTTGTTAGGAACGTACATAGGAAACAAATATTCTGCTTTGTTGTCCGTCCGTCCCCCCACTTTTGTTGCACTGTAGACTCTCCAGACAGTAATAATGTGGTAACATTGGCTGGGAAGGCGGGGGGGGGGGGGGAATCACAGAACAGAATAAATCCACCACCGAGGCATTATTGTGTCAAAATACACCTGCAATAAAGCGCCAGCCTGGAGAGGCCCTTATCCATATACAATTGCAAATACAGCCACACAAACCATGATGAGGCCGCTTATTTAAGAGGGGTTATTTTTAATTGGGAGAAAAGCAATGACAAACCTAGACAGCATCTTAAAAAGTAGAGACATCATCTTGCCAACAAAGGTCCATATAGTTCAAGCTCTGGTTTTCCCAGTAGTGATGTATGGAAGTGAGAGCTGGACCATCAAGAAGGCTGATCGCCAAAGAATTTATGCTTTTGAATTTAAGAGGGGTTGTTATTAATTGCACATTTGCTATGTACAGTGCAGATAACAGAAATCATTTTTTTGACTCCACTACCATTTGGAAGCACAGTAACTTCTGCTATGCAAAATTACCATGTATTATTTACCGTATTTTTCGCCCCATAGGGCGCACCAGCCCATAGGGCACACCTAGTTTTTTTTTGGGGGGGGGATAAAGAAAAAAAATCCCCCCCCCCACGCAAGGCTCGGGCAGGGGAAGCCCGAGCTTTCCCTGACCCCAGTCCCCAGAACAGGCAGCTCTCCGCAAGCCGTGGGAGCGCAGCGCGAAGTCGCGCCGGGCTCCCACGGCTTGCGGAGAGATGCGCGAAGCTCGAAGCCTGGGGCGCGCTAAGCTCATGCAGGCTGCTTTCCGCAAGCCTAGGGAGCCCGGCGGGAACTCCCATGGGCTCCCAAGGTTTGCGGATAGCTTCCCCTCTCGCTCTCCAGGCTTCAGCGAAAGCCTGCATTCGCCCCATAGGACGCACACACATTTCCCCTTCATTTTTGGAGGGGAAAAAGTGTGTCCTATAGGGCGAAAAAATACGGTAATAAAACTCTCACCAGTGCAAATACATATATATTAATAAGTGTTTAAAATAAAGTAGGATGTACTAAAGCTATATTGCATAGCTCTAGTTTCCCCCCTTGCTAGCTCACTGTAATACACATAAACCAGGCTTCCTCAACCTCGACCCTCCAGATTTTTGAGACTACAATTCCCATCATCCCTGACCACTGGTCCTGCTAGCTAGGGATCATGGGAGTTGTAGGCCAACAACATCTGGAGGGCTGAGGTTGAGGAAGCCTGACATAAGCTATCTACGGGTTAACATGCAGACTGCCAAGAACTTTATTAAAGCCAAAGTTCTCAGGGAAGAAGAAATGACTAACAGGATATTTAAAAGACTCATCCAGCACCACAACACAAATGAAACATGCCTCAAGACAAGAAACTGTTGATCTCATTCACATCTGTTACAGAGTTGATAAAATAAATATTTATGCAGATCATCCTTCCCACATTCTGGAAAAGGCAGAATAATGAGCACAACCTCTTCTACTTCACAGAGTGAAAGAATTTAGAGCAATGGATCTTGCTTAATCATCTTCCCGCATCTTGAGTTCAGGGACCTGCTTTCATTATACATGGAATCTTCAACCTACAAAAAGTTGGTCATATCCGTTCCTCTTAAATCAGATATGAATGTTCCATGAGTTTCAAAGGGACCCAGGCATGACCCATCAAACATAGCTAGCAATACTGAAGGATGCTTCCGCCCCCGCCCCCCAAGCAGCAATGTTGAAGTGTGTCAAGTTTCAAAATTAAAAGTACATTACTATGCTACTCCACTGCCTCTCGAGACAGATATATGCCAACAACAATTACCATGGCTATTTTACACATTGTGTTTTACATAATAGGAGCGGCATTTCCCACAGGCAGAAATAGACAAAGAATCAGAGACATGGATTCAGCATAACTAAAACTGGCTTAACTAAGGTTTTTGCACTTTAAGCGCTGAATAGGACCTCGCCTTCACTTTACACAATGTCTCGGTATCTTCTGAATTAGCTGATTATCATATCAAAAACCTTAGCACTTGCCTCATCTTATTTTTTAAAAAATATATAATTATATAAAGACAACCTAGCATATAAGCATTCCCTGCATTGCAAGGAGTTAGGACTAGATTACCCCTGGGTTCAATTCTAAGTAATCAGAGTTTTTGCACGGTATGTTTAATATTGCTCAAGTTAAATACACATTTTTAAAAATAGGGTGGTGGGTGTAGTCAACCCTTTAATTAGCAAGTCTTAGGCTTGTCCTCCTTGTGAGTCACTCTTCTCTAAGTTTGCGCATACAAACAAGATTCAGAGCAGACTGCCCTCAAGGTAACTCACACGGTAACTTGAAGGATTATTCTGAGATTACCCTTTGCGAAAGAAACAGAATTCCACTGTGTTTTAAGGAAACACTCCTGTTTAACTCTGTTGGGTCATCATTGATTTCTAGGAACTATGATTCCCACACATCAGCAGTTGCCGAACTTTATTTTTATAAGCAAATGTTTAGCCTGTCCTTCATAACAATAAAAAACGACACTGCAATGAAAGCAACTCAGTTCAATGATTAAAACGGGGTGGGGGGGGGTGAGAATCAGCCTATGCTCAGGGGGTCACGACCTCAGTTCAGCGAATAAATTCCTATTTATTTCCCAAAGGCTAGGGAACTTGAATTTTTACTTGACGTCCAAATGACAAAAGCAAGGGAGAAGCCACTGCCATGGAAAAGGCCCCATCCTGTTTTCACCACATAATGCACTTCTCTCGGCATGTGATGATGAAAAGGGCCTTCCCCCCAGGTCTAAGAGCAGCAAAGTTGATGCAGGGTGAGGCACTAATTCAGGTATTTGGGAGCCAAGTCATTTAGGGATTCCCAGGTCAACACCAGCACTTTGCATTCTGTCCAGAGGGAGCCACTGCCAACCTTTCAGAAGGGGTGTTACTTGATTCTGGCTGTACAGGTTAACATTTCGGCCACTGTGGTCTCGAGTAATTGTATATTCCAAACAGTCCTCAAGGGCAGCTCCACAAAGAGTGCATTACGGTAGTCCAGCCAGGAAGTTGCCAGAGCACCAGTCACTGTGGCTAACTCATCCTATAATTTTTCACTGGGCTGTATTTAACTTAGCAGACCCACTGAAAATCGTGAACCTAAATTAGTGATCTCCATTAACTCCGATGGGTCTACTCCGGGCACGTCCAACAGGTAGATCGTGATCTACCGGTAGATCACTGGACGTCTGCGGTAGATCACTGGCTCCCCCAAAGAAGCTCGACAGGTTTGTCTCCCGTAAGAAAAGCTCAACGTTATTTGCCCTGAACCCCTAAAAAACTGGGCTTTCTTCCTCCCCAAAAAATACCTCAACAAATTTGACCTGAACCCCCCAAAACAGGGGGTAGATCACTGCCAGTTTTTAACTCTGTGAGTAGATCGCAGTTTCTTGGGAGGTGGCCACCCCGGTCTACTCTGACTAGGATTAGCTCTGAATGCTACCCAGCATATTCAATTAGTGCATTACTATTCTGAAATTGCAACTTCTGACAACCTGTCTGTTATGGTAAACAGTAATTTCATTACTGCAGTTTCAGTTCATCATTATTTCATTATTCTCACCATAGCACATTCAGTCTCCTACAGATATTTAACTTTTATCTCAGAAAGCTAAATCTGCCAAAGCCTACATTGTATATATATTGTTCAAGGGCTATAGCTAATGCTTGTCCTACAATGGACATGGTTAACTTAGATTCAGGTAGGTAGCCGTGTTGGTCTGACGCAGTCAAAATAAAAAATAGTTCAGTAGCACCTTAGAGGCCAACTAAGCTTGTTCTGGGTATAAGCTTAATACCCAGAACAAATTTAGTTGGTCTATAAGGTGCTACTGGACTATGGTTAACTTAGGTTCATTGATTTCAATATGTCTACTCTGAGTAGGTTGGGGATTGGCTATACCCTACTATGAGAAAAGAAAGTAAGGTTTTGCAGTCATTGCCCAAATAAGCTCATACTACGGGGAAGAAGAAATAGATTAAAGGCACGAAATGCATGTTAGAATGGCAATTCATCTAATTAATCAGTTTGACTCCACAATATTATCCACTGTAAGGCTGATTTTTTTATTTGTTGTAAGACAAATGAACATTTGAAAAAAAGGTAGAGGCAAAAACTCCCGTTCATGCCGACACAAATTTCATTTTTGTTTTGCTTCTTATTTCAGGATTACTTATTCATCACATACATTCATGCTGTTAACAGCCAACCTGTACTTTCCTACCCATTTTCGACAAAAACTGTATTATCTCCTACCTGTATTAAACACTTGCTGACATCGCTTGCACAGAGAGCCTTGTTGCAGCTCATTGAGGATGGGATCCAGAAGAACAGCAGACTAGTAAGTGCCGCCGCTGTGCAGTACCACAACCTCATCTTTCTTGAAAGTGGGAGATTTCTGGAACTTTCAGACAGCACTGAAATATAAAAAAGGCAGCAATTGAAGCACCTACATTTACAGAAGCAGAAATTAGGTCTCTTTCATCCTTACCACATGCTCCTAAAACAGTTTTTTTGTTTTCTCTGTGGGTTTTCCACGCTCAGTCCAGCATGTGTCAAAAGCCGTTCTTGAATAATCTGACACTACTTTTCTACAGACTTCCTAATCAAGGTTTAGTGAGAAAGGACAGGACCTGAAATAAATGAATTGTGGCTAAAAAGTAGGAGGAGAAAGTTCTAGCTGGGAAGCTGATGCAAAGATTACTGCCTCCAATTTAAAAATAATGAGAACGTGTTTTAACACAACCCCAAACTGTTTCTCAACGCTGGGTGTCTAGATGTATACATTTACAAAACAAGGCTTTTGAATAAAGAACAAGTTGAGTGCCACATGTTTATGAACGGCAAGCAGCATTGTATTTGGTACAAAAAGTTACAGGAGTTCAGCAGGAAGTCAGAGGATAGGCACTGACTGGAAATGAAGTGACCACCGCAAAATGTTTGCATGCGCGAACAGTAATGAAAGTGGGATATTGCAAGTGTCCACTCAAAGATTTGTCAACAGAAGCAGAAGGCCAACTAAAATTGAACACATTTGAAGACACAGAGTTATTAACACATTGGTTACAGTATCATCAATTAAACAATGTCTTTAAAGTAGATAAGAAAAAAGGTTTTGATACAGAGAGGTTGAGGTTTGAAATAGATCTGTTGGAAAATAATGTGAATGTACAAATTACTTTTAGAATGGTATACGAAAGATGAAGAAGTTAAGGCAGTGATGATTCACTGGGCAAGAGATTTTGGATATAATATCCAATTTTCATCATGGGAAAAGTTATGGAAAGAAGATCTAAACTTTACTGCATGCTGTTTGTTGAAGGAAAACTGTATGAAAATGATATACCGTTGGTATCTAACACCGAGTAAAATTGTGAAAATGTACAGAACTAGTTCAAATCTGTGTTGGAAATGTAAAGGGAAAGAGGGTACCTTTGACCATATGTGGTGGTCTTGCGGAGTGGTAAAAGCTTCCTGGGATACGATATAGAGTGAGTTAAAGAAAATGTTTAAGAAAACTTTGTTAAAAAACCAGAAGCTTTTCTGTTAGGTATTGTCAGGGAACTGCGATTGGAGCCAGAGGGATTCCGGAGAGCGTCCCGGGAGGGAGAGAAGCAGCACATCTTCTGGGGAAGGAAATCAGCGTAGCACCAGTGGAGAAGGGGGGCAGATGGGGGAATCGGCGAGGTGGCTCCAAGCCTCTTCGCCGGGGACCAGCGGGGAGAGCACGGGTCCTCTGATGCCCACACCCTCCCTGCGCAGAAGGCTTCCGCGCAGGGAGAGTAGGAGAAGACTAGGCGTCAAAGAACTTTTATGCCGGAAGAAGTTCAAGAAACGCCCACTGACGGATTCTGCCAGTGATTGAGACAGCCACGGGTGAGTGGCTGTCCGGACAGGAAAGGTTCACTCAGGCAACCCAGCCAGGTGTTGGCACCGATTTACGCACAAGCAACCCCTAGAACCATCACAGGTATAATAGGTGAAGAGATACCAAGAGAAGACAAAATACTTTTCATGACTGCAATGACGCAACGAGAATGCTTCTAGCCCAGAGATGGAAGGAGGAAGAAGTAGCCACCAGAAAAGAATGGCAGACCAAGTTGATGGAGTACGCAGAGATGGTGAGACTGACGGGAAAGA
>NC_139545.1:56685751-56718251 GCF_965153285.1 Podarcis tiliguerta | reverse complement strand
CGCCTCTGCCATGCAATTTCTGTTCTCATCCTGAAGCAAAGTTCTTAACCCGAGGTACTATTTCTGGGTTAGTGGAGTCTGTAACCTGAAGTGTATTTAACCTGAAGTGTATGTAACCCGAGGTACCACTGTATTACAGCAGGCATAGGCACACTCCGGCCCTCCAGATGTTTGGGACTACAACTCCCATCATCCCTAGCTAACAGGACCAGTGGCCAGGGATGATGGGAGTTGTAGTCCCAAACATCTGGAGGGCCGGAGTTTGCTTATGCCTGCTATAGCTTAGGTCCCCACTCTCTTGCCCCCCCCAATAAATTTAAAGGGGGGGAACTGGATGTACATTTCCAAAAGATAAGATAAAAATCAAAATAAAACCTACATACGGCAACAGTGTTTTGTATTGTGTGGGCTCCTATGATGGAAGTCATGGGCCCTGCCTGCTAGCCTGCTCCCTAAAATATCACTGGTTTGCTCATTTCTATATATAGGGTGCCTACATTCTGCATGTGCAAATGGCTTTGGGTATCTATGAGGTTCATAAATTAGCATATAGCATATATTCAGCACACAAAAATGCAACAATTTGTTGTTGATAAAGGACAGCTGGACATATAAAGGGCCCCATTACCTTCAGGAGCTTAGGGCCGCATCAAACCTAAATCCGGCCCTGGGCATGGCATAGTGATAAAAGAAGCACAATAACAGTAAACCCCCCTAATTATATATATTTTATATATACCGTGTACACACACACACACACACACACACCCCACCATCTGGCTGGGTTTCCCCAGCCACTCTGGGCGGCTTCCAACAAAACACCAAAAACAAGAAAACACCAGACATTGAAAGCTTCCCTAAACAATAAACCCCCCTAATAATCATAGTAATAATAACCCCTCACGCATTTAACAGGCCATAGACAATGGTAATTTTACTTTACATACCACCCTTTAGCCAAAGATCTCAGGGCAACAATTAGGGACATAAATCTTCAACCAGGCCTTTCAATAATATCCTGCAGCTTTTTACGTGTTCTCACTGGGAAAGGGTGTGTTGTGTTATTGTTTCTTTGTTTGTTTACTTGTGCTTTATCTTGTCATTTATCCTGTGTACTGCCCTGAGGTATTTTCTTGAAGGCTGGCATTTACCGGTACTTTTTTCCTCTCCCATCTTCCCGTATCGTTTTTTATGAAGCCTCCCAACAGTGTTTCAAAGCGTATATCATCATAAGATGCTTTATGAACATGTGCAAAGTTTCTTCTGGACTTCCCACCCCCTCCTTTCCTGATGTTTTCTCTCTCTCCCTTTTATTAGCTTTTTTAGGAACTCGTTTTTATTATCTAAACCCCCACTACCGATAAATCTGCTTAAATTTCAAAAAAGGGTGGTATATAAATTAATTAAATAAATAAATAACGTACGCAGCATAATAAAAATGTAACGTGCAGCATAATAACAAAAATCATTAGAACAGCACACGCATACACAGACATATTGAACAGGCCATAGATTATTTAATGGCTGAAGGCCTAAGTAGACACACGGGCAGCTGAAGGTGATGGCGCCAGGCGAGCCTCTCTGGGGAAAGCATTGCACAGAAGGGGAGCCACCACAGAAAAGGCCCTTTCTTGTGTTGTCCCCCATATATCACCACCATGAAATGATAGCGTTGGATCCTGGGTCATCTATCCCAACCCCACTCAGTCATGAAGCTCACAGGGCGACTTTGAGCCAGTCTCAGCCTAACTTGCCTCACAAGGTTGTTAGAATCAGGGTCTGATTTAGTTTTGATGAGGCCCTATGTTACTGAAGGTAATGGGGCCCTAATGATGATGATGATATTTATATCCCAGAGTCTCCCCACCCACTTTGTCAACAACAAATTGTCGCTGCTTTTTGGGCTGAATATATGCTATATGATCATTTATGGACCTCATAGGTATCTCAAGCCATTTGCACATGTTGCCGTGCAACCAGGCCATGCAGAATGTAGGCACCCTATATATAGAAAGGAGCAAACCCGTGATATTTTAGGGAGCAGGCTAGCAGGCAGGGCCCATGACTTCCATCATAGAAGCCTACACAACACAAAACACTGTTGCTGCATGTAGGTTTTATTTTATTTGTTTTTTATCTTATATTTTGGAAGTGTACATCCAGGTTTTTCCCCCTTTAATTTTTGGGGGGCCCCCAAGAGAGTGGGATCATAAGCTATAGCTTGTTTAAAGGTAAAGGGACCCCTGACCATTACGTCCAGTCGTGACCGACTCTGGGGTTGCGGTGCTCATCTCGCTTTATTGGCCAAGGGAGCCGGCGTACAGCTTCTGGGTCATGTGGCCAGCATGACTAAGCCACTTCTGGTGAACCAGAGCAGCGCACAGAACGCCGTTTACCTTCCCGCCGGAGTGGTACCTATTTATCTACTTGCACTTTGACGTGCTTTCAAACTGCTAGGTTGGCAGGAGCAGGGACCGAGCAACGGGAGCTCACACCGTCACAGGGATTCGAACCGCCGACCTTCTGATCGGCAAGTCCTAGGCTCTGTGGTTTAACCCACAGCGCCACCCGCGTCCCTACATAGCTTGTTTAGCTTATATGTAAATCTGGCACCGCCTGGAATGCATGTTCCTTACTAAGAGAAATACACCCTTGCGCGTACCTGGCAAAAGGCCTTTTAACTGCCTTTTGAAAGTTTGGAAGGCTTTCTCCCTTTGTTTTGCTGGTTTGATCACACCTGTATGATCACAGCGCCACCTATTGCCCATGCAAGTACTTTCTAAGGGCTTAATCCAGGAACGAAGATCATGGCCACTGGTCCCATCAACTCCTGGCAAATAGAAGGGGAAGAAATGGAGGCAGAGAGATATTTTACTTTATTGGGCTCCATGATTACTGCAGATGGTGACAGCAGACACAAAATTAAAAGACGCCTGCTTCTTGGGAGGAAAGCAATGACAAACCTAGACAGCATCTTAACATTGGCTGGGGGGGGGCAGGGGGGAAATCACAGAACAGAATAAATCCACCACCAAGGCATTATTGTGTCAAAAATATGTTGCAAAATACACCTGCAATAAAGCATCAGCCTGGAGAGGCCCCTATCCATATACAATTGCAAAAACAGCCACATAAACCATGATGAGGCCGCTTATTTAAGAGGGGTTATTTTTAATTGGGAGGAAAGCAATGACAAATCTAGACAGCATCTTAAAAAGTAGAGACATCATCTTGCCAACAAAGGTCTGTATAGTTCAAGCTATGGTTTTCCCAGTAGTGATGTATGGAAGTGAGAGCTGGACCATAAAGAAGGCTGATCGCCGAAGAATGGATGCTTTTGAATTCTGGTGCTGGAGGAGACTCTGGAGAGTCCCATGGACTGCAAGAAGATCAAACCTATCCATTCTGAAGGAAATCAGCCCTGAGTGCTCACTGGAAGGACAGATCGTGAAGCTGAGGCTCCAATACTTTGGCCACCTCAGGAGAAGAGAAAACTCCCTGGAAAAGACCCTGTTGGGATAGATGGAGGGCACAAGGAGAAGGGGATGACAGAGGATGAGATGGTGGGACAGTGTTGTCAAAGCTACCAGCATGAGTCTGACCAAACTGCGGGAGGCAGTGGAAGACAGGAATGCCTGGCATGCTCTGCTCCATGGGGTCACGAAAAAGTTGGACACAACTAAATGACTAAACAACAACAATCCTAAAAGAATATATTGTCTAATGCATGCTAATCTCTGAGCAGCGAGAGAGACTTCAGGGCTTCCAGCTGATGCCCCAGGTTGTGTCCTTGGAATAAAGGCCAATGGAGACTGTGGCATCTTTCAGATACATGGTTTTATTTGCACATACAGTGGTACCTTGGTTCTCAAACGCCTTGGTACTCAAACAACTTGGAACCCAAACACTGCAAACCCGGAAGTAAGCGTTCCGGTTTGCAAAGTTTTTTTGGAAGCTGAACATGCTCCATTTTGAGTGTTACGCTTCCAATTTGAGTGCCACACTTTCGTTTTGAGTGTTACGCTGAGGTCTGTCTGTTTTTGCTATGTGTTTTGCATTTTTGTTTTTGCAGCTTTTGTTTTTTTTGTTTTTGTGACTGTGTGGAACCCAGTTCAGCTACTGGTTGCTTGATTGTGTGGCTGCAGTACATTGTTTATTGCTTTCATTTTATGGATCAATGGTCTCGTTAGATAGTAAAATTCATGTGGAATTGCTGTTTTAGGGGTTGTTTTTAAAAGTCTGGAACGGAATAATCCACTTTGCGTTACTTTCTATGGGAAAGCGCGCCTTGATTTTGGAACGCTTTGGTTTTGGAACGGACTTCCGGAACGGATTAAGTTTGAGAACCAAGGTACCACTGTATTTAGAACGTAATGTAGAAGGGCTCACAGTGTTGACACTCCAAACAGGCATTGCTTTCCCATTAGACTTTCATGGGAGTGGTGGTCATGGGAGCAAAACTCTGCATGTCTTTTGAAGCTTCCTGGTTCCACCCAGATCAAAAGCAAAAGACTAGCCCCAGGCCTATTCTATCAACAGGTGAGGGGGGTAGGGAATGCCTAGCCCTGCCGAAAGGGCCATCGCCTCCCAGTTGTCTTAATGCCACGTCAAGGAAGGGTGCTTCAAACCAGCTAAGGCCATTAACTTAACATACAGACTGGTCTGACCAGTTCAGAGATACGTAACTACAAAGTTCCCATCTCACAGATACCAAATCGCAAGTTTGGTTGGGACCCCATGACCAACATCCAAACTGACCACTCAATCCAGGAAAAGTAGGATCATGCAGAAGGACTCAAATCTAAATTGTGAGACTATGGCCTATCACGGGAAATACAGTTCTGAACTTGGCTTGTACTTTCTGTATTGAAGAAGATTGACGTATTTCTTATTTTAAAAAAGCTAAGCAGATTACATAAGGTAAAGGTAAAGGTACCCCTGCCCGTACGGGCCAGTCTTGCCAGACTCTAGGGTTGTGCGCTCATCTCACTCTATAGGCCGGGAGCCAGTGCTGTCCGCAGACACTTCCAGATCACGTGGCCAGCGTGACGAAGCTGCTCTGGCGAGCCAGCACCAGCGCAGCACACGGAAACGCCGTTTACCTTCCCGCTATAAAGCGGTACCTATTTATCTACTTGCACCCGGGGGTGCTTTCGAACTGCTAGATTAGCAGGCGCTGGGACCGAACGATGGGAGCGCACCCCGCCACGGGGATTCGAACCGCCGACCATGCGATCGGCAAGTCCTAGGCGCTGAGGTTTTACCCACAGCGCCACCCGCGTCCCAAGCAGATTACATAAAGTGGCATAAAGCACTCATTAAACACAGTAATAAAACCAGACTTTAACAACAGTATACATAATAAAATTACCAAAATATAGATAGGAAAAACTTGGGTTTTTTTATTAAATCTTTATTGGTTTAAGATACAAAGATACAAACATACAACGAAGGTAAGTATTTCAGAGTTAAATACAAAAAGAAAAGAAAAGAAAGGGGGGAAAGGAAAATTTTGATACAAAGACAAGAAAATGATAAAAAGGGGGGGAAAGGACCAAAATTTACATGACAGTATATCTATAGGAAAAACTTGTTTTTAAAAAACAACACATGTAAAAAATAAAATTATATGTTGTTCTGACCTAATTTAACAAAGACAGGCATCTCCTCCCAGGTTTGTACTTTCCTGACATAACTACTACTTGCCATTAAATTGTATTTTAACTTGGCAGAATGTTCTCTAATATTATTGCAAGCAACATTCCTGAGAGTTAAGTCACTACTATTCGCCAGCCTGTGGGCATTCCAAACTAAAGAATAATTTATTCCCCAAGCAACTCAGCATTTTTTCAAGCAGAAGAGCTGAATGCGCAGCCTCTATTAATTATGCAAAAATGCACACCTTTTTTCCCTTACCTTTCCTCTTTCTCTTTCAGTGTTGGGTATTTTGAAAATTATGTTCCTGAATAGCAGTTGCTGGAGTGGAAGAGGGCTGGAGCGCTCATACACCTGCTTGACCACTGTAGGAAAGAATGCCTAACTAGCCAGGACTTCAGTCTGATCCGAGGCGGCTCTTCTTACATTGCAAGCCTGGCATCATGGAACGTGCAGACAGTGAGGCTGGCTAGCTCTGGTTAGTGCATGGCATGGCTTCATGGCACATCTTCATGGCAAACGGTACGTTTCCGAGCACAGTTCAAAGTGTTGGTGTTGACCTTTAAAGCCCTTAACCGCCTCGGCCCAGTATACCTGAAGGAGCGTCTCCACCCCCAGACACTGCCTGGACACTGAGGTCCAGCTCCGAGGGCCTTCTGGCAGTTCCCTCATTGCGAGAAGCAAGGTTACAGGGAACCAGGCAGAGGGCCTTCTCGGTGGTGGCACCCGCCCTGTGCAACGCCCTCCTATCAGATGTCAAAGAGAGAAACAACTACCTGACATGAAGGCAGCCCTGTCCCCCCCCCCCCCATCTTGATATTTTATTAAGGATTTTCTTGTTTGACAGAAGTAAGTGTAAAGCCTCATATTTTTTTTCCATGTAACATTTTTACAAATCCGTTTCATTTGTTGAGGCATTAGGGGGAGAAGAAAAGAAAAAAGAAAAGGGGGGGTGGAGAGAGGGAAAATGGAAGGGGGTGGGGTCGGGTGGCAGTGTTTCTATTATGTTTAATGTATGTAGAGTTTGGTGTCAGCGTTGCTTGTGTTGTTCACTTGTGTTCCTTTGGTGGTGAGAGAGGTTGGGGTTGGCCTAGGGTGTGATTGCTTGCTTGTGATTGGCTGTGGTGATCTTTGTTTTCGTGTGTGAGTGAGGTGGGTGGGTGTTTTGGATCAAGTTAGCCATATTGATTTGTATGCTGTTGGTGGATTATTGTCCTTGTCCTGTTGGCCTGTGTATGTGATAAAGGGGAGCCATACCGGGGTGAAGGCGTCTTCTTCTATTTGTCCCCCTGTCAGTTTCAGTTTATTAGTTAATTTTTCTAGTAGGGCTGTTTCCCATACTATTTGGTACCATTGGTCCATGCTTACTCCTGACAGGTCTCTCCAATGTCTGGCTATGATGCTTCTGGCTGCTGAGAGTAGGTGGGTTATGAGTTCTTTGTGGTGTAAATGGGCATTGTTGTCTTGGAAGATGTTTAGTAGGGCCAATGAAGGCAGCCCTGTTTAGGGAAGCTTTTAATGTGTGACATTTTTATGTATTTTTAATCTTTGTTGGAAGCCACCCAGAGTGGCTGGGGAAACCCAGCCAGATGGGCAGGGTACAAATAATAAATTATTATTATTATTATTATTATTATTATTATTATTATTATTATCTTGCTCATTCTTCATGAACACCAGAAGAACTTGCTGGATTAGGCCAGTGGTCCATCTAGTCTAGCATCCTGAACTCACCAGTGGCCAACAAGATGCCCTTGGGAAACCTGCAAGTATAATTCAAGTACAAGAGCCTTGTGGTTTCCAGCAACTGGGATTTAGCAGCTAATAAAAGTCTGGGGGCTCTTTTGTCCGGGGCTTCCATCTTGTTCCGCCTTGTGGCAGGTGGGAGTCCTGTTGCGACAGTCTTCAATAAAGACCAAGCCTACTGGCTGCTGTTTTGCTCTGGTATTCCTGGCTGGTGTCCTTGGTTTTTTGTCCAAGGGAGCCCTCCGATTTCTCCGTTAACAGTTGCTTCTCCCAAAATGGACTCTGCGAATCTCTTCTTTGGGAGGTGAGTGGCGTGCAGGTGGCCGGAGGGAGCTGGATGCGAAGGAGGCAGGTCCCAGCCTGTAGCCTTATGAGGCTTTGCCCTCGGGTGGGAAAAATATTGCGCCCGGGAAAGGGAAGTGGGAGTCAACAGACACTCAAGGAATAGTTTCAGATAAAAAGCTTTATTTCTACCATCCATGAATTGGTAGAAGGAGCAAGTGTGATAACTCACAAAAAGCATGCACGAGTTCACAGTCATAGAATCATAGAGTTGGAAGAGACCACAAGGGCCATCGAGTCCAACCCCCTGCCAAGCAGGAAACACCATCAGAGCACTCCTGACATATGGTTGTCAAGCCTCTGCTTAAAGACCTCCAAAGAAGGAGACTCCACCACACTCCTTGGCAGCAAATTCCACTGTCAAACAGCTCTTACTGTCAGGAAGTTCTTCCTAATGTTTAGGTGGAATCTTCTTTCTTGTAGTTTGGATCCATTGCTCCGTGTCCGCCTCTCTGGAGCAGCAGAAAACAACCTTTCTCCCTCCTCTAGGTGACATCCTTTTATATATTTGAACATGGCTATCATATCACCCCTTAACCTCCTCTTCTTCAGGCTAAACATGCCCAGCTCCCTTAGCCGTTCCTCATAAGGCATCGTTTCCAGGCCTTTGACCATTTTGGTTGCCCTCCTCTGGACACGTTCCAGTTTGTCAGTGTCCTTCTTGAACTGTGGTGCCCAGAACTGGACACAGTACTCCAGGTGAGGTCTGACCAGAGCAGAATACAGTGGCACTATTACTTCCCTTGAACTAGATGCCATACTCCTATTGATGCAGCCCAAAATTGCATTGGCTTTTTTAGCTGCCGCGTCACACTGTTGGCTCATGTCAAGTTTGTGGTCAACCAAGACTCCTAGATCCTTTTCACATGTACTGCTCTCAAGCCAGGTGTCACCCATCTTGTATTTGTGCCTCTCGTTTTTTTTTTTTTGCCCAAGTGCAATACTTTACATTTCTCCCTGTTAAAATTCATCTTGTTTGTTTTGGCCCAGTTCTCTAATCTGTCAAGGTCGTTTTGAAGTGTGATCCTGTCCTCTGGGGTGTTAGCCACCCAGTCATGTGTACAGAGCATATATACCCCTTCTAGTTCCCTCCCCCTTTCTCCTCCTTCTTCCAGAGTCCTGCCCATGAGTTCCTCTGAGCATGAACAGAAAGCTGTCTTGGGACTCTTGGCACCCTTCCCAGGAAAGGAGAATGAAAGCCAAGGGGTCGAGGAGCCCTGGCAGTTCAGCATGTCCAAAGATGTTGCAACTAGAATGAAATAAGATTCAGTTCTCAGGCCTGAGTATTCTTGGCAATGACAGAGCCTATTCCTTAGCCTTTAAAAGTAACATTTTGCCTATGCACAGCATCTTGTGAGGAACAGTTTTGAGGCCTGGGGTGATTTCACAGATTTGGGTATCCTGTCCCTTCAAGCCCTTTGGGTCGCAACAAGGGCAACCTGGGAGCATCACCGCCTGCTGTGCTGGCACCTCCTCACACTGCCAATCGCTACCTCCACACCCAGCCGAGAGCAAAGACCATCTCTGGTCGAGTTAAAGTTACACATGGTGTTCCCATCACATAGGAACTGGTGATCTGCTTCATCTTCAGGGTCCAGATGGAGGTTCCCAGGGTGGCAGGTGGACTCCCTGGCACCCTCAGACACCTTCCTTGGCACCCACCAAGGCCCCCTGAACTTCCCACTTTTTAAAGCTTTCCCCTAAACTTGTTAGTTTTTGGAGCTGAGGTGTTATTTTTAATTATCCCCCCCTTTTATTTTACTCTACACCTTGATTTCCCATATAATAAACTTCATGGCACAAAATATTGGTTTTCAAAAAGACCTTTATTTTTAAAAAAACAATTAGAAAGGCATTTATTCAGTTAGAAAACTGAAGCTGGCTGGCTTAAGTCCTGTGGTTGGGCAACTGTACCTGGAAAATAGGAGCACTTGGGAGGATTTGATTTCACTGTGGGGTCATTTTACATTACATTCCCTCTGAATTCACGCCCCTTATCTCCAGCCACCAATAAGTGGTGGGGTGACAAAAGCAGTTGTGATTTCTTTTTATTTTCTTGGCAGCTAGGAGATGAGCCCAAGAGCCCAGAGGGCACAAATGTTGGCAACTCGTTTCTGTGTCCCTGGATGGCCCTGGATGGCCCCAAACTACCAGGGTTCCTCCCACCCACCCCCCGGAAACTGCCTCTTTCCCCTCATTCACCATGTCTGCTTGTGACATCACAGGAAGTTGGGGCACCTCAGCAGTTATTAAAAATGAGGTGACCCCCGCCATTGCGAGGCCAGGGAGGGCTGTGCAGATGTTTCCCCAGCTGTGGCCATTGGCTACCAACTCCCTGTGATATCACAAGGGGGTGCAGCCCCCTCTTCCTGTGATCACTACCAGGGAGGGGGTATCCTATGATCCTAGAGATTTCCCATATAATAAAAATATGACACAATACAAAGACTTCTTTTCAGAAAAAGTTTATTTAGAAAAAAAAAAGAGAAAGCCATTTATTTAGAAAACAGGAGCTGTCTGCCTTAATTCCTGCAGTTCTCTTCGTGACTTTCATGGCTGGTCTCGGAGGAAACCTCGCCAGCTTCTGAAAGGCAAAAGCAAACCACTGATGGGATGGCGACTATCCGACAGCGTCCACCCAGACCCCTTGCCTTCTCCTTGCTCCACAGCATCCCAAAGCCAGACGATCGCCTCCTTCCGCTTGCTAGCTTGCCACCACTGTCTGGTCTTGGGGAAAACCTCGCCGGCATTGGACGTCCCTGAAAGGCAAAGGCAAACACGTTGATGGGATGGCACTATCACAGCGTCCACCCAGACTCATCCACAGGCTTTGGTCTGACAACTTCATCCCTGACTGGCCTGCCCCGTCAAGGCAGGTTGCAGAAGTGGAGGGCCACCAGTTTGAAGCGGTAGATCCACAAGTGGACTACACTGGTTTCCCTGGGTTCCACCTCTAGGGCTGTGCCGGGTAGTTTCCCTCCTCGCTTTGGCCGTCGACTTAAGGTCAAGAGCTCTATGAATGTCAGCAAGCTGACATTCTCAAAAGGTAGGTCTGTTGACATTAGGTTGAGGGCCAAAGACACAGGTGAATGTCACCAGATAGCGTTCACAAATGGATCGGCCAGCTTCACGGGCCTCTCGGCCTCCACTGACATCCCCAAATGTGAACCTGGCTTCACCTAGGCGCCACCACTAGAAGCCGATGGGCAACTTTCCCTCACCACAGAATTCACCTAGGGACACTCACCCGCTGCCAAAGGGGCAGCTTCCCTCCTCGGTTTGTCCGCCTGTTAATAAACAAACTAGGCTTCCAAACCCGTTTGCATCCCCTCGGCCAGTCTTGTAGCCTTGCGGCATCAACCAGGGCACTGAATGCAAACCTTCCGGCAATCCGTCCGCCACCAACAGGTCCATTGCCAGACCTCAGCTCTCCACTTTCAAAGGATGCCCACATCAGTCTTAGATGGAAGAGACAGGAAAGTTCCAAGGCAATTAAGATTATTTATTTGTGGGGTCAGTTAAGGAGAAGATCTTCCCCATTGCATACTCCATGGTCAGCTCTAGCAAAACCCCAGAGATTTTTGGAAAAGGTGTTGGCAGTGCTACAGGGACAGAACCCAGAAGGGAAATTAGGTTGGCTATTACCTGACTGAGATGCTTGTCACATATAAAACAGTCTTATTGGGATTCATTTATTTGATTTATTGTAAATGGTTGCTTGTTTCTGGGTCTTTCTTAATAGGTTTTATTGGATTGGATGCTTCTGGAACTGGACCTTTAATGGCTTTTAGTCAAATACAATAAATGATTGATTGATGAAAAGGTGCTTTTTCCTGAGATGATAACTTTCTCCCTGCATGTCACTGCTTGAAAAGATTCCTGTGCATAGATGAGACTCACTTTCATTGTTCTGTTCATTTGTTTGACCAGTGTTGTGTGGAGGGAAATGAAACCACTGGGATGAAATACGCCCTCCTGGGTTTCTGGTGTGGCCTTCACAGATACTGGCACAAATTGGGGAGGGGGGTGTTATATATCTCCTTGGTCAAAAGCCAAGGAGCCAATGGCTGCGGAGCTGCGCCCCTCATTGTGAGGTCTGAGGGGTGATGGGGATGCCTCCCCAGATGCTGCTATTGTGATGCCACAAAAACATTGGGCAGCTGAGAGGGTATAAATGTTGGCCAAGTCAAAGGCCGAGGCAGTTGCCTCAGTGGAGGCACTCAGCTCGGGTGGTCTCCTGCCCCGTGGCGGCAAGCTGGCCGGAGGACAGAGGTGATCGGCCGGTGCTGGGATGCTGTGGAGCAAGGAGAAGGCAAGTTGTGGTTTACTTGCTGGTGGGATCGCACTTGAAGGTGGATGAAATTCAGGTCTGAAGCAGGCGGAGGTCTGGCAGTGGACCTGGCGCGGCTGTTGGTGGTGGACGGATTGCCGGAAGGTTTGCATTCAGTGCCCTGGTTGATGCCGCAAGGCTACAAGACTGGCCGAGGGGATGCAAACGGGTTTGGAAGCCTAGTTTGTTTATTAACAGGCGGACAAACCGAGGAGGGAAGCTGCCCATTTGGCAGCGGGTGAGTGTCCCTAGGCGAATTCTGTGGTGAGGGAAAGTTGCCCATCGGCTTCTAGTGGTGGCGCCTAGGTGAAGCCAGGTTCACATTTGGGGATGTCAGTGGAGGCCGAGAGGCCCGTGAAGCTGGCCGATCCATTTGTGAACGCTATCTGGTGACACTCACCTGTGTCTTTGGCCCTCAACCTAAGGTCAACAGACCTACCTTTTGAGAATGTCAGCTTGCTGACATTCGTAGAGCTCTTGACCTTACGTCGACGGCCAAAGCGAGGAGGGAAACTACCCGGCACAGCCCTAGAGGTGGAACCCAGGGAAACCAGTGTAGTCCACTTGTGGATCTACCACTTCAAACTGGTGGCCCTCCACCTCTGCAACCTGCCTTGACTGGGCAGGCCAGTCAGGGATGAAGTTGTCAGACCAAAGCCTGTGGATGAGTCTGGGTGGACGCTGTGATAGTGCCATCCCATCAACGTGTTTGCTTTTGCCTTTCAGGGACATCCAATGCCAGCGAGGTTTTCCCCAAGACCAGACGATGGTGGCAAGCTAGCAAGCGGAAGGAGGCGATCGCCTGGCGTTGGGATGCTGTGGAGCAAGGAGAAGGCAAGTTCCAGTTGACTTGCTAGTGGGATCGCTACCTGAAGGCGGCCGATATTCAGCTCTGAAGCTGGCTTACGTCTGGCGATGGACCTGGCCAGGCTGTTGGTGGTGGATGGATGCCGGAAGAGTTTGCATTCAGGCTAGCGGATGCCGCGAGGCTACGCCTGTCGAAATGGGTGCAAACTGTGGTTTGGAAGCCTAGTTTGTTTATTAACAGGCAGCCAAACCGAGGAGGGAAGCTGCCGCTAGGGCAGCGGGTGAATGCCCCTAGGCGGAAACCAGTTGTGATTTGCATTTGCATTTAAATGATGTCAGTGGACGCCCTAAGCTGAAGCTGCCTGATATTTGCAGGTGTGGACCAGCTGGTAGTGAGGAGGGAAAGTTGCCCGTTCGGCAGCTCGTGGTGGCGTCTAGGTGAAGCCAGTGTTCACAAATAGACGCCAGCGGAGGCCGCAAGGCTGATGAATCTGGCTACTATTTGTGAACATGGCTGGCATTCACCCATGTCTTTGGTCCCTCCATTTAATGACAATAGGCCTAGGCCTCTTGACATTAAACGGATGGCCAAATTGAGGAGGGAAGATGCCCGGCACAGCCATGGAGGTGCTCAGCTGGAGCCAGCGGACTTCACAAATAGACGCCAGCGGAGGCCGCAAGGCTGATGAAGCTGGCTGCTATCTGTGAACGGAAACTGGTTTTCCTTCATCTCCGGGAGCCTGCCCATTGCGCAGGCCTGCCAGGGGTGAAGTTGCCAGGCGGAAGCCAGGGGAGTCTGGGTTGACGCTGTCGGATGGTGGTCACCCCACTCATCTGTTCGCCTTTGCCTTTCAGGAACGGCCGGAGCCAGCAAGGTTTCCCCAGCCGTGAAAGTCATGAAGAGAACCACAGGACTTTAGCCAGACAGCTCCTGTTTTCTAAATAAACGCCTTTCTATTTTTTTACAAAATAAACGTTTTCTGAAAAGAAATCTGTGTTTTGTGCCATGTTTTTATTATATGGGAAATCTCAAGGATCATAGGATACCCCTCCCTGGTAGTGATGTCACAGGAAGGGGGGGTTGCACCCCGTTGTGACATCACAGGGAGTTGGTAGCCAATGGCCACAGCTGGGGAAACATCTGCACAGACCTCCCAGGTCTCACAATGGGGGGGGGTCACATCATTTTTAATAACTGCTGAGGTGCCCCACTATTGTGAGGCCAGCGAGGGCTGTGCAGATGTTTCCCCAGCTGTGACCGTTGGCCTGTGATGTCATAGACATCTACCAACTTCCTGTGATGTCATAAATGGTCATGGCGAATGAGGGGAAAGAGGCAGTTTCCAGGGGGGGAGCAACCCTGGTAGTTTGGGGGCAGGCAGGGCCATCCGGGGACACAGAAACGAGTTGCCAACATTTGCGCCCTCTGGGCTCTTGGGCTCATCTCACCTACGCAGCTGCCAAGAAAATAAAAAGAAATCACAACCCCACAGTGAAAGCAAACCCTCCAAGTGTTTATTTTCCAGGGACAGTTGCCCAACCACAGGACTTAAGCCAGCTTCAGTTTTCTAAATGAATAAATGCCTTTCTAATTTTTGTTTTTTGAAATAAAGGTCTTTTTGAAAACCAATATTTTGTGCCATGAAGTTCATTATATGGGAAATCAAAGTCTGGAGTAAAATAAAGGGGGGGAAATAATAACACCTCAGCTCCAAAAACTACTGGAAGAAGCAAAGATCACTAGTGGGGAAGCAATGATTCTTCAACATCAACTTTGTTGGACTGGTCATGTTGTGCGGATGCCTGATGATCGTCTTCCAAAGCAACTACTCTATTCCGAACTTTAAAATGGAAAGCGTAATGCTGGTGGTCAACAAAAGAGGTTTAAAGACTGTCTCAAGGCAAGTCTTTAAAAATGTAGAATAAACACTGACAACTGGGAAACACTGGCCTGCGAGCGCTCCAGTTGGAGAACAGCCTTTTCCAAAGTTTGAAGACACTCAAACTCAGGATGCAAGGGAGAAACGTGCTAAGAGGAAGGCACACTTGGCAAATCCACACCGTGATCAACTCCCGCCAGGAAACCAATGTCCCCACTGTGGAAGAACGTGTGGATCCAGAATTGGCCTCCACAGTCACTTACAGACTCATTGTTAAAACCATGTTTATGGAAGACAATCTTAGTCGGCTACGAGGGATCGCCAAAGAAGAAGATCCTCAGATGAAGGGCGCTATAGAAATTTAATAATAATAAATAAAGTACATATATTGGAAGCAAAATCCACATGTCTCTTTCTACACAATCCACCAGCAACATAGCTGTCAACCTTCCCTTTTTTTGCGGGAAATTCCCTTATTCCAGCACCGTTTCCTGCTTCTATCCCGGATTGTTAGATAGCCCGTAGACTGTCTCCGGGGACAGGTGAGGCTGCTGGTTCCTGAGATGAGGCTGCTTTTTCCTGAGATGATAGCTTTCTCCCTGCATGTCACTCCTTGAAAAGATTCCTGTGCATAGATGAGACTCACTTTAATTGTTCTGTTCGTTTGTGTGTTTGACAAGTGTTGTGTGGAGGGAAATGCAACCACTGAGCTGAAATACACCCTCCTGGGTTTCCGGTGTGGCCTTCACAGATACTGGCACAAATTGGGGAGGGGGGTGTTATATATCTCCTTGGTCAAAAGCCAAGGAGCCAATGGCTGCTGAGCTGCGCCCCTCATTGTGAGGTCTGAGGGGTGATGGGCATGCCTCCCCAGATGCTGCCATTGTGATGCCACAAAAACATTGGGCAGCTGAGAGGGTATAAATGCTGGCCAAGTCAAAGGCCGAGGCAGTTGCCTCAGTGGAGGCACTCAGCTCGGGTGGTCTCCTGCCCCGTGGCGGCAAGCTGGCCGGAGGACAGAGGTGATCGGCCGGTGCTGGGATGCTGTGGAGCAAGGAGAAGGCAAGTTGTGGTTTACTTGCTGGTGGGATCGCACTTGAAGGTGGATGAAATTCAGGTCTGAAGCAGGCGGAGGTCTGGCAATGGACCTGGCGCGGCTGTTGGTGGTGGATGGATTGCTGGAAGGTTTGCATTCAGTGCCCTGGTTGATGCCGCAAGGCTACAAGACTGGCCGAGGGGATGCAAACGGGTTTGGAAGCCTAGTTTGTTTATTAACAGGCGGACAAACCGAGGAGGGAAGCTGCCCATTTGGCAGCGGGTGAGTGTCCCTAGGCGAATTCTGTGGTGAGGGAAAGTTGCCCATCGGCTTCTAGTGGTGGCGCCTAGGTGAAGCCAGGTTCACATTTGGGGATGTCAGTGGAGGCCGAGAGGCCCGTGAAGCTGGCCGATCCATTTGTGAACGCTATCTGGTGACACTCACCTGTGTCTTTGGCCCTCAACCTAAGGTCAACAGACCTACCTTTTGAGAATGTCAGCTTGCTGACATTCGTAGAGCTCTTGACCTTACGTCGACGGCCAAAGCGAGGAGGGAAACTACCCGGCACAGCCCTAGAGGTGGAACCCAGGGAAACCAGTGTAGTCCACTTGTGGATCTACCACTTCAAACTGGTGGCCCTCCACCTCTGCAACCTGCCTTGACTGGGCAGGCCAGTCAGGGATGAAGTTGTCAGACCAAAGCCTGTGGATGAGTCTGGGTGGACGCTGTGATAGTGCCATCCCATCAACGTGTTTGCCTTTGCCTTTCAGGGACATCCAATGCCGGCGAGGTTTTCCCCAAGACCAGACGGTGGTGGCAAGCTAGCAAGCGGAAGGAGGCGATCGCCTGGCGTTGGGATGCTGTGGAGCAAGGAGAAGGCAAGTTCCAGTTGACTTGCTAGTGGGATCGCTACCTGAAGGCGGCCGATATTCAGCTCTGAAGCTGGCTTACGTCTGGCGATGGACCTGGCCAGGCTGTTGGTGGTGGATGGATGCCGGAAGAGTTTGCATTCAGGCTAGCGGATGCCGCGAGGCTACGCCTGTCGAAATGGGTGCAAACTGTGGTTTGGAAGCCTAGTTTGTTTATTAACAGGCAGCCAAACCGAGGAGGGAAGCTGCCGCTAGGGCAGCGGGTGAATGCCCCTAGGCGGAAACCAGTTGTGATTTGCATTTGCATTTAAATGATGTCAGTGGAGGCCCTAAGCTGAAGCTGCCTGATATTTGCAGGTGTGGACCAGCTGGTAGTGAGGAGGGAAAGTTGCCCGTTCGGCAGCTCGTGGAGGCGTCTAGGTGAAGCCAGTGTTCACAAATAGACACCAGCGGAGGCCGCAAGGCTGATGTAGCTGGCTGCTATTTGTGAACATGGCTGGCATTCACCCATGTCTTTGGTCCCTCCATTTAATGACAAAAGGCCTAGGCCTCTTGACATTAAAGGGATGGCCAAATTGAGGAAGGAAGATGCCCGGCACAGCCATGGAGGTGCTCAACTGGAGCCAGCGGATTTCACAAGTAGACGCCAGCGGAGGCCGCAAGGCTGATGAAGCTGGCTGCTATCTGTGAACGGAAACTGGTTTTCCTTCATCTCCGGGAGCCTGCCCATTGCGCAGGCCTGCCAGGGGTGAAGTTGCCAGGCGGAAGCCAGGGGAGTCTGGGTTGACGCTGTCGGATGGTGGTCACCCCACTCATCTGTTTGCCTTTGCCTTTCAGGAATGGCCGGAGCCAGCAAGGTTTCCCCATGAAAGTCATGAAGAGAACCACAGGACTTAAGCCAGACAGCTCCTGTTTTCTAAATAAACGCCTTTCTAATTTTTTACAAAATAAACGTTTTCTGAAAAGAAATCCCTGTTTTGTGCCATGTTTTTATTATATGGGAAATCTCAAGGATCATAGGATACCCCTCCCTGGTAGTGATGTCACAGGAAGGGGGGGTTGCACCCCGTTGTGACATCACAGGGAGTTGGTAGCCAATGGCCACAGCTGGGGAAACATCTGCACAGACCTCCCAGGTCTCACAATGGGGGGGGGGGTCACATCATTTTTAATAACTGCTGAGGTGCCCCACTATTGTGAGGCCAGCGAGGGCTGTGCAGATGTTTCCCCAGCTGTGACCGTTGGCCTGTGATGTCATAGACATCTACCAACTTCCTGTGATGTCATAAATGGTCATGGCGAATGAGGGGAAAGAGGCAGTTTCCAGGGGGGGAGCAACCCTGGTAGTTTGGGGGCAGGCAGGGCCATCCGGGGACACAGAAACGAGTTGCCAACATTTGTGCCCTCTGGGCTCTTGGGCTCATCTCACCTATGCAGCTGCCAAGAAAATAAAAAGAAATCACAACTGCTTTTGTCACCCCACCACTTATTGGTGGCTGGAGATAAGGGGCGTGAATTCAGAGGGAATGTAATGTAAAAGGAACCCACAGTGAAAGCAAACCCTCCAAGTGCTCCTATTTTCCAGGGACAGTTGCCCAACCACAGGACTTAAGCCAGCTTCAGTTTTCTAAATGAATAAATGCCTTTCTAATTTTTGTTTTTTGAAATAAAGGTCTTTTTGAAAACCAATATTTTGTGCCATGAAGTTCATTATATGGGAAATCAAAGTCTGGAGTAAAATAAAGGGGGGGAAATAATAACACCTCAGCTCCAAAAACTACTGGAAGAAGCAAAGATCACTAGTGGGGAAGCAATGATTCTTCAACATCAACTTTGTTGGACTGGTCATGTTGTGCGGATGCCTGATGATCGTCTTCCAAAGCAACTACTCTATTCCGAACTTTAAAATGGAAAGCGTAATGCTGGTGGTCAACAAAAGAGGTTTAAAGACTGTCTCAAGGCAAGTCTTAAAAAATGTAGAATAAACACTGACAACTGGGAAACACTGGCCTGCGAGTGCTCCAGTTGGAGAACAGCCTTTTCCAAAGTTTGAAGACACTCAAACTCAGGATGCAAGGGAGAAACGTGCTAAGAGGAAGGCACACTTGGCAAATCCACACCGTGATCAACTCCCGCCAGGAAACCAATGTCCCCACTGTGGAAGGGCGTGTGGATCCAGAATTGGCCACCACAGTCACTTAGACTCATTGTTAAAACCGTGTTTATGGAAGACAATCTTAGTCGGCTACGAGGGATCGCCAAAGAAGAAGATGATCCTCAGATGAAGGGCGCTATAGAAATTTAATTAATAATAATAAAGTACATATATCGGAAGCAAAATCCACATGTCTCTTTCTACACAATCCACCAGCAACATAGCTGTCAACCTTCCCTTTTTTTTGCGGGAAATTCCCTTATTCCAGCACCGTTTCCTGCTGCTATCCCGGATTGTTAGATATCCCGTAGACTGTCTCCGGGGACAGGTGAGGCTGCTGGTTCCTGAGATGAGGCTGCTTTTTCCTGAGATGATAGCTTTCTCCCTGCATGTCACTCCTTGAAAAGATTCCTGTGCATAGATGAGACTCACTTTCATTGTTCTGTTCATTTGTGTGTTTGACCAGTGTTGTGTGGAGAGAAATGCAACCACTGGGCTGAAATACGCCCTACTGGGTTTCCGGTGTGGCCTTCACAGATACTGGCACAAATTGGGGAGGGGGGTGTTATATATCTCCTTGGTCAAAAGCCAAGGAGCCAATGGCTGCTGAGCTGCGCCCCTCATTGTGAGGTCTGAGGGGTGATGGGGATGCCTCCCCAGATGCTGCCATTGTGATGCCACAAAAACATTGGGCAGCTGAGAGGGTATAAATGTTGGCCAAGTCAAAGGCCGAGGCAGTTGCCTCAGTGGAGGCACTCAGCTTGGGTGGTCTACTGCCCCGTGGCGGCAAGCTGGCCGGAGGACAGAGGTGATCGGCCGGTGCTGGGATGCTGTGGAGGAAGGAGAAGGCAAGTTGTGGTTTACTTGCTGGTGGGATCGCACTTGAAGGTGGATGAAATTCAGGTCTGAAGCAGGCGGAGGTCTGGCAATGGACCTGGCGCGGCTGTTGGTGGTGGATGGATTGCCGGAAGGTTTGCATTCAGTGCCCTGGTTGATGCCGCAAGGCTACAAGACTGGCCGAGGGGATGCAAACGGGTTTGGAAGCCTAGTTTGTTTATTAACAGGCGGACAAACCGAGGAGGGAAGCTGCCCATTTGGCAGCGGGTGAGTGTCCCTAGGCGAATTCTGTGGTGAGGGAAAGTTGCCCATCGGCTTCTAGTGGTGGCGCCTAGGTGAAGCCAGGTTCACATTTGGGGATGTCAGTGGAGGCCGAGAGGCCCGTGAAGCTGGCCGATCCATTTGTGAACGCTATCTGGTGACACTCACCTGTGTCTTTGGCCCTCAACCTAAGGTCAACAGACCTACCTTTTGAGAATGTCAGCTTGCTGACATTCGTAGAGCTCTTGACCTTACGTCGACGGCCAAAGCGAGGAGGGAAACTACCCGGCACAGCCCTAGAGGTGGAACCCAGGGAAACCAGTGTAGTCCACTTGTGGATCTACCACTTCAAACTGGTGGCCCTCCACCTCTGCAACCTGCCTTGACTGGGCAGGCCAGTCAGGGATGAAGTTGTCAGACCAAAGCCTGTGGATGAGTCTGGGTGGACGCTGTGATAGTGCCATCCCATCAACGTGTTTGCCTTTGCCTTTCAGGGACATCCAATGCCGGCGAGGTTTTCCCCAAGACCAGACGGTGGTGGCAAGATAGCAAGCGGAAGGAGGCGATCGTCTGGCTTTGGGATGCTGTGGAGCAAGGAGAAGGCAAGTTCCAGTTGACTTGCTAGTGGGATCGCTACCTGAAGGCGGCCGATATTCAGCTCTGAAGCTGGCTTACGTCTGGCGATGGACCTGGCCAGGCTGTTGGTGGTGGATGGATGCCGGAAGAGTTTGCATTCAGGCTAGCGGATGCCGCGAGGCTACGCCTGTCGAAATGGGTGCAAACTGTGGTTTGGAAGCCTAGTTTGTTTATTAACAGGCAGCCAAACCGAGGAGGGTTGCTGCCGCTAGGGCAGCGGGTGAATGCCCCTAGGCGGAAACCAGTTGTGATTTGCATTTGCATTTAAATGATGTCAGTGGAGGCCCTAAGCTGAAGCTGGCTGATATTTGCAGGTGTGGACCAGCTGGTAGTGAGGAGGGAAAGTTGCCCATTTGGCAGCTCGTGGAGGCGTCTAGGTGAAGCCAGTGTTCACAAATAGACGCCAGCGGAGGCCGCAAGGCTGATGAAGCTGGCTGCTATTTGTGGACATGGCTGGCATTCACCCATGTCTTTGGTCCCTCCATTTAATGACAAAAGGCCTAGGCCTCTTGACATTAAAAGGATGGCCAAATTGAGGAGGGAAGATGCCCGGCACAGCCATGGAGGTGCTCAACTGGAGCCAGCGGACTTCACAAATAGACGCCAGCGGAGGCCACAAGGCTGATGAAGCTGGCTGCTATCTGTGAACGGAAACTGGTTTTCCTTCATCTCTGGGAGCCTGCCCATTGCGCAGGCCTGCCAGGGGTGAAGTTGCCAGGCGGAAGCCAGGGGAGTCTGGGTTGACGCTGTCGGATGGTGGTCACCCCACTCATCTGTTTGCCTTTGCCTTTCAGGAACGGCCGGAGCCAGCAAGGTTTCCCCCAAGACCAGCCGTGAAAGTCATGAAGAGAACCACAGGACTTAAGCCAGACAGCTCCTGTTTTCTAAATAAAAGGCTTTCTATTTTTTTTCAAAATAAATGTTTTATGAAAAGAAATCTCTGTTTTGTGCCATGTTTTTATTATATGGGAAATCTCAAGGATCATAGGGTACCCCTCCTTGGTAGTGATGTCACAGGAAGGGGGGGTTGCAACCCCTTGTGACATCACAGGGAGTTGGTAGCCAATGGCCACAGCTGGGGAAACAGCTGCACAGACCTCCCAGGCCTCACAAGGGGGGGGGTCATCTCATTTTTAATAACTGCTGAGGTGCCCCACCATTGTGAGGCCAGCGAGGGCTGTGCAGATGTTTCCCCAGCTGTGGCCGTTGGCTATGGACTCCCTGTGATGTCATAAATGGTCATGGCGAATGAGGGGAAAGAGGCAGTTTCCGGGGGGGGGGAGCAGCCCTGGTAGTTTGGGGGCAGGCAGGGCCATCTGGGGACACAGAAGCGAGTTGCCAACATTTGTGCCCTCTGGGCTCATCTCACCTACGCAGCTGCCAAGAAAATAAAAAATCACAACTGCTTTTGTCACCCCACCACTTATTGGTGGCTGGAGATAAGGGGCGTGAATTCAGAGGGAATGTAATGTAAAATGACCCCACAGTGAAAGCAAACCCTCCAAGTGCTCCTATTTTCCAGGGACAGTTGCCCAACCACAGGACTTAAGCCAGCTTCGGACTTAAGCCAGCTTCAGTTTTCTAACTGAATAAATAAATGCCTTTCTAATTTTTGTTTTTTTAAATAAAGGTCTTTTTAAAACCAATATTTTGTGCCATGAAGTTCATTATATGGGAAATCAAGGTCTGGAGTAAAATAAGGGGGGGGGGGGGAATAATACCTCAATTCCAAAAACTACTGGAAGAAGCAAAGATCACTAGTGGCGAAGCCATGATTCTTCAACATCCACTTTGTTGGACTGGTCATGTTGTGCGGATGCCTGATGATCGTCTTCCAAAGCAACTACTCTATTCTGAACTTAAAAATGGAAAGCGTAATGCTGGTGGTCAACAAAAGAGGTTCAAAGACTGATGTAGTGGAAACACTGGCCTGCGAGTGCTCCAGTTGGAGAACAGCCTTTTCCAAAGTTTGAAGACACTCAAACTCAGGACGCAAGGGAGAAACGTGCTAAGAGGAAGGCACACTTGGCAAATCCACACCGTGATCAATTCCCGCCCGGAAACCAATATCCCCACTGTGGAAGGACGTGTGGATCCAGAATTGGCCTCCACAGTCACTTACGGACTAATTGTTAAAACCATGTTTATGAAAGACAATCTTAGTCGGCTACGAGGGATCGCCAAAGAAGAAGAAGAAGATCCTCAGATGAAGGGCGCTATAGAAATTTAATTAATAATAATACATAAAGTACATATATCGGAAGCAAAATCCACATGTCTCTTTCTACACAATCCACCAGCAACATAGCTGTCAACCTTCCCTTTTTTTGCGGGAAATTCCCTTATTCCAGCACCGTTTCCCGCTGCTATCCCGGATTGTTAGATATCCCGTAGACTGTCTCCGGGGATAGGTGAGGCTGCTTTTTCCTGAGATGATAGCTTTCTCCCTGCATGTCACTCCTTGAAAAGATTCCTGTGCATAGATGAGACTCACTTTCATTGTTCTGTTCATTTGTGTGTTTGACCAGTGTTGTGTGGAGGGAAATGAAACCACTGGGCTGAAATACACCCTCCTGGGTTTCCGGTGTGGCGCCCCTCATTGTGAGGTCTGAGGGGTGATGGGCATGCCTCCCCAGATGCTGCCATTGTGATGCCACAAAAACATTGGGCAGCTGAGAGGGTATAAATGTTGGCCAAGTCAAAGGCCGAGGCAGTTGCCTCAGTGGAGGCACTCAGCTTGGGTGGTCTACTGCCCCGTGGCGGCAAGCTGGCCAGAGGACAGAGGTGATCGGCCGGCTCTGGGATGCTGTGGAGCAAGGAGAAGGCAAGTTGTGGTTTACTTGCTGGTGGGATCGCACTTGAAGGTGGATGAAATTCAGGTCTGAAGCAGGCGGAGGTCTGGCAATGGACCTGGCGCGGCTGTTGGTGGTGGATGGATTGCCGGAAGGTTTGCATTCAGTGCCCTGGTTGATGCCGCAAGGCTACAAGACTGGCCGAGGGGATGCAAACGGGTTTGGAAGCCTAGTTTGTTTATTAACAGGCGGACAAACCGAGGAGGGAAGCTGCCCATTTGGCAGCGGGTGAGTGTCCCTAGGCGAATTCTGTGGTGAGGGAAAGTAGCCCATCGGCTTCTAGTGGTGGCGCCTAGGTGAAGCCAGGTTCACATTTGGGGATGTCAGTGGAGGCCGAGAGGCCCGTGAAGCTGGCCAATCCATTTGTGAACGCTATCTGGTGACACTCACCTGTGTCTTTGGCCCTCAACCTAAGGTCAACAGACCTACCTTTTGAGAATGTCAGCTTGCTGACATTCGTAGAGCTCTTGACCTTACGTCGACGGCCAAAGCGAGGAGGGAAACTACCCGGCACAGCCCTAGAGGTGGAACCCAGGGAAACCAGTGTAGTCCACTTGTGGATCTACCACTTCAAACTGGTGGCCCTCCACCTCTGCAACCTGCCTTGACTGGGCAGGCCAGTCAGGGATGAAGTTGTCAGACCAAAGCCTGTGGATGAGTCTGGGTGGACGCTGTGATAGTGCCATCCCATCAACGTGTTTGCCTTTGCCTTTCAGGGACATCCAATGCCAGCGAGGTTTTCCCCAAGACCAGACGGTGGTGGCAAGCTAGCAAGCGGAAGGAGGCGATCGCCTGGCGTTGGGATGCTGTGGAGCAAGGAGAAGGCAAGTTCCAGTTGACTTGCTAGTGGGATCGCTACCTGAAGGCGGCCGATATTCAGCTCTGAAGCTGGCTTACGTCTGGCGATGGACCTGGCCAGGCTGTTGGTGGTGGATGGATGCCGGAAGAGTTTGCATTCAGGCTAGCGGATGCCGCGAGGCTACGCCTGTCGAAATGGGTGCAAACTGTGGTTTGGAAGCCTAGTTTGTTTATTAACAGGCAGCCAAACCGAGGAGGGTTGCTGCCGCTAGGGCAGCGGGTGAATGCCCCTAGGCGGAAACCAGTTGTGATTTGCATTTGCATTTAAATGATGTCAGTGGAGGCCCTAAGCTGAAGCTGGCTGATATTTGCAGGTGTGGACCAGCTGGTAGTGAGGAGGGAAAGTTGCCCGTTCGGCAGCTCGTGGTGGCGTCTAGGTGAAGCCAGTGTTCACAAATAGACGCCAGCGGAGGCCGCAAGGCTGATGAAGCTGGCTGCTATTTGTGAACATGGCTGGCATTCACCCATGTCTTTGGTCCCTCCATTTAATGACAATAGGCCTAGGCCTCTTGACATTAAACGGATGGCCAAATTGAGGAGGGAAGATGCCCGGCACAGCCATGGAGGTGCTCAGCTGGAGCCAGCGGACTTCACAAATAGACGCCAGCGGAGGCCGCAAGGCTGATGAAGCTGGCTGCTATCTGTGAACGGAAACTGGTTTTCCTTCATCTCCGGGAGCCTGCCCATTGCGCAGGCCTGCCAGGGGTGAAGTTGCCAGGCGGAAGCCAGGGGAGTCTGGGTTGACGCTGTCGGATGGTGGTCACCCCACTCATCTGTTTGCCTTTGCCTTTCAGGAACGGCCGGAGCCAGCAAGGTTTCCCCCGAGACCAGCCGTGAAAGTCATGAAGAGAACCGCAGAACTTAAGCCAGACAGCTCCTGTTTTCTAAATAAACGCCTTTCTAATTTTTTACAAAATAAACGTTTTCTGAAAAGAAATCCCTGTTTTGTGCCATGTTTTTATTATATGGGAAATCTCAAGGATCATAGGGTACCCCTCCTTGGTAGTGATGTCACAGGAAGGGGGGGTTGCACCCCCTTGTGACATCACAGGGAGTTGGTAGCCAATGGCCACAGCTGGGGAAACATCTGCACAGACTCCCAGGCCTCACAAGGGGGGGGGTCATCTCATTTTTAATAACTGCTGAGGTGCCCCACCATTGTGAGGCCAGCGAGGGCTGTGCAGATGTCTCCCCAGCTGTGACCGTTAGCCTGTGATGTCATTGACATCTACCAACTTCCTGTGATGTCATAAATCGTCATGGCAAATGAGGGGAAAGAGGCAGTTTCCAGGGGGGGAGCAGCCCTGGTAGTTTGGGGGCAGGCAGGGCAATCCAGGGACACAGAAACGAGTTGCCAACATTTGTGCCCTCTGGGCCCTTGGGCTCATCTCACCTATGCAGCTGTCAAGAAAATAAAAAGAAATCACAACTGCTTTTGTCACCCCACCACTTATTGGTGGCTGGAGATGAGGGGCGTGAATTCAGAGGGAATGTAATGTAAAAGGACCCCACAGTGAAAGCAAACCCTCCAAGTGCTCCTATTTTCCAGGGACAGTTGCCCAACCACAGGACTTAAGCCAGCTTCAGTTTTCTAAATAAATAAATGCCTTTCTAATTTTTGTTTTTTTAAATAAAGGTCTTTTTGAAAACCAATCTTTTGTGCCATGAAGTTCATTATATGGGAAATCAAAGTCTGGAGTAAAATAAAGCAGGGGAAATAATACCTCAGCTCCAAAAACTACTGGAAGAAGCAAAGATCACTAGTGGGGAAGCAATGATTCTTCAACATCAACTTTGTTGGACTGGTCATGTTGTGCGGATGCCTGATGATTGTCTTCCAAAGCAACTACTCTATTCCGAACTTTAAAATGGAAAGCGTAATGCTGGTGGTCAACAAAAGAGGTTTAAAGACTGTCTCAAGGCAAGTCTTAAAAAATGTAGAATAAACACTGACAACTGGGAAACACTGGCCTGCGAGTGCTCCAGTTGGAGAACAGCCTTTTCCAAAGTTTGAAGACACTCAAACTCAGGATGCAAGGGAGAAACGTGCTAAGAGGAAGGCACACTTGGCAAATCCACACCGTGATCAACTCCCGCCAGGAAACCAATGTCCCCACTGTGGAAGGACGTGTGGATCCAGAATTGGCCTCCAGTCACTTACAGACTCATTGTTAAAACCATGTTTTAGTCGGCTACGAGGGATTGCCAAAGAAGAAGAAGAAGATCCTCAGATGAAGGGCGCTATAGAAATTTAATTAATAATAATAAATAAAGTACATATATCGGAAGCAAAATCCACATGTCTCTTTCTACACAATCCACCAGCAACATAGCTGTCAACCTTCCCTTTTTTTGCGGGAAATTCCCTTATTCCAGCACCGTTTCCCGCTGCTATCCCGGATTGTTAGATATCCCGTAGACTGTCTCCAGGGACAGGTGAGGCTGCTTTTTCCTGAGATGATAGCTTTCTCCCTGCATGTCACTCCTTGAAAAGATTCCTGTGCATAGATGAGACTCACTTTAATTGTTCTGTTCGTTTGTGTGTTTGACCAGTGTTGTGTGGAGGGAAATGCAACCACTGAGCTGAAATACACCCTCCTGGGTTTCCGGTGTGGCCTTCACAGATACTGGCACAAATTGGGGAGGGGGGTGTTATATATCTCCTTGGTCAAAAGCCAAGGAGCCAATGGCTGCTGAGCTGCGCCCCTCATTGTGAGGTCTGAGGGGTGATGGGGATGCCTCCCCAGATGCTGCCATTGTGATGCCACAAAAGCATTGGGCAGCTGAGAGGGTATAAATGTTGGCCAAGTCAAAGGCCGAGGCAGTTGCCTCAGTGGAGGCACTCAGCTCGGGTGGTCTCCTGCCCCGTGGCGGCAAGCTGGCCGGAGGACAGAGGTGATCGGCCGGTGCTGGGATGCTGTGGAGGAAGGAGAAGGCAAGTTGTGGTTTACTTGCTGGTGGGATCGCACTTGAAGGTGGATGAAATTCAGGTCTGAAGCAGGCGGAGGTCTGGCAATGGACCTGGCGCGGCTGTTGGTGGTGGATGGATTGCCGGAAGGTTTGCATTCAGTGCCCTGGTTGATGCCGCAAGGCTACAAGACTGGCCGAGGGGATGCAAACGGGTTTGGAAGCCTAGTTTGTTTATTAACAGGCGGACAAACCGAGGAGGGAAGCTGCCCATTTGGCAGCGGGTGAGTGTCCCTAGGCGAATTCTGTGGTGAGGGAAAGTTGCCCATCGGCTTCTAGTGGTGGCGCCTAGGTGAAGCCAGGTTCACATTTGGGGATGTCAGTGGAGGCCGAGAGGCCCGTGAAGCTGGCCGATCCATTTGTGAACGCTATCTGGTGACACTCACCTGTGTCTTTGGCCCTCAACCTAAGGTCAACAGACCTACCTTTTGAGAATGTCAGCTTGCTGACATTCGTAGAGCTCTTGACCTTACGTCGACGGCCAAAGCGAGGAGGGAAACTACCCGGCACAGCCCTAGAGGTGGAACCCAGGGAAACCAGTGTAGTCCACTTGTGGATCTACCACTTCAAACTGGTGGCCCTCCACCTCTGCAACCTGCCTTGACTGGGCAGGCCAGTCAGGGATGAAGTTGTCAGACCAAAGCCTGTGGATGAGTCTGGGTGGACGCTGTGATAGTGCCATCCCATCAACGTGTTTGCCTTTGCCTTTCAGGGACATCCAATGCCGGCGAGGTTTTCCCCAAGACCAGACGGTGGTGGCAAGCTAGCAAGCGGAAGGAGGCGATCGCCTGGCGTTGGGATGCTGTGGAGCAAGGAGAAGGCAAGTTCCAGTTGACTTGCTAGTGGGATCGCTACCTGAAGGCGGCCGATATTCAGCTCTGAAGCTGGCTTACGTCTGGCGATGGACCTGGCCAGGCTGTTGGTGGTGGATGGATGCCGGAAGAGTTTGCATTCAGGCTAGCGGATGCCGTGAGGCTACGCCTGTCGAAATGGGTGCAAACTGTGGTTTGGAAGCCTAGTTTGTTTATTAACAGGCAGCCAAACCGAGGAGGGAAGCTGCCGCTAGGGCAGCGGGTGAATGCCCCTAGGCGGAAACCAGCTGTGATTTGCATTTGCATTTAAATGATGTCAGTGGAGGCCCTAAGCTGAAGCTGGCTGATATTTGCAGGTGTGGACCAGCTGGTAGTGAGGAGGGAAAGTTGCCCGTTCGGCAGCTCGTGGTGGCGTCTAGGTGAAGCCAGTGTTCACAAATAGACGCCAAGGGAGGCCGCAAGGCTGATGAAGCTGGCTGCTATTTGTGGACATGGCTGGCATTCACCCATGTCTTTGGTCCATCCATTTAATGACAATAGGCCTAGGCCTCTTGACATTAAAGGGATGGCCAAATTGAGGAGGGAAGATGCCCGGCACAGCCATGGAGGTGCTCAACTGGAGCCGGCGGACTTCACAAATAGACGCCAGCGGAGGCCGCAAGGCTGATGAAGCTGGCTGCTATCTGTGAACGGAAACTGGTTTTCCTTCATCTCCGGGAGCCTGCCCATTGCGCAGGCCTGCCAGGGGTGAAGTTGCCAGGCGGAAGCCAGGGGAGTCTGGATTGACGCTGTCGGATGGTGGTCACCCCACTCATCTGTTTGCCTTTGCCTTTCAGGAACGGCCGGAGCCAGCAAGGTTTCCCCAGCCGTGAAAGTCATGAAGAGAACCACAGGACTTAAGCCAGACAGCTCCTGTTTTCTAAATAAACGCCTTTCTAATTTTTTACAAAATAAACGTTTTCTGAAAAGAAATCCCTGTTTTGTGCCATGTTTTTATTATATGGGAAATCTCAAGGATCATAGGATACCCCTCCCTGGTAGTGATGTCACAGGAAGGGGGGGTTGCACCCCCTTGTGACATCACAGGGAGTTGGTAGCCAATGGCCACAGCTGGGGAAACATCTGCACAGACCTCCCAGGCCTCACAAGGGGGGGTCATCTCATTTTTAATAACTGCTGAGGTGCCCCACCATTGTGAGGCCAGCGAGGGCTGTGCAGATGTTTCCCCAGCTGTGACCGTTGGCTATGGACTCCCTGTGATGTCATAGACATCTACCAACTTCCTGTGATGTCATAAATGATCATGGCGAATGAGGGGAAAGAGGCAGTTTCCAGGGGGGGAGCAGCCCAGGTAGTTTGGGGGCAGGCAGGACAATCTGGGGACACAGATAGGAGTTGCCAACATTTGTGCCCTCTGGGCTCATCTCACCTACGCAGCTGCCAAGAAAATAAAAAATCACAACTGCTTTTGTCACCCAACCACTTATTGGTGGCTAGAGATAAGGGGCGTGAATTCAGAGGGAATGTAATGTAAAAGGAACCCACAGTGAAAGCAAACCCTGTTTTTTAAAATAAAGGTCCTTTTGAAAACCAATATTTTGTGCCATGAAGTTCATTATATGGGAAATCAAGGTCTGGAGTAAAATAAAGGGGGGAAATAATAACACCTCAGCTCCAAAAGCTACTGGAAGAAGCAAAGATCACTAGTGGGGAAGCAACGATTCTTCAACATCAACTTTGTTGGACTGGTCATGTTGTGCAGATGCCTGATGATCGTCTTCCAAAGCAACTACTCTATTCCGAACTTAAAAATGGAAAGCGTAATGCTGGTGGTCAACAAAAGAGGTTTAAAGACTCTATCAAGGCAAATCTTTAAAAATGTATAAACACTGACAATTGGGAAACACTGGCCTGCGAGCGCTCCACTTGGAGAAAAGCCTTTACCAAAGGTGGTGCGGGCTTTGAAGACACTCGAACTCAGGACGCAAGGGAGAAATGTGCTAAGAGGAAGGCATGCTTGGCAAATCCACACTGTGATCAACTCCCGCCCAGAAACCAATGTCCCCACTGTGGAAGGATGTGTGGATCCAGAATTGGCCTCCACAGTCACTTACGGACTCACTGTCAAAACCGTGTTTATGGAAGACCATCTTACCGCTAGGAGGGAGCGCCAAAAAAGAAGTTCCTCAGATGAAGGGCGCTATAGAAATTTAATAATAATAAATAAAGTACATATATCGGAAGCAAAATCCACATGTCTCTTTCTACACAATCCACCAGCAACATAGCTGTCAACCTTCCCTTTTTTTGCGGGAAATTCCCTTATTCCAGTGCCGTTTCCCGCTGCTATCCCGGATTGTTAGATATCCCGTAGACTGTCTCCGGGGACAGGTGAGGCTGCTGATTCCTTATTTTCAAATCTGAAAGTTGACAGCTATGACCAGCAACCTGGGGGTTCGCTTATTCATTTTACTACCCCTTTCCTGACCAGTCGGCAAGCTGATAAATGAGGAAAACGAGGGGATGTTCTTACCAGCTCAGAAGAATGCACTTAGAAATAAATAATAATAAAAAACTGCCTTGCCCTGTCTCTTGTTTCAAGATTAAGACACCCAACAGCAGCAACAACAACAAGAATAATATTTTTGTAGTTATGCCCCATCCATCTGGCTGAGTCTCCCCAGCCACTCTGGGCGGCTTCCAATCAGGTGTTAAAAGCAATACAGCATCAAATATTAAAAACTTCCCTAAACAGGGCTGCCTTCAGATGTCTTTTAAAGAGAAGATAGCTGCTTGTTTTCTTGACATCTGAAGGGAGGGCGTTCCACAGGGCGGGTGCCACCACCGAAAAGGCCCTCTGCCTGGTTCCCTGTAACATCGCAATGAGGGAACTGCCAGAAGGCCCTTGGAGCTGGACCTCAGTGTCCCGGCAGAACAATGGGGGTGGAGACGCTCCTTCAGGTCTACTGGACCGAGGCCGTTTAGGGCTTTAAAAGTCAGCAACAACACTTTGAATTGTGCTCGGAAACGTACTAGGAGCCAATGCAGATCTCTCAGGACCGGTCTTATGTGGTCTTGGCGGCCGCTCCCAGTCCCCAGTCTAGCTGCCACATTCTGCGTTAGATGTGGTTTCTGGGTCACCTTCAAAGGTATCCCCACATAGAGCGCATTGCAGTAGTCCAAGCGGGAGATAACCAGAGCATGCACCAGTCTGCGGACAGGGAGGGTCTCATCCTGCGTACCAGATGGAGCAGGTAGACAGCTGCCCTGGACACAGAATTAACCTGCGCCTCCATGGACAGCTGCGAGTCCAGGATGACTCCCAGGCTGCACACCTGGTCCTTCAGGGGCACAGTTACCCCATTCAGGACCAGGGAATCCCCCACACCTGCCTGCCCCCTGTCCCCCCAAAACCAGTACTTCTGTCTTATCAGGATTCATCCTCAATCCCTTAGCTGCCATCCATCCATCCAACCGCCTCCAGGCACTCACACCTGAGCAATTTCCAAGCCTATTTGTGTCCTTTGTCCCTGCATGGCAAATGCAAAGGCGGAAAGGCGTGCAGATCGCCTCCCGTTTGCAATGCAAGGGGGTCGTGCAATTCTCTCCCCTTTGATTCTCCTTCATTTCCTCCCCTTGCATGGAAAATCTTCCTTCCCCGCGACGTTTCCTAAGCAGGCGGCTCCGCCGATTCCCCCATCGATACCCCCGATTCCCCCTTTTCCCGCCACGGCAGGCGCGCCCAAAAGCTGAGCGGCCCCAAAAGACATGTGCTCCAGGTGAGGCTCGAACTCACAACCTCGGCATCGCTCTGCTCTAGTACTGCTGTATAAGTACCGCGCGCTAACCGATTGCGCCACTGGAGCCCTGACATCAACTCCTCCCGAAACGCTTTATCAAGGGCTCAGCCTCGGCTACGCGCCACCGGGGCGCCGCCAACGCCGCCGCCGCTTTTATTTTCCTCATTTTTAAAAGCCATTCCCGACTCTTTTCCCTCCTTCGGCCCCGAACTCCAAACCAACGGAGGAGGAGGGAAAAGGGAATATCGCTCCGTCCCGCTTTATCGTTCCGCCTCCCTTCAGCCTCTCGCCGGCTGCTCTGAGAGGCGCCATTGGTGGGCCCGTTTCCCTCAGGAGAAGAAGCAGCGCGGGCGGGAAACGCGGCCGAGGGAGAAGGAACGAGGGAAAAGGGACTATCGCTCCGTCCCATTTTAACATTTCCCTTTCCATCGGCTGCTCTGAGGGGCGCCATTGGTGGGCCCGTTTCCCTCAGGCGCCCGCCAAGGAGAAGAAGCGCGGGCGGGAAACACGGCCGAGGGGAAAGGGAATATCGCTCCGTCCCGCTTTATCGTTCCTTCCTTCTGAGGGGCGGCTGGTCTGAGGGGCGCCATTGGTGGGCCCGTTCCCCTCAGGCGCCCACCGAGGAGAAGAAAACACGGCCGAGGGGAAAGGGAATAT
>NC_139545.1:56461693-56685551 GCF_965153285.1 Podarcis tiliguerta | reverse complement strand
CCCGTTTCCCTCAGGAGAAGAAGCGCGGGCGGGAAACACGGCCGAGGGGAAAGGGAATATCGCTCCGTCCCGCTTTATCGTTCCCCCTTCCTTCGGAGGGGCGCCATTCGTGGGCCCGTTTCCCTCAGGCGCCCGCTGAGGCGAAGCGCGGGCGGGAAACACGGCCGAGGGAGAAGGAACGAGGGAGTAAAGGGAGATGGGAAAGGTTTCTCTCAATATTTTATTCTGTTGCTCTCAAATATTATCTACACATAGTAAATTCCGGCACTCTGCTAGGATGGTTACACAAGCTCAAACCCAAAAATGCAGTTATTTGCAAAGTCTAAATCAGACAGGTCAGGAGGCCGTTTTCTGCCTAACCAGCTACTTGAAACTGCTGATGCTAGCTACAGGTCAGAAGGTCGCTTCCTGCCTAGCCAGAAACTGCTGTCAACTAAAAACCACTAGCAAGATGTTTCCTGCTTTACTTCTGCTTTAGATAAGAAGAGATACGAAGGGAATGCTTAGCTAGCGAACACGTGTACAAGGAGGTGGGAGGGAGTGCTTGGCTTAGCAGAAAGACAGGAATATTTAGCAAGCAATAAAATGTGTTAAGCAAGCAATATTTGCTAGCCGATTGGGGAAGTCTGGGGGTATAAGAAAGTCTGCTGAAGTGTCTTGCTTTACAGCCAGTGTATTTCTAGGAACTAACCAGCAGGCTGTCTCTGAGTACAGACCTTGACTCTGTGCTCAGATCTCAATAAACTCTTTTTCTCCAAAGAAGATTCTGCTTTCCTGGTACTTTTGTTCCCTCCGAGGTCCAGGGGATGGCGTGGCTAATGGATCCCTAGGTAAATAAGGCTTCATTTCTTTGGGGGCTCGCCCGGGATCAGCCCCCTCCCCAAATACGGACCGGAGGGCCAGGCTCAACTAAGGTGAACAGCTCCAATCGGCGTTCGCATTTCCGGTGCACACCCTGCCAGTTTGTAGGGGGAGATTGCCACACCGTCCTGGAGCGGAGACATCTAGTTGAGGGAGAACAAGAGGACAGAACGGCGCCGAGGGGACAGGTCCGCAGCGGAGAAAGGTAAGCCCGAGGGAAAGGGCTAGGGGCCCGAGGGAAAGGGCCAGAGGCCTGATCAGCCTCACCTGGTAGTTGGCAGTAGAGTGCCCGGCAGTAAGAATGCCACCAGGAAAGGAATTGGTAAAGGTTTGGGAAAGGGAATGGGGCAGAGGGAATTGAGTGTTTTGTTGACATGTTGTGTGTCAGATACTCCAGTGACTGAATTGTTGTCAAGTGTGGGTCGGGGCCTAGCGCTCCCCTTGGCCGAGCGATTGCAGGGTTGTGCGTTTTCTGCCAGGGCGACCTCGTGCAGACCACAATCTGTATCGTGTGAACTGTGAAAGAATTTACAGCCCAGTCAGGTGCGGAGTATCTGAAAAGAAAAAAAAAAAAAAAAAAAAAAAAAGGGTCTGGAGCAAGCCAATGTATTCCTCTGGAATGCTTTTTTTAATAACTGGAAAACAGCCACAAAGAGTGATGATTCACATTGAAAAAACAGAGACTCAAAACTTTATGTGAGGTGGACTTGCCAACCCAGAGAACTGCGTGGCTTTGATTTGCAATTAATCAACCCCCTGTGGCAAATCAACCCCCTGTGGCAAAATATATTAAATGTCCACCCAGACCAGATCCCCTATATCTCTACATGGAAGACCAATGTAAAGAAAAGAATCTACCATGGCTAAAGTCTTGCTGTGACAGCAACACACAGAACAGGATTTGTACAGTGAAGCCTCTGGTGTTAGAAGACCCAGAAGATGAGGAGGGGGAGTGATTAAGCCACCACCTTACACTCCACCAACAGCCCCTCCAAACCCCCCCCCCCCCAGGCCAAGATCAAGAAGCACAGGGAGGTGCTGGTGTAGGGGGGAGGAGGACCTGCGAAGGAGGATAGTGAGACGGAAGAAGAGGAAGATGAGGAAGATAACGAAGAGTTTAGGAAGACACTAGATGATATGAATCAAGGAAAGAAAATGTGGACAGAAAGACAGAAAAAGAGACTAAAGGAGTTTGTAAAGCCATTTGAGGAAGAAGTTGGATGTAAGCCCCTTGTTAGTTGAGGCAGCAGAATGCTGCACCCCTGAAAAGAGGAAGAGATGGCAACGTAAGTGGGGACAGGCGGCGAAGAGAGTTATGTCTCACAGATAGTATGAGAAAACCAGGAAGGATCAGGCAACTGGAGAAATGCCCCTTCAGAGGGTTTATGATCCACCAGCCCCTGTCCCAGCTGAACAAGCGAAGGCACCACAGACCTACACGGTCCAGCATATACCCTTTTCAAGTGCAGATGTTTGTAATTGGAGAAATCAGAACCCCTCTTTTGAGGAGAATCCAGCAAAGATCGTAAAATTGTTTGAAGGGATTTTTTTTTAAAAACCTATAATCCCACTTATGATGATGAACAATATCTCCTGGACTCACTACTAATTACAGAAGCATTGCTTGGCCCCTGCATGAGTCAACTAGGGAATAGAGAAGGATCCTTTTATATGGGGCAGGGAACAGCAGCAGGCTTTTCAGGATCTCAAAGTGACAACAAGCCCCAGTGCTTGGCATCCAAACCCCAAGAAGCCTTTTACGCTGTTCATAGATGAAGACCAGGGGGTAGCCAAGGGAGTCTTATGCCAGAAACTGAAAAATTGGCAGCAACCCGTCGCATACTTGTCAGAGAAGCTAACCCCAACAGAACAGAGATTGCCCCCCCCCTGTATGAAAGCGATTGTGGCAGTGGCCACCCTACTCACGAAGGCAGATAAAATTCACGTTTGGACAGGACACCACCTGTGTGACTCCACATGCAGTCCCAGCCTTACTTGACATGAAAGGCACCTATTTCCTATCACAAGCGAAAATGAGGAAGTGCCAGATGCTGTTATTACATTCACGCCTGAAGTTTCAGGTTACCACAGCCCTTAACCTAGCTACCTTATTACAGGTAGGAGAAGGTGAACAAGGGAGCTGCCCACTCAGTCTTACCTGTGCCTGTAACAAAACCCACAAACCAAGTGGTTAATATAATTGGGGCCACAGGTAAATCACAAAAGGCCCCGTTTTTTGCAGTCTGTTACCTGCTGCCTAGGTGGCCAAGTAGTCCAGCACAATTTTTTGTATATACCAGAGTGTCCCATTCCTTTATTGGGCCAAGACTTGTTAACAAAATTACAAGCCCAGATTTCCTTCCAACCAATGGGGGAAGTAATGATGACAACTGGACCAGCAGGAGAGTTTTCTTTAGAAATGCCCCTGAGAGACCATTGGTGCTTGATGATGGTAAAAGAAGAGGAGGGAATCCTCCCTGTTAGCCTGCCTCATGATGTTGACCCTGGACTATGGGCGAAAGATAAAAACCAATACCCCATCCCACGACAGGCAGCTGAAGGAGTGTGGGTGCATTTGAAGCGATTGCTTCAACATGGAATCTTGAAACAATGCCAATCACAGTGAAACACCCCACTGTTGCCAGTGAAGAAGGAAGATGGTGGGTACCGCATATAGGCCCCAAAGTTCTGGAAAAGAGGAAAGGATGAACAGGACTTTGAAAAAAAACCATTGACCCAAGAAACAGGGTCTAATTGGGTGTCCATGTTGCCCTTGGCTTTGCTTAGAGTCTGTAGCCTCCCATTGAAACGTATTCACTTGTCACCCTTTTGAAGTGATGTTTGGGAGACCGGTTCCTTATGTGTGCATGCTTTCACCTATCCCTGCTCAAGATGTGGAATTGAACAATTATGTACAGTCTCTCTCTCGAGATTTTCTCTCTCAACCCAGGCCCGAACTTCTTGCATGACCAGTTTGAGCCAGGTGACGAGGTGTGGATGAGACTGGTCCCAGGCACCACTGCCGCCGTGCTGGAAGGGCCCATCTGCTCTCCACACCCACAGCTGTGAAGGTCGCTGGCACCACCCCTTGGGTCCACCACATAAGAAAGCTGCTTCAGATTGGACTGTGTCTCAGCATCCTGAAGATCCCCTCCAGTGACGACCGCCTTGCTGATATCTCTACGCACGGTGAAGAATTGGATGGGAGGGGCGCCCGCAGGCAGCGCCCCCAACGTAGACATTTGTTCTCCAGCCAATTTAGAGGCACCACCGGGACTTTTGATATTGGTACCAGAACTCACTCCAGACGATGTGGAACCACGTTACACCCTTGATGAACAGCAGTGGACCAGCCAAGAAGGAGCAACGCTCCAGGAAGGACCGGACAGCCGTGTTTTTGTGCCCCAACATCTGGCCAGCACAATTGTAAAGAATTACCACGAGTCCACCCATTTGGGAGGCCCAGCTGCTAAGGCGCACCTTGGGAGAATATTCTACCTCAACTAACTGCTGCTATAACTAACTGCTGCTATATCCCAAAATGTGCCCTGTGCGCCAACCAAGAGACTGAGAACTATCACCCTTTGAACTTCTATATGGCAGGCCAACCCCTTTCGTCCGAGGCATCCCCGCCGGTTTGGGCAGATGGGAGATCACATCACCCAAGAACAAGTGCAATCCCTGTGTTTGTTGTGTGTGTTTGCTTTCTTTCCAGGTATTCCCTCAAGCGTACACCTGCAGTCCCGTGGCAGTCTCGCTGAACCGGTTCACCAGTCCCTCTGAGTGACAGCGTTTGGCGACCCCCTCATCCCTAACTGCAGTGAAAGTAGTCGAGGTGATCCCCTGGGTACATCACACGCATCTGAAGAAGGGTGTCTGGACTTGCAAAAGAAATCCCGCTGACCCTCTGAAGTTGATCATCACCTTGTGTCTGACGCTACCAGGAAAAAGCGTTAGGCCACGGGCAACGAGATCCTGCGACTAATCATCACAAGGACAGTTACAAAGACTTTCTCTTTTCTCTCTTATTTTCTTTATTGACTTGCTCTATGTCTTATTGCCCTGACCCTACCGAACCATACCAACCCTATTGGCCTGCTGGCCTCTGCTACGACTGGTTCGTCTTGCCGGTGGTAAGAGATGGCGTGCTCCATGGCTATTGGAAACTGGGATTTGATGAGATTACCGTCTTAAAACACCCCACTGCCCCGTTGTGGCTCCTCTCCCACACCACTGACCAGCATGCGTGGACAGTGCTCTTACGGGAAGCTGTAGAGACGATCGAAATCTATCTAGTTCTGTACCGCTCTTGCTGTTGTGGGAGGGTAGTCAACTGTTATCTGGAAGGTAGAGCACTGTACCAACCTCATTTGATAGACCAGGTCCTACTCTTAACCCAGGTGATAGATGGGAGCCTGAGCCAGGTGTGCATTGAAATTACTAAACAAGTGCCAGTAAGAATTGCCACCCCAGAATTTCAGCTTCCATATGCTCTGGTCACTAGGGAGGCAGCACGAGAGTTCAATCCACCCAACAGGGCTAATAGAAAAATTGACCCACATAGTGGGAGCATCAGCTCACCGGTGGGCTCTCATCCTTGAGGCTCAACAGGTAGTCGGGCACAAATATCAGTGGGCTCTTCAACAATGAGCACACCCCCTGAATATTGGTGGGAGGAACCATGGAGATATTGGGTTTGGTGGGTAGGAGTGATATGTACCGCCCTTGTCATATGGATGCTCTCGTATTTCTGTTGGCATGAACGGTATCGTATTTGTGGGGAGAATAGGCCCAATAATGCTTCTATTGCTTTTCTGCTTCTGTATACCCTGCTTAATGCAATGCCTGCAACATATGATGAAAAAGATGATGTCTCGCATGATGGGACCTCGCGTGATTGCTGTAATGAGAGAATATAGACCCCTACCCCAGAACGAATCTAAGTAATAGATTGTTCAAAAGAAGAGGACGGAGTAAAGGGAGATGGGAAAGGTTTCTCTCAATATTTTATTCTGTTGCTCTCAAATATTATCTACACATAGTAAATTCCGGCACTCTGCTAGGATGGTTACACAAGCTCAAACCCAAAAATGCAGTTATTTGCAAAGTCTAAATCAGACAGGTCAGGAGGCCGTTTTCTGCCTAACCAGCTACTTGAAACTGCTGATGCTAGCTACAGGTCAGAAGGTCGCTTCCTGCCTAGCCAGAAACTGCTGTCAACTAAAAACCACTAGCAAGATGTTTCCTGCTTTACTTCTGCTTTAGATAAGAAGAGATACGAAGGGAATGCTTAGCTAGCGAACACGTGTACAAGGAGGTGGGAGGGAGTGCTTGGCTTAGCAGAAAGACAGGAATATTTAGCAAGCAATAAAATGTGTTAAGCAAGCAATATTTGCTAGCCGATTGGGGAAGTCTGGGGGTATAAGAAAGTCTGCTGAAGTGTCTTGCTTTACAGCCAGTGTATTTCTAGGAACTAACCAGCAGGCTGTCTCTGAGTACAGACCTTGACTCTGTGCTCAGATCTCAATAAACTCTTTTTCTCCAAAGAAGATTCTGCTTTCCTGGTACTTTTGTTCCCTCCGAGGTCCAGGGGATGGCGTGGCTAATGGATCCCTAGGTAAATAAGGCTTCAGGAAAAGGGACTATCGCTCCGTCCCGCTTTATCGTTCCTTCCTTCTGAGGGGCGGATGGTCTGAGGGGCGCCATTCGCGGGCCCGTTTCCCTCAGGCGCCCGCTGAGGAGAAGCGCGGGCGGGAAACATGGCCGGGCGAGGAGGAACGCGTCGCCGGGAGTCTGAGGGGGGGCCCTCGGGGGCCGCCGACCGGGCGCTTCCCGGAGGAAGGCCCGAAGCGGCGGAGGAAAGGCGAAAAGGCTCGAGGGGCGTGGAGAAAGGGGGCTATGTGTATCCCGCCCCCCCCACGTCGCCCAATATGCACAAAACACACAATAAACACAACACACGGCGGGTGTGTGTGTGGAGATCCCTTCACGGTCGCCTCGGTGTGAGGGGACGGAGGAGGCCTCGGCGCCGCACGGCCCTCTATCGGCTCCCTCGCTCGGAGCGGTTTCCCGCCACCAGGGCCGGATTTACGTACAAGCTCAACAAGCTATAGCTTCGGGCCCGACTCTCTTGGGGGCCACGCAAAAATTACAGGAACAAAAAACCGGGTGTACATTTCCAAAATAGAAGATAATAAAATAAAACCTAACAAAAAGCGTTGTGTAGGCTTCTATGATGTAAGTCAGAGGCCCCACCTGCTAGCCTGCTCCCTAAAATATCACTGGTTTGCTCCTCTCTATATATAGGGTGCCTACATTCTGCATGTGCAAATGACTTGAGATACCTATTGTTAAGTTGTGGGTTGACATAGCAGACGACACAGCGATTTCTCCAAAGCAGCTCTTTAATAATAATAATAATAATAATAATAATAATAATAATAATAAATCTTTATTGTCATTGCCCCCTTTGGGGACAACAAATCACTTGACTGCTCCATAAAAACACTAATTTAAACAATACAGTATGATACAGCAAGGGAGATTAGTTGACTTTCAAAGTCCGGGCTTCCTATTCAGGACCGAGATCGCTCTGGAGAAGAAGCTGTTCTTAAGACGGCTCGTTCTTGTCTTCATCGTCCTGTATCTCTGTCCCGACAGCAAAAGCTCAAAGAGACTTTGTAAGCTGGAACAGAACTAAATTGAGGAGCTCAGTCAGCCTGCTTATATAGAGCTACAGAACAACTGTAACTGTTGCAATGTTCTAAAACTATCCAATCACTGAACATCACTTTTCGATCCTTCATTTGCATACAAAACTATCCAATCACTAAACGTCACTTTTCAATCCTTCATTTGCATAACTATCTACAGTATCCCCCTGCTGGCCCAGGATGAGAACTTCAGTACATAACACCTATGAGGTCCATAAATTAGCATATAGCATATATTCGACATAAAAAACAGCGACAATTTGTTGTTGGCAAAGGACATAGAAAGGGCCCCATTACCTTGGAAAGGGAGCTGGGGCTTCCTTTTACCTGTCCTTTGCCTACTTCCTATGGGCACAAATACCTGAACTGTCCAAAGGTGTGTCTCCAGCATATGGCAAAAGCCGGACAAGGATGATGCTAGGCAGACTTCTCTGGGGAGTTCCACAATTTAGGGGCTGCCATAGAGGAAGCCCTCTGCCACCCAAGCTATCATTCCTCATTCTTCTGGGGGTGGAAAAACTACAAACCACCCTTTGGCCAATCTCAGCAGAGTCTCCAGATATTTCCATGGAAATATGGAACTTGTTGATCACGGAAAATATAACCTACAATATAAAATTTCCCAAAAGTTTAGGAGAACCAGAACATTTGTACCGTATGGTTGGACTTTTTCAGTCCAGCTAACCTCCAGAACTCTTTGGCACTGCCAATAAGTGAAGTTGTTAGGCGTCTCGCGTCTTCCAGTTTTGTTGGCAAATTAAGAGAATGGATATGTGCCCCTCTGTCATTTCTGATATTTTTATTATATTTTTATGCTTGTCGTCCTTGTTTGTGTTCATACATTACGTGCGATGGAATAAAACAAAACCAATTTCACATTTTATAAATTGTAATCAAAGTTTGGTGGCAATGGTGAATCATGGAACCCATCTTGAATAAGCAAAATACACTTGCAAACATTTTACACTGTTTCTTCTCATCATAAGAAAGGGAAAAGAGCATTAACTAATGGAAGCCCTGTCTTCAGCCTTCTTTTCTAGCTTTTTGAGACTGCATCAATATTGCCAACACACACTGTCAGGGAACTGCCATCAGTGTCCGAGGGAGAGAGCAAGCTCCGAAGGGATCCCAGAGAGCGTCCCGGGAGTGGGAGAGGCAGCCCGTCTTCTGGGGAAGAGAATCAGCGTAGCTCCAGTGGAGAAGGGGGGGATATGGGGGAATCGGCAAGGCGATCCCATGACTCCTTGCCGGGGACCAGCGGGGAGAGAAGGGGTCCTCCGCTGCCCACGCCCTCCTTGCGCAGAAGGCTTCCGCGCAGGGAGAGCAGGCGAAGACTTGGCGTCAAAGAACTTCTTTGCTGGAAGAAGTTTAAGAAACGCCCACTGACGGATTCTGCCAGCGATTGAGACAGTCACGGGCGAGTGGCTGCCTGGACAGAAAGGGTTCACTCAGGCAACCCAGCCAGACGTTAGGACAAGCTTACGCACAAGGAACCATTACACACACCTATGCCACTTTTTCCAGCTCTGATAGCTTGGCAACTTATGTATTTTAAAGCCTTTTAGGATTCTAAATTCTCTGTCCACTGTCCCAGTGTTTCTCAAATTGTATGACTCAAAGTACGTTTCCAAAAGTATGACTGGCACCACCGTACTTGCCCACTGCTTTCCTTTGCCATGCTGCAGTCTTCTTGTTGCAAAAATAAACATGGTTGGAAGAAAAGAGAAAGTCAGAAAAGGAGGAAAGGGAGGTTTCCTTCCTCTACAGGGCCAGAGCAGGTGTTGGAGAAAATTAGAGAAATTAAAGGTTAATTTAACAACAGTACAGTGGTACCTCGCAAGACGAATGCCTCGGAAGACGAAAAACTCGCAAGACGAAAGAGTTTTTCGTTTTCTGAGGTGCTTCGCAAGACGGATTTCCCTATGGGCTTGCTTCGCAAGACGAAACGTCTTGCGCCTTTTATTTTAAACCGCCAATGCATTCCTATGGGAAACCGTCAATACACATTGGTGCTTCGCAAGACGAAAAAACTTGCAGAACGAAAAAATTTGCAGAACGAATTAATTTCGTCTTGCGAGGCACCACTGTAGTAATAATTAGAAAGGAAGAATGTGAGAAAAGTAGTATAGGAGGAAGAAGTTAATATAAAAGCAGTTGATGAGGAATTACAGTGGATGCTCAGGTTGTGAACCTGATCCATGCAGGAGGCACGTTTCGCAACTCGCAGCGTTCGCAACCCACAGCGCTGTGTCTGCGCGGGTTGCGATTCAGCGCTTCTGTGCATAGCGCAATTTAGCGCTTCTGCGCATGCATGAGCGCTGAACCCCGGAAGTAACCCGTTCCGGTACTTCCGGGTTCGTCGTGGTGTGCAACCCGAAAATGCGCAACCTGAAGCGTCTGTAACCCAAGGTATGACTGTAATAGAAACAGTTTGTGGAGGAGTACAGTACAAGTTAAAGCGTGAAAGGAGAAGGGGGGAAGAAATTATAGGAGATGAGTAAAAATATTGACAGGGGCATGTATGCGCGTGCAAAACATATAATATCAAACTTAGAATCTCTCAGCTTAGAATATCTCCATCAATTTGGCCTAAAATGGGGAGGCCGCTCTGAGCCCGTCTTCGGCCGGGATATAAATAAAATTATTATTATTATTATTATTATTATTATTATTATTATTATTATTATACTGCCAGAAGCAGTATCTGTACTTAGGGTTTCATAGCGCAGGTTTCTTCAAGGCAATCATTGTTGTATCTGAAAATTTTCTAGTGTGGGTTTAGATATCCAGTGATGAAAATGATGTCGCTAATTGCCACCTGATTAGGATGGGCTCTGCGTCCACAAACCACCGTTTGTTACTGGCTTTGTCCCTGCACTGCCATTTCGCGACTGGTGGGCCTCCGTAATTTTCATGCCTCTCCAGTGGGCTCGGGGGGGGGGGGGTCGATGGTTTGAGAATCCCTCCTCTCTACCCCACTTTCTTTTTTTGAATACAGTGGTGCCCCGCAAGACGAATGCCTCGCAAGACGGAAAACCCGCTAGATGAAAGGGTTTTCCGTTTTTCAATGCGCTTCGCAGGACGAATTTCTCTATGGGCTTGCTTTGCAAGACGAAAATGTCTTGCGATTCTTGAGATTTTTTTCCGCTCCCCGCCCCCTTTTTCTAAGGCGCTAAGCTGCTAATAGCCTTTTAGCAGCTAATCCGCTAATCCCTTAAGCCTTTAATAGCCGCTAATAGCTGCTAAACCGCTAATAGCGCTAATCCGCTAATAGGGTTGCTTCGCAAGACGAAAAAACCGCTAGACGAAGAGACTCGCGGAACGAATTAATTTCATCTTGCGAGGCACCACTGTAATTTTTATTAAGAATTTCAGCATAACAATTTATCAAAGACATATCATCCTCATTCCCCCCCCTAATTTTTGCTCCCCAATAAAAACTCACCCTCCCACCCCCACCCTGACTTCCTTCAGCTCCTCTCTCTGGTTTTTCAGCACATGTTATTCTCTGCATATTATAAAATTGTAAAGATCCTTAAATTATCTGCCTATATGTTACCAATAATAAATTTGTGTTTGTTTATTCGAAACAATAGTGAAATTAAAAAATTAAAAAGTGTAGTGAAATTTAAAAAAAATTGGGAAATGATATACACTGAATTGAAGAAAATGTTCCAATTAACATTTGTAAAAAAAACCTGAAGCATTTTTGTTAGGGATTGTAGGAAAAGACCTGCCAAGGAAATTGAAGAATATATTCATGTATGCGACAACGGCGGCAAGAGTCTTAATAGCACAAGGATGGAAGAACGAAGAAATCCCAACAAAAGAACTGTTGCAAGGGAAATGGATGAACTACCGGTATATTGAACTGGCAAAATTGATGCACAAACTACATGATAAAGACAACTGTGACTTTAAAGAAGAATGGGAACCTTTTACAAAGTACTGTATTTTTTGCTCTATAAGAGTCACTTTTTCCCTCCTAAAAAGTAAGGGTGTGCGTCTTATGGAGCGAATGCAGGCTGCGCAGCTATCCCAGAAGCCAGAACAGCAAGAGGGATTGCTGCTTTCACTGTGCAGAGATCCCTCTTGCTGTTCTGGCTTCTGAGATTCAGAATATTTCTTTTCTTGTTTTCCTCCTCCAAAAACTAGGTGCGTCTTGTGGTCTGGTGCATCTTATACAGCGAAAATACGGTACTTAAAGAAACAACAAAATGAATTGTCCAGAGGAGGGCAACCAAAATGGTCCAAGGCCTGGAAACGATGCCTTATGAGGAACGGCTAAGGGAGCTGGGCATGTTTAGCCTGGAGAAGAGGAGGTTAAGGGGTGATATGATAGCCATGTTCAAATATATAAAAGGATGTCACCTAGAGGAGGGAGAAAGGTTGTTTTCTGCTGCTCCAGAGAAGCGGACACGGAGCAATGGATCCCAACTACAAGAAAGAAGATTCCACCTAAACATTAGGAAGAACTTCCTGACAGTAAGAGCTGTTCGACAGTGGAATTTGCTGCCAAGGAGTGTGGTGGAGTCTCCTTCTTTGGAGGTCTTTAAGCAGAGGCTTGACAACCATATCTCAGGAGTGCTCTGATGGTGTTTCCTGCTTGGCAGGGGGTTGGACTCGATGGCCCTTGTGATCTCTTCCAACTCTATGATTCTATTCTATGATTCTATCCTCTCTCCCCCACTTTCAGTGCAGTCACAGAACTCTAGCTAACAATCAGCCTTTCCCTGAATGCTCCCCTCTTATTCTCTCCAGCCAGATGCCATCTTCAGTCACACCAGATCTTCAGCCTCTTTTGATTTAAATAGCAAGAGGCTCCTGTCCCAATTTGTGCTCCCATAGCAAGACACCAGTTCCATGGCACATTCAGTGGTCAAGATCTGGGTTATCCTCTCAGCCACGTCCCCGTTGATGGCGAGGGACCGGAAGTGGTCAAAGTCGTGCCTGCCCAGTTTCCGCAGGCGCCGGGCAGCTGACCGGTAGCACTTCCACGGCTGGGGTTCGAGGAGCAAGTAGGCGCATTTAGACGCAAGGTAAGACAAGAACGTCACCAGGCCACGGTCTCCATGATTGAGGTGGATCCACATGGTTACGGACATACAGAAGGCGATGTCAAAGGTGGAGCGGCCAAAGTTCCCCAGGTAGGAGCTCAACACCGTCTCCCTTGCGTCGGGGTCCATGATGTCGAGGGCGACGTAGGAAACAGAGGCAGGGAAGGGGTTCTGTTGCCTGGCTCTCTCGATCAGCCCAGCGTCAATGTCGCAGCAGAGAAGGCGAAGTTCATTCAGGTGCTCCTGGCAGGCTTGGGTCTCCTGAAGCCCCAAGAGGTGCCTGTACAGGGCGACGCTGAGCTCCCCCGAATTGCACCCCACATCCAGCCCCAAAAGGGGTTTCGCACGTGGGTTAGGGAACAGCTGGCTCAGCAACGCGCTGGGCAAGAGCTGGATGCGTCCCTCCGGTGGGTGGAAGCGAGAGTAATCGGGGAAGTTCCCGTATGGCGCTGCTCCGCCCGGGAGCTGGGCATCCCCAAGCGCTTTACAGTGCTCACTCGTGGGCACCGCCATCTTGAGACAAACGAGGCCTAACACCCAATCTTCTGCATGTTTCACAAAGAGCAAAAACTGGTTGCGCAGACCTGGAACAAAAGGCGAGAAAATTATATGCAAGGACTGGAACTCTTTTGCTTTATTCATGGGATTTGCTGTCCTGCTGTATTTAGGAAATTGCCTTCTGTCTACTCAGTTTACCTAGCTCAGTATATGTCATCATCATCAAAAATTTATACCCCGCCCATCTGGTTGGGTTTCCCCAGCCACTCTGGGCGGCATCCAACAAAATACTAAAATACAATAATTCATCAGATATTAAAAGCTTCCCTAAACAGGGCTGCCTTCAGATGTCTTCTAAAACTCTGGAAGTTGTTTTTCTTTTTGACATCTGGTAGGAGGGCGTTCCACAGGGCGGGTGCCACTACCGAGAAGGCCCTCTGCCTGGTTCCCTGTAACTTGGCTTCTCGCAGCGAGGGAACCGCCAGAAGGCCCTTGGCGCTGGACCTCATACCTTCCAACATTTCTCTGATGAAAATAGAGATGTCCTATTCAATAATAATAAACCCTTAAAGCCCTAAACGACCTCGGCCTAGTATACCTGAAGGCACGTCTCCACCCCATCATTCAGCCTGGACATTGAGGTCCAGCTCTAAGGGCCTTCTGGCAGTTCCCTCCCTGCAAGAAGCAAGGTTACAGGGAACCAGGCAGAGGGCCTTCTCAGTGGTGACACCCGCCCTGTGGAACACCCTCCCATCAGATGTCAAGGAAATAAACAACTACCAGACTTTTAGAAGACATTTGAAGGCAGCCCTGTTTAGGGAATGTGTTAATGTTCTATTATTGTGCTTTTAATTCTGTTGGGAGCCACCCAGAGTGGCTGGGGAAACCCAGCCAGATGGGCGGGGTATAGATAATAAATGATTATTATTGTTATTATTATTATTACAATGGATAATGAACGTGATCCATGCGAGATGCATATTTGCAACCCGCAGTGGTGCATCTGTGCACACGTGGGTTGCGATTTGGAGCTTCTGCGCATGTGCAAAGCTTGATTTAACGCAATCGCCAAAACCCGGAAGTAACCTGTTCCGGTACTTCCAGTTTTCAGCGGTCCGTAATCCAAAAAAAATGCAACCTGAAGTGTCTGTAACCCGAGGTATGACTGTACAGTGGTACCTCGGGTTACAGACACTTCAGGTTACATACGCTTCAGGTTACAGACTCCGCTAACCCAGAAATAGTGCTTCAGGTTAAGAACTTTGCTTCAGGATGAGAACAGAAATCGTGCAGCAGCGGCACAGCAGCAGCAGGAGGCCCCATTAGCTAAAGTGGTGCTTCAGGCTGAGAACTGTTTCAGGTTCAGTACGGACCTCCGGGACGAAGTAAGTACTTAACCCGAGGTACCACTGTATTATTAATATCTGATTGGGTTGCCCCAGCCATTCTGCGCGGCTTCCAACATGTATAAACTCTTAATAAACCCTTAAACATTTAAATAAACTTCCCTATACAGGGCTGCCTTCGGGTGTCTTCTAAAGGTTGTGTAGTTACTCATTTCATTCTAATTGCACTTTCTTAGTCCTGCGATTGTCATAATTTCAAACTGCTTTCAGTATTGCGTTTGACTCTTGTGACCCCGCCAGTGGAAAACCCTTAGCGTGCACCGAGAGTGCAATAACGATGCCAATAGTCTGACAGTGGGAGAGTGCCTTTTGAGCTGGAAGCTGCAGTTCTTGCAGAATGCTGCAGCATCATAATCAAGCTGTCTATAAATTTCATTAACTACTACTACTACTACTAATAAATTTTATTTATATCCCGCCCTCCCCAGCTGAAGCCGGGCTCAGGGTGGCTAACAACAATAAAACAGTACAAAAGTACAGCACAAACAACACTCTAAAACCATTCATTATAAAATTAATTAATTAACTAAGTAAATAATGGCACCACCGTGACTGAAATTGGATTGTCTTGTTGTGGGGAGGGAGTGAGGTTGAGAAAGAAAGGGTCTTGTTTTTTATGGACTAAAGTTCCCTCCCCCCCCCCAATAAACATTGGATGATGGCATCCATTCCAAAAAAACAAAACAACAAACAAACAAACAAAACAACAAGGACTGAATCCCAGCCCTGTTCCCTCCGCTCCTACCTGCCTGGGATGTGCGAAGCGAGGCAGGCGCTGCTGACCCACAACTGCCCCCTTCCTCCCTTTCACCCCGCTACCAAAACCTCCCCCCGGCCCCCAGTAACGTCTGAAACGAACCAGGACGCGTGTACTCCTCGAAAGCCTGAGTCTACCCGGAGTTCGGTATCCCTCTTCACGTTTCCCCCCTCCCCAGTCTCACCTTTCGTAAGTCTATGGTTTGCCGCTGGGTCACGTGCTCCGCGTCCCGGAAGCGCGTCCTTAGTTCTCTTTCCCCCCCTCCCCTTCATCCGGAAGTGAGGGAGGAAAGCACGTGACGCTCGCTCTCCCTACCGGAAGCGGGCCTTTCTGGGAGCTGAGGGCTATTTCCGGCGCCGCTGCGGCCGCTCTTCCTCTCCTTCTTCTTCTTCTTCTGGGAGCGAGCGAGGGAGGGAGGCGAGTCTCCTCAGGCGGCGGGCCGGGCCTCTTCCGCCTCCTCCGCGGGATGTAGCTGCAACGGTCGTCCGGTAAGCGAGAGGCCGGGCGGGGGGGGGGGGAGCCGGGCGGGGGGAGGAGAAGCCGCCGGGTTCGGCTTCTGAGAGAAAGAGCCATATACTGTCCATAGCCCGGGATACGTCGCAGTATATGCAGCTATGGACGAAGGGAGCAGCTCGCCTGAGTGCGGGGTCCTGTCAGCAACAGGTAGGCGCCCTCGTAGGGCTATTGGAGACAGGCTTCCCAAGGGCAGTGATCTGCGGAGAAGGCTTATTCCAGTTTTATTATATATGATACTTTATATATTCATATATATATGTGTGTGTGTGTGTGTGTGTATATATATATATATATATGCAGGTTTTGGTGTCCTCGGGTGTCTTCCCGTGTAAAAGTTGGGGTGTCTAGGCGACGTTTCGACGAGGTCTCACTCGTCATCTTCAGGCTGGTGCTTTCGGCTTCTTGTTACTGGAACAGAGCAGGATCTCAGTGTTTGAGTTCCTATAAATACTGTTGAGGAGGTGTGGTGTATAGCCTCCAATGTTCTGGGCAGAGAGGAGGTTCCCAGGCTAGTGTGCCTTTTCTTCTTTTGTTCCTTAATTACTTGAGGGATATCTTGAGTGATTTCTTGAGTGATTTCCTGAATCCCACTTAGGTGGGTCATTAGGTGTGGATTAGTTGCTAAAGCCTTCGTGTCTTGAACTCTTGAACTTTGTGAAGAGTTTTTCTGAGAAGATGGCTGTACTGCACTTGGTTGTGCTCTGGCTTGGCTTCGTGTATAGGGGCGAGCTGTGGTTTTGTGGCCTGTGCCAGCCAGATCTGTGTAGGGATTGCAGGGGGGTGCAGCATCCGGAGGTGCCACCCTGGTTTGGCTACTGGATGGTGTCTGTAATTTATCTGTGGAGAGGGTCTGGGTTTGGGTCTGGTGTGGTTGATTGGTGATGGCGTTCTGTGTGCCTCTGGATCTGGTGTCAGATTTTGTGGGGAGGGCTAATTTCCAGATGTCTGGCAAGCGGGATGTGTCGTCACGCTTGTTCATGTTGTGAGGGTGTTTCTCTATCTCGATGGCTTCCATGATTATTCTCTTGTGGTGATGTTCCATGTTAAAGAGCAATTTGGAATCTGCAAAATTAATTTCGTGTCCTGTTTCTTTCATGTGTTGGAAAAGAGAGGAAGTTTTTTCTTCTTTTTTGACGGCATTCTTGTGTTCTGCGATCCGTGCATTTATTCGTCTGTTTGTTTGTCCAATGTACGTGGCTGGGCAGACTTTGCAGGGTATTTCATAGACCCCTTGGTTTTCCAACTGAATTTTATCCTTGGGGTTTCTGAGGATATTGGCTATTTTTTGGTTGGTGCAAAAGGCTGTTTTGATATTGTGTTTATGGAGGATTTTGCTAATTTTATCTGTAGTGCCCTTGATATAAGGAAGGAGGGCTATGCCATTGTTTTCTTCTGTGTCTTGGTTTTTGGGGGGTGTTTCTTTTTGGATTAGCTTCGTAACCCTGTTTTGCTGGTATCCATTGGCAATTAACACATTTGAGAGATTCTGTAACTCAGTTGTCAAGTGGTCTTCGTCAGCCAGGCGTTTGGTTCTGGAGATGAGAGTCTTGGCTACGGAGTTTATTTGTGCAGGGTGGTGGTGTGATTGTGCATGTAAGTAGCGGTTGGTGTGTGTTTTTTTCCGGTAGATAGTGTGTCCTAGGGAGCCATCAGGTTTTTTGTAGATTAGGACGTCAAGGAAGGGAAGTTGGTTGTTGGCTTCTATTTCCATAGTGAATTGTATTTTGGGGTGTAGGCTGTTGAGATGTGTGAGGAAGCTATCCAGTTTTTCCTTCCCGTGTGGCCAAATTACAAAGGTGTCGTCAACATATCTGAGCCAAAGTTTGGGTTTGTGTTCTGACTTGTCTAAAGCATTGGTTTCAAAGTGTTCCATGCCTTATGCCTTTGGAATTTTGCAGATTCCAAATTGCTCTTTAACATGGAACATCACCACAAGAGAATAATCATGGAAGCCATCGAGATAGAGAAACACCCTCACAACATGAACAAGCGTGACGACACATCCCGCTTGCCAGACATCTGGAAATTAGCCCTCCCCACAAAATCTGACACCAGATCCAGAGGCACACAGAACGCCATCACCAATCAACCACACCAGACCCAAACCCAGACCCTCTCCACAGATAAATTACAGACACCATCCAGTAGCCAAACCAGGGTGGCACCTCCGGATGCTGCACCCCCCTGCAATCCCTACACAGATCTGGCTGGCACAGGCCACAAAACCACAGCTCGCCCCTATACACGAAGCCAAGCCAGAGCACAACCAAGTGCAGTACAGCCATCTTCTCAGAAAAACTCTTCACAAAGTTCAAGAGTTCAAGACACGAAGGCTTTAGCAACTAATCCACACCTAATGACCCACCTAAGTGGGATTCAGGAAATCACTCAAGAAATCACTCAAGATATCCCTCAAGTAATTAAGGAACAAAAGAAGAAAAGGCACACTAGCCTGGGAACCTCCTCTCTGCCCAGAACATTGGAGGCTATACACCACACCTCCTCAACAGTATTTATAGGAACTCAAACACTGAGATCCTGCTCTGTTCCAGTAACAAGAAGCCGAAAGCACCAGCCTGAAGATGACGAGTGAGACCTCGTCGAAACGTCGCCTAGACACCCCAACTTTTACACGGGAAGACACCCGAGGACACCAAAACCTGCATTCCTGTACCCGTGAAAATCTACGAAAGCATATATATATATATATATATACACATATATACACACACACACATATACATAATCAACCTTTTTATTCGACCGTCAGTCAGCAAAAGGAACATTTGTCAATACACAGTTAAAACATCGAAAAAGATTTTTAAAACTTAAAATGGGCTAAACAGATAGCCCCATATCAATACAATCAATTATAGTCTTACGACGCTTAAAAGCTAGAAAAAGAAATTTGGCCACCAAGGAAGGCATAGCTCTAGTGACATTATTCAGCAAGTGTAAAACCTGGTTTTCTCCGGGTAGGAAGCTAAATTGACATAGAAGTGGGGCTATAAAATTTTGTCTAAGCTCTGCATAAGAAGGACAAGTCAAGAGAATGTGTTCGGTGGACTCAACCACACCCATGGCACAATGACAGGTTCTCTGGGCGTATGGTACTCCCCTGTACCTCACATATACATATATACGTGTGTGTGTGTGTATATATACCGTATTTTTCGCTCTATACCATGCGCCCGACCATAACACGCACATAGTTTTTAGAGGAGGAAAATCCGTAGGCATGCCACCCATAGGCATTCCTTCCATAACACACACAGACATTTCCACTTACTTTCTAGGAGGAAAAAAGTGAGTGTTATGGTGCAAAAAATATGGTATATATATATATATATACACGCACACACACACACACACACACACATACAGTGGTACCTGGGGTTACAGACACTTCAGGTTACAGACGCTTCAGGTTACAGACTCTGCTAATCCAGAAATAGTGCTTCAGGTTAAGAACTTGGCTTCAGGATGAGAACAGAAATCGTGCTCTGGCGGCGCAGCAGCAGCGGGAGACCCCATTAGCTAATGTGGTGCTTCAGGTTAAGAACAGTTTCAGGTTAAGAACGGACCTCCGGAATGAATTAAGTACTTAACCCGAGGTACCACTGTATTTATTTCCCCTGATTTAAACTATAAAATGTTGATTTTCTTGAGACAAAATGAGAGTACTCCTATTTTAAGAGCATGCTTGTTTTCTGCTGCTCCGGAGGGTAGGACTCGAACTAATGGCTTCAAGTCTTAAGAAAGGAGATTCTGACTAAACATTCAGGAAAAACTTTCTGATAGTAAGAGCTGTTCAGCAGTGGAACAGACTCTTGTGGACTCTCCTTCCTTGGAGGTTTTTAAACAGAGGTTGGATGGCTATCTGTCATGGATGCTTTAGCTGAGATTCCTGCATTGCAGGGGGTTGGACTAGACGATCCGTGGGCCCCTTCCAACTCTAAGATTTTATGATTCTATCAGTCAAGTTGTTGTTTTATGTTGATAAACTGCCCTGTGATATTCAGGTGTAGAGTGGTATATAAATTTAAAATTATATTATTATTATTGCCCCATAGACAGCAGCCTCTCTTCGCTCGCCTACGAAGAACGTTGCTCTTTGGCTAAGGGGTGTCACAGTCCACAGATGCCCATATTTCCTTGCCTTTTGCTTTCTGTCTAGGTTTAATCCTGGGGATAAAGAGCTTATAGTGGCAGAAACTGCTCCAGCCAGGAGTGGCTTGGCTTGTTTCTGACTGCTGAGGCTGCTGTTGGGGGTATTGTGATCCCAACAGCTTTCTGTATTCTTGTAAGCTCCTATTAATTACCAAAGGGAATGATTTGATTCCAAGTCTAAATGCCCTCCAGTAACTCCATCCCCCCCTCACACATCTTATCTACAGTCTACAGGCCAGGCTCTTCTTTCCTTCAGTGCTAGAGGAAAAGAGGACATGACAGTTCTACCTTTTGCTGCTGGCTACTCTGTCTTCCAGTGTGGCAAGCTGTGTTACCAGTTGTTTTCTTTCGCAAGAGAGGCCGTTTTCTTTAAAGCTCTTCTGCGGAAAAGGCACCAGCTATTAGCTGTGCTCTAATAGCGTTTCCTGAATCTGTCGCTGGAGAAGAGAATGTTTTTCCTTAAAAGAGGCATGCAGGGTTATTCAGGGTCAGGATTTGGCAATTTCACTTGCCTCTCTCATGGCAGGAGCTCAATTTTTTTTGGGAGAAATGAGGAGGAGGAGGAGGGATAGCCCCGACCCCAAACAGAAGTGGAAGCCTGCTATTTGTTTGAGCTTGTTGGGTGCAGGCATTGAGCCAAAACTAACTCCTGGCTCCAGGCTGGAGGGAAATGGAGCAAACGGCTTTACTTGTCTTTGGTGATCAAGGCTGGTGTTCAGAGGCAAAGCATACGCTTTGCGTACAGAAGATTGCAGGTTCAGTCCCCAGAAGTCCTGGAGAGCTGTGGCCAGTCAGTGTAAGCCAGAGGTAGGCAACATGGCGCCCTCCAAGTGTTGCTGGACTACAACTCCCATCATACCTGACCGTTAGCCGTGCTGAGTGGGGCTGATGGGAGTTGTAGTCCAACAAACACCGGGAGGGCACCAAGTTGGTGTAGGTTGGTTGAATGGCTGGCAGAGAATGAGGCAGTTTACTACGTTGGATCTCAAACTGTCCTGCAATGGGAGGGTGAGCGCCACACACCTTGCAAGTTTCTGTTCATCTTCAGGGTTGCAACCTTTCAGGGGTTGTATGCCAGTGATCTCAGTAAACTAATATTTTTGTTTAGCAAAGAGAAAGTCTCTAAGAATGCTCTGGTGATCAAAAGAAGTTGCGTTAAGATGGTCCATGCTGGCTCTATGGTTAGATTTTTAATGAAGAACAAACACACTTGAAGATTACCTTGCGTTCCATTATTGCTTTTTCTATTGTAATGCACAGCCACAGGTGAACCTGCTTGTGTGTCTTCTACAATTGTTCACACACTGAGACTCAACTGGCCTGGGCGGTGTGTGTCCTAAAATAGGTAAAGGTAAAGGACCCCTGCAGGTGGCGCTGTGGGTAAAAGCCTCAGCACCTAGGACTTGCCGATCGAAAGGTTAGCGGTTCGAATCCCCGCGGCGGGGTGTGCTCCCGTTGCTCGGTCCCAGCGCCTGCCAACCTAGCAGTTCGAAAGCACGTCCGGGTGCAAGTAGATAAATAAGGACCGCTTACTGGCGGGAAGGTAAACGGCGTTCCGTGTGCTGCGCTGGCTCGCCAGATGCGGCTTTGTCACGCTGGCCACGTGACCCGGAAGTGTCTCTGGACAGCGCTGGCCCCCGGCCTCTTAAGTGAGATGGGCGCACAACCCTAGAGTCTGTCAAAGGACCCCTGACCATTAGGTCCAGTCGTGACCGACTCTGGGGTTGCGGCGCTCATCTCGCTTTATTGGCCAAAGGAGCCGGCGTACAGCTTCCGGGTCATGTGGCCAGCATGACTAAGCCACTTCTGGCGAACCAGAGCAGCGCACGGAAACGCCGTTTACCTTCCCGCCGGAGCGGTACCCATTTATCTACTTGCACTTTGACGTGCTTTTGAACTGCTAGGTTGGCAGGAGCAGGGACCAAGCAACGGGAGCTCACCCCGTCGCAGGGATTCGAACTGCTGACCTTCTGATCGGCAAGTCCTAGGCTCTGTGGTTTAACCCACAGCGCCAGCCGAGTCTCTTGTGTGTCCTAAAATAGACCCCCCCCCCCAAATCCTCTATCAACATGCCAGGAATATTTTGGCTGGCAACTGATATGGAAGGGTATTCCTAAATGATAAAAATTTAAAAGCTACTGTTGAAGATTCTGGGAGTGTTTCTACATGGCAGCTGTGGAAGTGACGTTGTGAGGTCGCTGGCTTTTTGTAAAGAGTCCACACAACATCCCATCTCAAAAATGCCACCCCGTATCCTCCGCCTGCCCCAATTTAATCAGAGTCTACTCTTTCCATAGAGTTGGTTGTATTTTACTATTTAGTCAGTTTTTCTGTAGAAACAGTGAATCCAGGCTTGCTGGGCTCTGCGTGAGCTGAGCGTTGCTCCTAGAATGCACTTTTGCCACCCCCACAGCAGTTGCGCCTCAGGAAGTGGAAGTTTGGTAATGATTGTGAGTGAGATGCCTTTTGCAAGCATCCAACGTATTGTGGGACGTGGTTTCAAAGGGCAATCTTCCTTGAGTCTTAAGAAGGCCCCTCTTGTTCCTGCCACCGTTGCCAAGCTTAGCTGGGGAATTTGTGGGCACTTCCAGACTGCCACTGTTTGGGGGTAAACTCTGGCTGCATAATTAAAATCGGTTGCGAGGTCTTGTGCAACAAAGCTGTCTCCCCACTCCCACAAGATAAGACTTCATGCAATAAGGAGAGTGCTGAGAAAATGCCCCGGCCAGTGTGAGACAATGTTAGGTTGAGAAGCAGTGACTGGCCCAAGGACGTCCAGTGAGCTTCATGTCTGAGTGGGGAATTGAACCCTGGTCTCCCAGGTCCCAGTCCAACATGCGAACCACTACACTAAACTTACTCTTCAAATGAATGATAATTTCTGGTGTTACGCATCCATATATGTTGTAAATGTCATTGTGTTTTAAACTCCATCCCCCCATTTTGCGTATAAGTACACTGCTTATATTAAGGGGGGACGCGGGTGGCGCTGCAGGTTAAACCACAGAGCCTAGGACTTGCTGATCAGAAGGTTGGCGGTTCGATTCCCTGCAACGGGGTGAGCTCCCGTTGCTCGGTCCCTGCTCCTGCCAACCCAGCAGTTCGAAAGCATGTCAAAGTGTAAGTAGATAAATAGGTACCGCTCCGGCGGGAAGGTAAACGGCGTTTCCGTGCGCTGCTCTAGTTTGTCAGAAGTGGCTTAGTCATGCTGGCCACATAACCCAGAAGCTGTCTGCGGACAAACACCGGCTCCCTCGGCCTATAGAGCGAGATGAGCGCGCAAGAGTCGGTCACGACTGGACCTAATGGTCAGGGGTCCTTTTACCTTTACACTGCTTATATATACATCACTATATATAAAATGATTATTAATAATGATTATTCATGGACATGTATTGCATATACATGTTTGTGATGCATAAATTTTGCACTCGTGACATTGGGTGTTGGCACAATGTTGTTTAAAACAGCTAACCCCTGTTATAGTAAAAGGTGGGATGAGAAAGAGAGAGAAAAGCCTGGATCAAAACATTATCTGTTAGCTTCCCAAAGTTTACCCAAAGGGTAATTATTTCGACTGCCGGAATAATGAAACTGCAGGGTGAGAAATAGTAAGGAAATGATAGAAATAGGAAGGAAGGGAGTTTTGCAAATGAGCAGAAGCTGTGCAACACCTAAGCACAGTTGGGCAAATGCCAGACAAGCTTTTCCTGCATCGGAGAACAAAAGTGTGCAGATCTAATCCATTGAAAATCCTGCTTCTAGGCTTTGCAGAGCTGGAATGTCAAGTTGGGTGGAGCTGTGAGCCAGTTTCCTGCAAAGCGCAACAACTCAAAAGGTAATAAATCCTTTCCGCAGCCTCCCTTAAGTTTCTCTCTTTAACGCTTCTTCCTGCCTGCATTTAAACTAGGTTCTCCTCAACAGCATGAATGCAATGTTGTTTTCTTTTGAGGGAGTGAGGTTAAATGTCCTCTTTGAAGCTGCACAATTTAGCAAATCATTGACAGGGCTTGGATTATGAATCTGATGGGTCCTCCGAGGGCCTCAAAAGCCGTAGGGTTATTGCCTCTCTCCCATCCCCGAATGTGAAATACACATTTGTCTGTTGTAGGTTTTGCCAGGGCTCCAGCAGTTCTCTAACTTCAGGTTAATCAGTGCATTTTAGTATAGGCATTTTAGTAGTTGGCACAGACTCAGAAGCAGTGTTGACATCAAAGCAAGCCTTGGGAAGAGGACATTTGCCTTGCCTCCCTCCGCTTGCTCCCAAGAGCCTTCACCAGTCACCTCTTCCGCCAGGAAGAATCAGGAGCTGCAGGCTGCCAAGCTACCCAGGTGAGAAGATGCCGTCCTTGCTCTCTAGAGACCACAACACCTGACGGAGGGGTGGGCAACCTAAGGCCCTGTCAGCTTTGCCTTTGAGCTTGTGCCAACGACTGGGCTCAACCTCTCCAGCCCCGACTGGGCTAGGCAAGCTAGGAAGCACTTCCAGAGACCTTCCACTGCGGGAGAGCAGGTCTAAGTGCAACAGACTCACAACTTTGAGCTGTGAGCACCAAACTCAGCAGAGTACAGCAGAGTATGAACTACATGAACGATGGCTCTGAAGCTTAACTTCTTTAATCTATTACAGCTACTGCAAACTAAAATAAACTAAAGACTAAAGGAGGCTAGTTTATTTGGTGGGACGCGGGTGGCGCTGTGGGTTAAACCACAGAGCCTAGGACTTGCTGATCAGAAGGTCGGCGGTTCGAATCCCCGCGACGGGGTGAGCTCCCATTGTTCGGTCCCTGCTCCTGCCAACCTAGCAGTTCGAAAGCACGTCAGAGTGCAAGTAGATAAATAGGTACCGCTCTGGTGGGAAGGTAAACGGCGTTTCAGTGCGCTGCTCTGGTTCTCCATGGCTGCATGACCCGGAAGCTGTATGCTGGCTCCCTCAGCCAATAAAGCGAGATGAGCACTGCAACCCCAGAGTCAGCCATGACTGAACCTAATGGTCAGGGATCCCTTTACCTTTAAAGGAGGCTACTGGACTGCATGAGTGTTACAGTTGCTTATGCAATCATCTTATCTCTACAGAGATAAAAATCAGACTCCTACAGAGTCAGGCAGGAGCGGAAGAAGCGATGAGCAGATTCGGCCCCCTCTTTTCTGAAAACATTGTCAGGAGATTCTCGCAGTGGGTTGGGGTGAAACATCCACAGGCCCATGGGCCACAAGCGGCCTATCGGGGGCGTTTAACTGGCCCATGAGCTGCCCCTGAACCGAGGCGCCGGTTCGGTGAGTCCCCACGCGCTGCGCTAAACAGGTGCAGCACAACGCGGGGACTCGCTTTCGCAGTGCCAGAAATCGCGTCAGAGCACACACCGGAAATTGCGTCTGCGCAGGTGCTGATCCGGCCCATGGAGGGATCTCCGCTGGAGCGAACCAGCCCAGGCAAGGTAACGCTTGCCCACCACTGACCTGATGCTTCCTGGTTGCTTGGTAGTCCACCGTTGTGGGGGGTGGGGAGGAACTTCTAAGTCCAGGAGTTGAGTGGGGTATTGTAACACCATCCTCCTCCCAGAGCCTTCGTCTTTTAAAAAGCAACTGTTCTTGCAAATTTGTTTTCACTTACGGCCGGTACAGCTTCCGAGGTCCCTGTACGGCCAGGGTGTGGAAATTGTAGCCCTCCAGTTTTGGGACTTATGGGACGCGGGTGGCGCTGTAGGTAAAACCTCAGCGCCTAGGACTTGCCGATCGCATGGTCGGCGGTTCGAATCCCCGCGGCGGGGTGCGCTCCCGTCGTTCGGTCCCAGCGCCTGCCAACCTAGCAGTTCGAAAGCACTCCCGGGTGCAAGTAGATAAATAGGGACCGCTTACTAGCGGGAAGGTAAACGGTGTTTCCGTGTGCGGCTCTGGCTCGCCAGAGCAGGGATGTCACGCTGGCCACGTGACCCGGAAGTGTCTCCGGACAGTGCTGGCCCCCGGCCTCTTTGAGTGAGATGGGCGCACAACCCTAGAGTCTGTCAAGACTGGCCCGTACAGGCAGGGGTACCTTTACCTTTACCTTTTAGTTTTGGGACTTCAACTCCCATCAGCCCCAGTCAGCACGGCCCGTGGTCAGGGGTGATGAATGTTGGAGTCCTTCGGCATCTGGAATGTCATAGCTTCCCTAACCCCGCCATAAACGGTTGTAGTTGGTGAGAATTTGCATGTCTCCTCCACGTTTGTGAACAGAACCACTTATGCTCATGCAAACAGGGATTTTGACCCACCACTTCATTTCTATGGCTTTCTTTTTGATCAGCTGGCATCGGCTGACTCTCTTTCTCCACATCCCACCCAGATATGGAACAAGTTCCTTTCCTTGTCCACCCTCAGATGAATCATGTCGACTGGCCTAAAATTGAGGGCAAAACGCAGCTTAATTTTATAGAATTTTGCAAGGTCTTTTGTGGTTTCTTCTCTCTCTCTCTGAATGGCTTTGAACCACAGCTCTTTGAAATCTCATTTTGGAATACGCCTGTATATTTGCAGGCACCATTCATTCAGCGAGGTTGCCAAATTATTGTGGTTTGAAGGACATTGTTCCTCAGTAGTGGACTTCTGATTGGCGCTTTTAGAACATAATATTAGTGCTAGTTGGGCCTCCATCCTTTTTGAGCATCCCCTACAGCCCCTGGTAGGAGTTTTGCCCTCCTACAAGGTGTGTGTGTCTATACACACACTATTTTAATTCATAAAAATTACACACTTGATGGGGGGCGCGACATGAAAACACCTCAAAGGAGTTGGCGAAGGCTAATTTCTAAGCCGTTGGAAAAACAGCTTAATAGTTAGGAAAATCCCCCAAAGCAGAGAAGTAGACTCGCAAATTCAGTAATAAGACCCCCATTGTTTTATTTAACCAAGTCATCAACAAAGCAATTTAAAACATTTTGATCCATTCTTTATTTTTTAAGACGTGTGCTGGGTTGTAAAGCAGAGTGACTGTTTTAACTTCTTGAAATGACTCTTAAGTGCAGTAACCTAGATGAAATATGCTTCCTATCTCACACAGTGAAGGCATCTTTCAATCAGCAGCCATTTCTGAAAAGTCATTTCTGAATTTTTCTGAGCTTGCGTTTATCTGCGTTACTTGCCTATTGAATGTTTTGCTTTTGCTTCACTTGCATGGCATTGTGATTTTGGAGACAGCTATATTGATGGAAGTGCTGTTTCGCCATTACGGTGAGGTGCTTTGAGCTCAGTGTTGTTGCTGGAAAAGCAGCGTGCCAATATTAAATTTTTAAAAATTAATCATCCGCAATCGCTGAAATGATTTCCCTGCCCCACCTTTCAGCACTTTCTCCCCCTGTGATACAGATTTGGTTTACCAAAACTTGTGCAATTAATCGGCTAAGATGCCTTTAACTGGGTGGCAGCTCTATTCAGTTAATGAAGAAAGAGGAGAATCTGGAAGTGTTCCAAGCTTCTCTGAGGAGGAACATCCACTATGTGTCTGGAGGGGGAGAAAACACACCTTTTCAGAAGCAGACCGGTTTACAAATTAACTTGTTCTTCTTCCTAGTGAGAAGTCTTCGTCAGGGTGCTGGGCAACCCTGCTATTCATCTGATTTCGGAAAGGGGAAGAGACCTGGTGTCTACGTTGCCCAAATGTCGTCCCGCAAAGCCTCAGTTGCCAGCCAAGGAAATGGGCCTTCAGCTAACGGCAGGGAGAGGGAACTTGTGGAGCTGGCTGAGCTAGGACCTCTCTTAGAGGAGAAAGGAGACCAAGCGGCAACCAGTTCGGCCATTGTAAGTAAGCTTCCTGCCAGAGAGATGCTAAACCCCATTAAAGCAAAGCTATTTTCAGGTTAATGCCTTGCAGGGTGGTGGGGTGGAAGGGCGGTGACCATGCATGCACCTCCCTGAGCACCCTGGATAAAAGGCAGGATATGTATGTAATCATAATAAAAACATAATAACAATTTATTATTTATACCCTGCCCATCTGGCTGGGTTTCCCCAGCCACTCTGGGCAGGTTCCAACAAAATATTAAAATACAGTAATGCATCAAACATTAAAAGCTTCCCTAAACAGGGCTGCCTTCAGATGTCTTCTGAAAGTCTGGTAGTTGTTGTTCTCTTTGACATCTGGTGGGAGGGTATTCCACAGGGCGGGCGCCACCACCAAGAAGGCCCTCTGCCTGGTTCCCTGTAACTTGGCTTCTCGCAGCGAGGGAACCGCCAGAAGGCCCTTGGAGCTGGACATCACTGTCCAGGCAGAATGATGGGTGGAGACGCTCCTTCAGGTATACAGTGGTACCTCCGGTTACAGATGCTTCAGGTTACAGACTCTGCTATACAGTGGTACCTCGGGTTAAGAACTTTGCTTCAGGATGAGAACAGAAATCGTGCTCTGGCGGTGCAGCAGCAGCAGGAGGCCCCATTAACTAAAGTGGTGTTTCAGGTTAAGAACAGTTTCAGGTTAAGAACGGACCTCCGGAACGAATTAAGTACTTAACCCGAGGTACAACTGTACTGGACCGTAAAGAAATACCTTTAAAGGTTGATCTTCTATCTGCATGCCGACACACGTAATTTAGCATGCCCTAGTTACTGACATAGGGACGTGGGTGGTGCTGTGGGTTAAACCACAGAGCCTAGGACTTGCCGATCAGAAGGTGGGCGGTTCGAATCCCCGCAACGGGGTGAGCTCCCATTGTTCGGTCCCTGCTCCTGCCAGCCTAGCAGTTCAAAAGCACGTCAAAGTGCAAGTAGATAAATAGGTACCGCTCCGGCGGGAAGGTAAACGGTGTTTCCGTGCGCTGCTCTGGTTCGTCAGAAGCGGCTTTGTCATGCTGGCCGCATGACCCAGAAGCTGTACGCCGGCTCCCTCGGCCAGTAAAGCGGGATGAGCGACAAAACCCCAGAGTTGGCCACGACTGGACCTAATGGTCGGGGGTCCCTTTACCTTTTTAGTTACTGACATTAGACAAGTGCTCTTGCTATATTGCTATAGTTGCTGGCCACCCACAAGCCTATCAAGAAATACAAATAATAATAATAATAATAATAATAATAATAATAATAATAATAATAATAATAATAATTTTCCTGTATTAGTTTTGCTGGTTTTATTGCTTTGTAATGATGGATGTTTAGGCATGTGTGTTTTTTTTAATGTTCTGTGGATTTTAGCTTTGCTTTATCTTCTGCTTTATTTGCACACTATTCTTTCAGTGGTTTACGAATCCTTCTAAATAAGTAAATATAAACCATACAAGCATGGCAGGATTTAAGCATTGTACCTCCAGGGAACTTTGCGTTCTCCACTGGGAATAAATAAGGCCGGAGGAGGGGGAGCAGGGTATTATCAAGACCCCCCTCCTTCTTACAAGGAGATGTGTCTGAATTTGTGATGGGAACACATCCGTCATTTTATTTTATGTATTTATATGCTGTTCGTCACCAGAAAAGTCTGCGGACCCAGAAAAGTCTGCAAGTGGTTTACAAAAAGATAACAAATATAACAGAGGTGTTTGTTTGTGTGTGTCTGCGTGTTATATACACCCAGACACCACAATGTCTGTACACCCCTCCCCAGACATCTTGGAACTGTAGTTAAGGGTGCTGTGAATTGTAGCTCTGTGCAGAGTAAACAGCCGTTCCCAGGATTCATTCTATGCATACTTTAATATATGGTGTTCACCCTGCCTAAAAGACACCAGTGCCGTATGAAACCATAAAATCCCAGCAAGGCAAAAGCATAGCAGCTCAATTGAGGGTCCTGGAAAACAGAGAGAAAACAGGTGACTTTCCAGTTGTCATTTGAAGCTCATCGCACTGGTTCCTCCCATTTGGCAAGGGAGAGAAAGTTCCAGAAGGTTTTCCCTACCCCAGAGAAAGCCCCGCTTCCAAGATACCATAAAATGATAGTTACAGGTAGGTAGGCGTGTTGGTCTGCCGTAGTCGAAACAAAAAATAAAATAAAATCCTTCCAGTAGCACCTTAGAGACCAACTAAGTTTGTTATTGGTATGAGCTTTTGTGTGCATCCACACGTCTTCAGATAGGTTAGTTGGTCTCTAAGGTGCTACTAGAAGGAATTTGGTTTCATAAAATGATAGTTTGCCAGTGATAGTATACCGTATTTTTCGCTCTATAGGACGCACCTTTTCCCTCCAAAAATTAAGGGGAAATGTGTGTGCGTCCTATAGAGCGAATGCAGGCTGCGCCGCTAAGCCGAAAGGCAGAACAGGGAGACGGAGCGCTGCGGAGGGCTTCGTCTTGCTGTTCTAGCTTGGGGACAGCTGTGCGCAAAGCCTCTCCAGGGCAGCGGGGTGCCTTCACCCCGCTCTCCTGCAGAGTCTAGCAAGGCTGTTCCCAAGCCAGAACAGCGAGACGGAGCCCTCCGTCTCGCTCTTCTAGCTTGGGGACGGCTGCACGCAAAGCCTCGGCAGGGCAGCAGGGCGCTGCGCTCCAAAGGCTTCAGGGATCTTTGAGGCTGGGGGTGGGGGGAACCAGCGCTTCCCCCCACCGCCAGCTCCACACGCTCGGGTGAATGCACCTTGAACGCACCTTGTTTTAGAGGGGGAGAACAAGGAAAAAAATATTTTTTCCCTGTTCTCCCCCTCCTATGGTCCGGTGCGTCCTATGGTCCGGTGCGTCCAATAGAGCGAAAAATACGGTAGTTAGCAGAGCCCAATCAAGTCTCTCAGTCTTCATTCTAGGCATTAAGGCTCTTTCCATGTCTTTGTCAAACAACCATAAATATACTGGCAAATCCTATTAGCGGCTTTGTAGCTGTAATCTTGTCAGCTTGTGTGATCCCCTGTTTTGACCTTCACCTAGCCTATCGGTGCTGTGATCCTGCGCAGTGCTGGATCCGCATCTCTTGGCATGTAACAATATAATTGTTTAGAATGGGTGAAAGCGACCGTCCCAGAGGCATCCAGTGACCTTCATGGCTGAGAAGTTCTTCCCAATCCAATTCCAACCCTTGAACACACCAGTAGAATTACTAGCATTAAACGCAGGAGCTCAATGGCATTTGATTAAGATAGGCCCTTCTTTCGCGATCCGATGCCTTTCAGATGTTTCGGGCTCGGCCAGCACATCTGGGGCTGATGGGAGACTTCGTCCCAAACATCTGGAGGGCTCCAGGTCTGGGGATGTGTGTGTGCGCAGGGCAGAAGCGGCCCTTGCAGCATTTTCTCGCGGCTGGAATGTATAGATTTCACATCGCGTCTTCTGAACTGGTGGACTGAGAGCCTTCAGGCTTTGCAAGGCTGCCAGCTTCCTCCCTTTGCCCATTTGCAGAGCTGCCCGTGCGATGCAACTCGAAGACTTTGCTTCCTCTCGCAGTCCCACTTCTGCTTGCAACTGCAAACCTGCCTTGGTTTTTCCTCACTGTGCTGAGAACGTAACGGGCAGAGCTTTGAGCTGGTGAACAGGCCTCCTACACCGCCTTGTAGGAGACGGGCGGCTGAAAAGGAGAGCCTGCCCTCCTCTGTTCTGCTTTGGCGGGCTGCGAGTTTGTTTCCTGGGCCCCAGGCCAAGGAGAGAAACGGAGTTTGCCAATTTGCGTTGCCCTCTTAGCAGCAGACGAGGAAATGCTGTTACCTTTAATCCTTTCTGCAAAGGAAATCTGGGATTATGGCTGCAGCAGAGTTTGACCGGCCTTGCTACATGTGCAGACAGTCACGGAGGGGGTTCCTTTTGGGTGACTGGAGTTCTCTGATCGCTGCTTACCAGGAGCTCCTTGCTTGCTGTCTGTCTGTGGCCCTCCTATACTGCCCTGTACAAAACTGGAGCTGTTTTCTGGTGTCAAGTGGGATTCAGTCACCTTCAAGCAATTTCAGGCTGCGCTGTTACAATTTTATTTATATATCTGCATTATTAACAACCCAAAAGTTCAATAGCAGGGTATTGCACACACACACACACCCAAAGACACAAAGCAAACAAACAATCACCAATAAGGGAAATAAATGGTGCATAAATCATGACATCCATATTTCCTGAGCTGGTGTGGTTGATAAAGAGACTCTGAAGTCTGAAGCACAGGGAATAAAATCTCACTTTGTGCTGTGGAGGTCTTGTACAAGAAACCCACCTCCCCACAGACCCACCCCAAAATAATAATAATAATAATAATAATAATAATAATAATAATAATAAAATTTTTATTTATTCCCTGGCCAGAGCCAGGCTCAGGGTGGCTAACGCCAATAAAATCACAGTAAAAACATAATACAGTGGTACCTTGGGTTACATACGCTTCAGGTTACCTTCGCTTCAGGTCACAGACTCCGCTAACCCAGAAATAGTGCTTCAGGTTAAGAACTTTGCTTCAGGATGAGAACAGAAATCGTTCTCTGGTGGCACGGCGGCAGCAGGAGGCCCCCTTAGCTAAAGTGGTGCTTCAGGTTAAGTACAGTTTCAGGTTAATAACGGACCTCTGGAAGGAATTAAGTTCTTAACCCGAGGAACCACTGTAAGGGGAAAAGGGGGGGGGGGGGAGAAAAAGAAAAAAAAAATCCCAATTTAAAATACAGGTTAAAATGCAGCCTCATTTTAAAGTAGCTGATAAATCAAGACCGTAAGGGGAGGGAAACAAAGGCCAGGTGGAACAGCTCTGTCTTGCAGGCCCTGCGGAAAGATGTCAAGTCCCACCAGGTTTTTTAAAAAATAATAATAAGGAAATTGCTAGGAAAGTTGTATTGTAACCTGTGGGATAATGTGTGCTTTGACTCGGCACCATCCAAGCTCCCTGCAAACCAGTCAGGTTAAACAGGTGGTCCGGAAGGAACCCATGAGTTTGGAATATCTCTTGAATATTCAAGAGCATTTTCGGTCTGACCCCTTGCCCTTTGCTCAGGCTGTGTGATCTTCTCCTAGGTTCAAGACCAGCCATGCCCAGCGACTCAGGAGGAGGAGGAGGAGGAGGTGCGCGTGCTGACTCTCCCTCTGCAGGCGCATCATGCAATGGAGAAAATGGAAGAATTTGTATACAAGGTAACTTTGGGTTGGCGCTCTAAGCTGGTGTTGGGGCTGTAGGCTTCCATTGCTTCAGCTGCAGAGCTGGCTATGCTATGTTCTCTGGCTTCCTTCCTTCCTTTGCAAGCAAAACAGGAGCATGGCAAATCGAGTTTGAGTTTGATAATAATAATAATAATAATTTATTATTTATACCCCGCCCATCTGGCTGGGCCACCCTGGGCGGCCTCCACCAAATATCAAAATACAGCGGTCTGTTAAACATTAAAAGCTTCCCTAAACAGGGCTGCCTTCAGATATCTTTTAAAGATAAGATAGCTGCTTATTTCCTTGACATCTGAAGGGAGGGTGTTCCACAGGGCGGGCGCCACCACCGAGAAGGCCCTCTGCCTGGTTCCCTGTAACCTCACTTCTCGCAATGAGGGAACCGCCAGAAGGCCCTTGGAGCTGGACCTCAGTGTCCGGGCAGAACGATGGGGGTGGAGACGCTCCTTCAGGTATGCAAGATCTCAAGGAGGGGTGGGGAATGTGAGAACCCCGGGATGTTTGCTAGGCCCTTGATGTCATGGACCGGCTGGACGCAGAGGAACAGTGGGAGGCAACAGCTGGGGAACCCCCAAGGGAAGGAGGCTCAGAGCCTGGGGAGTGGCGGTGGGGGCACAACGAGCAGTCAGAGGAAGAAGAAGGAGCAGGCTGGGAGGAGGAGGAGGTGTCGGAAGTTGAAGAGGCAACAGGGTTTAGTGAGCAGCAAGTCTGTGGCAGAGAGCAGTCCAGAATCGGAGGCAGAAGCCGAAGCAGGGAAGCCAAGAAGCAAAGAAAAGCCAGGCTAGCGAAGAAGCCAGGGAATCTCCCCCTCCTGCTGCGACCAACTCCCCATCCTTCTCGTCTCCCTGAACCAGAAGAGGGGTGAACAGCAGAGACAGGGGCATCGGCAAAGTCTCAGATTGCTTGGGAGGGATCAGGGAGAGGAGGAGATTTAGGCAGCTGTGGGAAGGTTGGGACCCTCATTCCCCACAAGTGCCTCATAGGGGCAAGATCTACCGGGACGAGTTGCTGTGCTCACTAGGCCTGGCCTAATGAGTCAACCTTGTTTCCTTGAATAAAGAGTTCACTTCATAGCTGACCTCACTCCTTTCCTGACACTTGACCGTTGCCATCCGCTGGGTCTTGTGGAAGTTAGAGAACATCTATTTTTTTTTTTTTAAATATTTTTTATTGCTTTGTTTTCCGGAGTCAAGATACATCGTCAATAATCCAACAAAGACTGTTTTACAATAAAAAAGAAGAAAAGAAAACAGAAAAGAAATAAGAGAAAATTTCATTTTCCAGATCTTTTTTCATTATCCTCTGAACTTCCCCATATCCTCCATCCCTGTATTTTTTACAATAAAAATTAAATAGCAAATTGTTACCTTGTTTCATATGTTCTTATAGTTTCATCTAATTATTCACTTTAAAAATTTAGACTTTTCTCAATCATAACCCGGTCACAGTCATATCCAAATTTCAATATTGAGGCATATTTTTCTCAAAACTTAGCAAATTCTCAACATTCAAATAACTTATAATGTTTTTGTAGATAGTCCTTAAACTTTCTCCAATCCTCTTCTATCGCGTCTTCTCCCAGGTCTCGAATTCTGCCAGTCATCTCTGCTAGTTCCATATAGTCCATCAGTTGTGTATGCCACTCTTCCAGTGTGGGTAACTCCTGTGCCTTCCAATATTTGGCTAAAAGGATTCTTGCTGCTGTGGTTGCATATAGAAAAAAAGTTCTATCTTTCTTTAGCACTCTCTGGCCCACAATGCCCAGGAGGAAGGCCTCTGGTTTCTTCTGAAAGGTATATCTGAATACCTTTTTCAACTCATTATAAATCATTTCCCAAAAGGCTTTCACCCTCGGGCATGTCCACCAGAGGTGAAAGAACGTTCCTTCAGCCTCTTTGCATTTCCAACATTTATTATCAGACAGATGGTATATCTTTGCAAGTTTGACTGGGGTCATGTACCACCTGTACACCATTTTCATAATATTTTCTTTTAAGGCACTACATGCCGTAAATTTCATGCCGGTGGTCCATAACCTTTCCCAGTCTTCAAACATAATGTTGTATCCAATATCTTGTGCCCATTTTATCATGGCTGATTTAACTAATTCGTCTTGGGTGTTCCATTTAAGCAACAAGTTGTACATTCTTGAAAGCACTTTCGTCTTAGGTTCAAGTAGTTCTGACTCTAGTTTTGATTTTTCCACCTGGAAGCCAATTTTTTTATCTTTTTTAAAGATCTCTAAAATTTGGGCATAATGGAACCAGTCTCGCACACTTCCTTTCAGTTTTTCAAAACTCTGCAACCTCCAAGTATCACCCACTCTTTCTATTAATTCACAATATTTTGCCCAGCCACCCCCCATATTAAGTATTTTTATGGCCTTAGCCTCCATCGGTGATAGCCACCTCGGAGTCTTATTTTCGAATAAGTCCTTATATTTAGTCCAGACATTAAACAACGATTTCCTTACAATGTGGTTTTTAAATAGTTTATGAACCTTTACCTTGTCGTACCACAAATATGCATGCCACCCAAAAGCGTTGTTAAACCCTTCCAAATCAAGGACATCCGTGTTTTCTAACAAAAACCAATCTTTCATCCAGCAGAAGGACGCGGCTTCATAGTACAGCCTTAAGTCCGGCAGGGCAAATCCCCCTCTTTCCTTTGCATCCGTTAATATTTTAAATTTTATTCGGGGCTTTTTGCCCTGCCAGACAAACTTGGTAATGTCCCTCTGCCACTTTCCAAAACACTCCACTCTGTCCACGATTTGGAGGGCCTGAAACAGAAACAGCATTCTTGGCAATACATTCATCTTAACTGCTGCAATTCTTCCCAACAAGGAAAGTTTCAATCTTGACCAAGTATCTAAATCTTTTTTAATTTCAGACCAACACTTTTCATAGTTGTCTTTGAACAAGTTCAAATTTTTCCCAGTCAGATTAACCCCCAGGTATCTCACTTTTTTTGTCACGTTCAATTCAGTTTCCTTCTGAAACCCATCTATTTCTGAAGGTGTCAAGTTTTTTACCAATACCTTAGTTTTTTGTTTATTTAACTTGAATCCCGCCACCCGACCAAACTCAGAAATTAATTCCAAAGCTCTTTTTGTACTAGGCACTGGCTCCTGTAATGTCAATACCAAATCATCCGCAAAGGCCTTCAATTTATATTGTTTTTCTCCGACCTGTATTCCTTCTACCTGCTGGTCCTTTCTAATCAAGTTCAGCAGGACCTCCAGGACCGAAATAAATAGCAAGGGTGATAGGGGGCACCCCTGTCGTGTTCCTTTTTCAATCTTAAACTCTTCTGTCACCACATTGTTTACTATCAATTTAGCTTTTTGGTCTGAATAAATTGCTTCAATACCATTTTGAAACACCCTTCCCACTCCCATCCCTTCTAAATTTTTCTTCATAAATTTCCAAGATATGTTGTCAAAGGCCTTCTCCGCGTCGATAAATATTAAAGCTGCTTTTGTATTTAAATTTGTCTGTAATAGTTCCAAAACATCCACGATGTTTCTAGTGTTGTCTGACAAATGCCTGCCAGGGAGAAAGCCTGCTTGATCCTTGTGAATTACTTCGTTTAAAACTTTTTTCAATCTATTTGCCAAAATATCAGCAAAAATTTTATAATCCACATTTAGGAGTGAGATAGGGCGATAATTCTTAAGTTGAGTCTTTTCAGATTCTGATTTTGGTATCAACATGATGAATGCCTCTTTCCACGATTCTGGTGCTCCCTTCCCTTCCATAATTTGGTTGCATACCTCCAACAATGGATGGATCAGGTATTCCTTCAATGTCTTATAGTATTTGGAGGTAAGACCATCTGGGCCCGGAGATTTACCTACTTGCATGTTCTGAATGGCGCTTTCGATTTCTTGTTGTGTTATTTTATAGTTCAGGGTTATTTGTTTATCTTGAGTCAATTTTTGCAGGCCATAGCTTTTTAAGAATTCATTTATCTCGTTCTCTTCTTGATGACCTTGTGTAAACAGTTTTTTGAAATATCTCTGGAAACACTTTCTGATTTCTTCAGGTTTCTGAATACATTCACCATCAACCTCTAGGTTGGTAACAAAGTTCAATTTCTGTCTCTTTTTCAGCTGCCATGACAATAGTTTCCCACATTTGTTTGCCGATTCGAATGATCTTTGTTTCATCTGTTTAACCTTCCATTCTACTTCTTGATTTATCAATTTCGCATATTGTGCTTGATGGAATTTTATTGCTCTTAAGACTTCTTTGGATTTTGGGTTCAATCTCAACCTTTTCTCTCCTTCTTTTATCTTCTCCAAAATCTTGTCCTTTTTACCATTCCAGAGTTTTTTCCTTATAGTATTCTGCTGTATCAGAAACCCTCTCATAACAGCTTTACTTGCGTCCCAGATTGTTTTTTTCTCCACCGAAGTATTCAAATTAATTTCAAAATAATCCTTCATCATTTTTTGGGCCTTCTTTACAATCTCCTGATCTCTAAACAAAGAGTCATTCATTCTCCATCTAAAGGATCCAGTTGGTGTGAGTCTCAAGTCCATTTTCAGAGCGTTATGGTCGGAGCAAGTTTTGGGACAGATCTCTATTTTTTTGGTCTTAGGTGCCAGTCCTCTAGATACCCAGATTTGGTCGATTCGTGTCCAAGAAAGGTGGGCCTCAGAAAAGAATGTTCCCTCTTTACCTAGAGGGTTCTTTATTCTCCAGATGTCAATCAAATCCATATTGTCTGTAAGTTCAAAGAAAGTCTTTGGTAGTCTGCCATCTTTAGTCAAGTTTTGGTTTTGTGACTTATCCATATGTGTGGAGACAACTCCATTCATATCTCCCATCAAAATGATGTTGTTGTAATCAATATAATCCAGCATTATCTCATGCAGCTTCTTGTAGAATTCTGATTTCCCATCATTTGGTGCGTAGATTCCTACTATCAGGAATTTTTCTCCTTGAGATTGTATTTCAATCGCCAAAATTCTTCCTTGTTCATCTTTAAAAACAAATTTTGGTGCTAGGCTCTCCTTTGCATATATCACTATTCCTCTTTTCTTTACTTTATCTGATGAAATAAATTCTTGGCCTAGTCTCTTGTTAATTAGTACTCTTCTGTGGAGCCTAGTTACATGGGTTTCCTGTAGACATATAACGTCTAATTGTTCCTTCTTCAATATATGAAAGATTCCTTTCCTTTTTTCAGGGGAATTTGCACCGTGAATATTCCAACTGAAAAGCTGCAGAGACATCCTGGATCAGTTTGTCAGCCAATGGGTTTGTCTCCCTTGTCGTCTGTGTCTGGAGGTGGGTCTTTTACGTCGGGCTTGGGGAGTGCCCAGACACCTGCGGTTCCTTTTCGAAGGTCTTCCCCGTAGTCACTTAGAAACTTATCTTGCTCCTCTGCCGTTCTGATTCTAACCTTCTTCCCTTTCAAGTTAAAAGATAGTCCTTGCGGGAATTCCCACCTGTAACGGATTGAGTTGTTTCTCAGTAGTCTTACTAGGTCTTTATATGTAGTTCTTAAATCCAACAGCTGTTTTGGTATGTCTCTGAAGATTTCTGCTATTTTTCCCTGTACCACCAATGGATTTTTAAAGTGTAGGCCAAGTATATTATCTTTTTCTTGCTTGTATCTCAAAATGATCAAGCAATCTCTTGGTTTATCCTTCCTGGCCGCACTTCCCAATCTAAAGGCGGTAACAATTTTAAAGTCCTTCTCTTCTGCCAAACCCCAGAATTTGGATATTTCTGCTGTCAAAAAACCAGCCAAATCTTCCTTTTCTTGTTCTGGGATATTTCTAATCCTAAGGTTGCTCTCCCGATTTTTCAGTTCTGCCATAGACAGATAGGCCTGTTGTTCAGTAATCTGTCTACTCAGTGGTCTTACTTCCCCTCTTAATTCCTCTATCCTTTTTTTATTTTGGTCTGCTTTTGTATTCACTTCTTCGACTAGTCTTCGATTTTCCGTCGCAGTCTTTTCAATATTACCTATCGCCTGTGTGTTTTGGGCAACTTGGTCTGTCAATTTATTAATTGTAGCTGTCACTTGATCTAATTTAACCGCTTGATCATCGGCCTTCTTGTTTAATGCAGCCAATTGCTCCAGTATTTCTTTAGAGACAGGGTCAAGCCCTCCTGCAGCCATGTCCTCTAGAGCTGGCTGTTTAGATTGTTCTTCCTGCAGACCTGTCACAATTGGGACAGATGATCTACGTGCCTGCACAGGCAAAGTTGATTGCAATAGTTCAGTCTGTTTAGCTTTCTTACCAGCCCTTGTTTTTGCTGCACCACTCATTCCACAGCTGTCTAGGCTTCAAGGTCAAATTGTAAATCCCATGGGAAAAGCAATCCAAAAGGAAGGTAAACATCCAAGCATAAAAGTTCCAAAACAACCAGCAGTTCTCAGAGGCTGATATTTCCACAATCCAGCAGGGGGAGCTCCCCAAAAGTTAAGGAAAGATGGAATTTTCCACCAATAAGTTCCCAAATGAAGTAAAATCCAAAACAAAGGGGGGACCCTCTAAGTTCACTTTAAACTGCAGAGAGTATGAGTTCTTTGTCAGAATATGTGCAACGGTTCCTTTTTTATAACTTGCAGAGTAGCCCAGTAAAACTTTGTATCTCTATGCACAGTCACCACAATCTGATGCTACTTTATGTCCAGGCAGCTCGAGAGCTGGGTCTTGCAACTTTGTAATCCACACAGAATGAAGGGGAATAACACAGTCTCTGTCCACTTATAACACAGTTCTAACTTTTCCTTAACTTTCAATTTATCAATTCCGAATTTGCAGAGTAAATTCCATCTTCTTTTAAACTCCTTTCAGCGCTTCAACTTTAAAGAAGCTTTGCTCAGTACTTTAAACAGGGACGGAAGACTGACTTCCTTTTTAGCGTCTCCCGTTTTCAGCCAAATTGCAGAAATTTGTTGTTCAAATAGAGTCTCAGATTTTCTTACTCACGAGTATGTAGTCTCAAATCGATTGATCATAGAAGAAAGGTCAGCGCTCATCAGCAGCAGCCGCGCGGCTTCACTTCCGCGGAAAGAGCGATGGATTCACAGCACCGCTACCCCCTCCACGTTCCGGAGCCCCTTACGGGGTCCCTTCCACGTTTCCGGGGTCGCTCTTGGTACCCGCCGAATCCCACGGCCACGGGCTCACTCTACCCGTGGTTTGTCTTGCTGGGTCGTCGCTGTGCCGCAGCGCACGACCCTTTTCCGCGGAGCCCCTCTTCAGCGACTGAAGAGGACCGCCATTGCTGTTTCGCGCCGCCTCCGGAAGTCCGAAGTTAGAGAACATCTAGAGGCCCCCTTCCTCCTGCCCAAGAGACTCCTACAAGCTTTGGCCAGTCAAGCAGTTCCCTGGAAATAAAATAACGGGAGGAGCTCACAGCTCTGTCCAGTTACGAAGCCTCGCAAGTTTGAAAAAAGTAGTCTGTGGTTCTTCCTCCAGAACAATCCCACCTCTGTGTGGCCAGACTTGTTTTGGAGGCATCAAATCCACTTCTTCCTGATTACTGGAATTAAATTTTTAGACCGGGACGGGGAGCCTTTTAAAAAAAAAAAAGGGAGGTGCGAGGAAGTCGAGGAAATAAGCTAATGAAAGATCTGGATACAAAAATTTGGATTTGCGTTTTTGTTTTTTGTTTTTTTATGTTGCATTGTTGTATTGTATTTTTTTCTTTTTTTGTTGTTGATGTATTGTTTGTTGAATTTGTATATTATTTTTCTTTTACTGTTTTTCTTTTATAAGTATAAACTATTTAATAAATTTTTATTAAAAGAAAAAAAGAAAAACAATACACAAATTCAACAAACAATACATCAACCACAAAAAAAAAAAAAAACCCGGGACGGGGAGCCTTTTCTGGCTTGAGGGCCACACTCCTTTCTGGGCAGCCTCCCAGGGGCCACGTGGACCAAGAGGCAAAAATGGGCAAGACCAGAAGCAATGGTGGGCAGACATTTGGGTCACATTCATGCCCTGCCCTCCCTAGCCAGAGCCGGGCTCATGGCGGCTAGCACCAGTAAAATTACAGTAAAAATATAATGGGGGGGGGGAATCAATTTAAAATACAGGTTAAAATGCAATTTAAAATGCAGCCTCATTTTAAAAGTAGCCCATAGATCAAAACCATAAGGAGAGGGAAACATAAGGGTCAGACTGAGTCCAAACCAAAGGCCAGGCGGAACAGCTCTGTCTTGCAGGCCCTGCGGAAAGATGTCAAGTCCCGCAGGTCTCTTGTGACAGAGCGTTCCACCAAGTCGGGGCCAGTACTGAAAAGGCCCTGGCCCTAGTTGAGACCAATCTAACCACCTTTCGACTTGGGACCTCCAAAATGTTGTCATTTGTGGACCTTAAGGTCCTCCGCGGGGCATACCAGGAGAGGCAGTCCCGTAGGTACGTGGGACCTAGGCCGCATAGGGCTTTAAAGGTCAAAACCAGCACCCTAAACCTGACCCTGTACTCCACCAGGAGCCAGTGCAGTTGGTAAAGCAACAGATCTGCAAAGGATTTGTTTTCTGGGGAGCTAGCCCAGTTCAGGTCCTCTGCCTCCCCTGGGACATGGGCTGAGAGTTCTTATGTGGAGGCAACCAATGATTTATGCTGCAAGTGTCCTCATCGAAAGCTGTGCAAGAGTCGCCTGCAGGAGGGGTGGTGTGTGGCTGCGCCCCAGACCGTGCGTTTCACAGCCTAATGGCGGCTCCCTCCAATAATAATAATAATAATAATAATAATAATAATAATAATAATAATAATAATTTATTATTTATACCCCACCCATCTGGCTGTGCTTCCCCAGCCACTCTGGGCGGCTTCCCAAAAAATATTAAAATACAGTAATGCATCAAACATTAACACATTCCCTAAACAGGGCTGCCTTCAGATGTCTTCTAAAAGTCGGATAGTTGTTAATTTCTTTGACATCTGGTGGGAGGGCGTTCCACAGGGCGGGTGCCACCACTGAGAAGGCCCTCTGCCTGGTTCCCTGCAACCTCGCTTCTTGCAGGGAGGGAACTGCCAGAAGGCCCTCGGTGCTGGACCTCAGTATCCGGGTAGAACGATGGGGGTGGAGACGCTCCTTGTGCCAATGCGCTCCCAGGTGCTGACTGCCCCGCATGGTTTGGTGTGTTGCAGGTCTGGGAAGGCCGCTGGAGGGTCATCCCCTACGACGTGCTGCCGGATTGGCTGAAAGATAACGATTACCTCCTGCACGGGCACCGGCCCCCTATGCCCTCTTTCAGAGCCTGCTTCAAGAGCATCTTCCGCATCCACACGGAGACGGGCAACATTTGGACTCACTTGCTAGGTGACCCTGACTCTCTGGCTCCTACTTTAATGCTCTGGTACCTGTGTTAATGTTGAGAGGGAGCATCTCTCCCCCACTGCGACTTTTTCTTTCCTTGGGGCACTGGGATTGTCCACAAAGGTGGTGGATCTAGAATTTGGATCCAGAATTGTCCTCCTCCTCGTCATCCTGCCCATCGTCCTACCCGATTCCAGGCTTGAATGTGATCTACGTTGTGGGGATCTTGCGTATCGTGCAAATCTTTCCTATGAACAACATAAGGGCCTTGGGAAGGAATTGTATACAGTGGTACCTTGGTTTACGAACTTCATCCGTTCCGGAAGTCTGTTCTTAAACCAAAGCGTTCTCAAACCAAAGCGTTCTCAAACCAAAGCGTTCTTAAACCAAGGCGTGCTTTCCCATAGCAGTGGGGGACTCAATTTACAAATGGAACACATTCAACATGTTCTGCTTCCAAGGCAAAGTTCACAAACCAAAACGCCTACTTCTGGGTCTGCAGCATTCTTAATCCAAGTTGTTCATAACTAAGCTGTTCTTAAACCAAGGTACCGCTGTATTGTGCTTTCCCCAAAGGTGTCACTGTTTAAGCAAGGCCATTTGGTAATAATAAATAATAGTAAATTTTTATTTATACCTCGCCCTTCCCGATTTAAAAACTGGGCTCAGGGCGGCTAACAACAAATTTAAAACACCTAATTGTAAAAGCAGCATAAAATACAGTATAAAAACATGAATAACAATAAAATTCAAAGTTCAGAAATAAATTTAGGGGAAATCCATCTATAAGCATTAGATAATCCCTAGGGCTAGCTGGCTGAATTGGTCCTACTTGGGCCAGCGAGGAGGCCAGTGGAGAATTAGCTGTGGGGTCTCAGAGCGGGTGATCTTAATAAAAGGGGAGGGGGAGGGAAGAGAAGGGAAATAAGAGATCAGGCTGAATTCAAAGCAAAGGCCTGGTAGAATAGCTCTGTCTTACAGGCCTGACGGAAGGAGGTTAAATCCTGCAGGGCCCTGGTCTCATGGGACAGAGCATTCCACCAGGTCGGAGCCATCACTGAAAAGGCCCTGGCCCTGGTGGAGGATAGTCTGACTTCCTTAGGGCCCGGGACCTCCAAACTATGATTATTCATGGACCATAAGGTCCTATGCGGGGCAGACCAGGAGAGGCGGTCCCGTAAATACCAGGGCCCTAAGCCATGATACACGTATTTGGTCCCAAACCTCCTCAAGTCTGTTAATGCAGACCATCATTTAGATGGGCCAGGAAAATATGATAGTTCCTTAGGTGCCTGGTATTTTATTCCTTCCTCCCGGCTTATTTCTGGGATGGGAAAGCCTTCCGACTAACTCAGGGGCTTTTCACAGTGGCTTATCATTGTCACCATCAATTTGTAGACTTGGAAGGGAACCCCAGGGTCATCTAGTCCAACCCGCTGCAAATCAGGAATCTTGACTAAAGCATCCATGAGAGATGGAGAGCCACAGGCGACTTGGCCTGCTCAGTTTGACAGTGCCGGCCTCTCCACCTCTTCATAGAAGGAGCTGCAATTATTTCCATCCTCCTCAGTCTGGGCTCATGTTTTGGGGCTGAGATGGCCTCTGCCCCCTTCGCGCAGGGGTAGCCAATGAAGTGTTCTGTAGCTGTTTTCAAGGCCACTTCTGATCAGCCCCAGCCAGGGATTATAGGCACTGTTCCATAAACAGGAGCTAGTGGAACTTTTTGGTACAGTGCTGAAGAGTCTCCTTCCCCAGATACAGTGGTGCCCCGCAAGACGAATGCCTCGCAAGACGGAAGACCCGCTAGACGAAAGGGTTTTCCGTTTTGGAGGTGCTTCACAAAACGAATTTGCTATGGGCTTGCTTCGCAAGACGAAAATGTCTTGCGATTCCGGGGTTTTTTCCCCCCGCTTAACAGCTGTTCACTAAGCCGCTTAACAGCTGATCTAAGCCGCTTATCAGCTGATCTAAGCCACTAATAGCCTTTTAGCAGCTAATCCGCTAATCCCTTAAGCCTTTAATAGCCGCTAAACCGCTAATAGCGCTAATAGCGCTAATCCGCTAATGGGCTTGCTTTGCAAGACGAAAAAAACCGCAAGATGAAGAGACTTGCAGAACAGATTCTTTTCGTCTTGCGAGGCACCACTGTACATTTATGTCCACCCCTTTCTTAAAATCTTCAGATGTGCTCTTAATAACCTTTTTTATTCTGGGGAACTTAAGCTCTGTGCTGGAATTCCTCCCAATGCTGTCTTGGTTTTAGTTTTAATGTGCCAGCTCCTGTTCTCCTGGTTTTTATCGGGTTTTGTTCTCCTGGATTTTTATTGCATTGGTTATATAATAAAATTGTCCAGTAGCACCTTAGAGACCAACTAAGTTTGTTCTGGGTACAAGCTTTCGTGTGCATGCACACTTCTTCAGATACACAAGAACTTATACCAGGCTTCCTCAGCCTCGGCCCTCCAGATCTTTTGAGAATACAATTCCCATCATCTCTGACCACTGGTCCTGCTAGCGAGGAATCATGGGAGTTGTAGGCCAAAAACATCTGGAGGGCCGAGGTTGAGGAAGCCTGGCTTATACCCTGAACAAACTTAGTTGGTCTCTAAGGCACTACTGGACAATTGACATCTGGGCGGGCGCCACCACCGAGAAGGCCCTCTGCCTGGTTCCCTGTAACCTCACTTCTTGCAGGGAGGGAACTGCCAGATGGCCCTCGGAGCTGGACCTCAGTGTCCGGGCTGGACGATTGGGGTGGAGATGCTCCTTCAGGTCTACTGGGTGCCAAATGCTATAACAGAGACTCTTTGGCCTTTTCATAAATCAGCTAACGGGACTCCCTCCCTCCCTCCCTCCCTCTCTCTCTCTCTCTCTCTCTGCTCTGCATTTCCGCTCCAGGTTTTGTGCTGTTCCTTTGCCTGGGGATCTTGACCATGCTCCGGCCGAACATGTACTTCATGGCCCCTCTGCAGGAAAAGGTGGTCTTTGGGATGTTTTTCCTCGGGGCTGTGCTGTGCCTCAGCTTTTCCTGGCTTTTCCATACAGTCTATTGCCATTCGGAGAAGGTGTCCCGGACATTTTCCAAGTAAGTCAACCTGGAATCGAAACCCGGGTCGATTAAGACACTTAACTGTTTTGGGGGGGGGGGGTTGACTGCTATGTGAAATGTAGATCAATTTGGGGCAGCTGTGATGCGTGTGTATGTTTTTAATGCATACCTACTTACCGTATTTTTCACTCTATAAGACACACTTTTCCCCTCCTAAAAAGTAAAGGGAAATGTGTGTGCGTCTTATGGAGCGAATGTGCTCCAGAGGCTTTGCATTGCTTTCGCTGAAGCCAGGAGAGCAAGAAGAAGCGGTGCGCACCGACCCCTCTTGCTTCGCTGGAGAGGCGCTGCGCAGCTCTCCCTCTCTGCGCAGCGCCCCTTCAGTGACATGGGAGGAGAAATGGAAGGGGCTCCGTTTCTCCTACTGCTTCGCTGAAGGGGCGTTAAGCAGAGAGGGGGAGAGTATTTTTTTTCTTGTTCTCCCCCTCTAAAACAAGGTGCGTCTTATGGTCGGGTGCATCCTACAGAGCGAAAAATACGGTAGTAGGTAGGGACACGAGTGGCGCTGTGGGTTAAACCACAGAACCTAGGACTTGCCGATCAGAAGGTCGGCGGTTCGAATCCCCGCGACGGGGTGAGCTCCCGTTGCTCGGTCCCTGCTCCTGCCAACCTAGCAGTTCGAAAGCACCTCAGAGTGCAAGTAGATAAATAGGTACCACTCCAGTGGGAAGGTAAACAGCGTTTCCGTGCGCTGCTCTGGTTCGCCAGAAGCGGCTTAGTCCTGCTGGCCACATGACCCGGAAGCTGTACGCCGGCTCCCTCGGCCAGTAAAGCGAGATGAGCGCCGCAACACCAGAGTCGGCCACGACTGGACCTAACAGTCAGGGGTCCCTTTACCTTTACCTTTATGGATTGTAGAAAAAAGATAGTATCTCCTTTCCCAAAGCAAACTTAACTTGTCATTTCCGGAATGTGCAATACGCCTCTCACTTCCGTCTGGTTTCTGTTTGTTTCCTTCCTAGGTTGGATTATTCTGGGATAGCTCTGCTGATCATGGGGAGCTTTGTCCCTTGGCTGTACTACTCTTTCTACTGCTCCCCGCAGCCCCGACTTATCTACCTCTCCATTGTATGTGTGCTGGGTATCTCAGCGATCATCGTCGCACAGTGGGACCGGTTTGCAACGCCTAAGCACAGGCAGACGAGGGCAGGTAGGGCGGCTCTCTGTAAAGGACACCAGTACCGCGGGAGAAATTTCCCTTGAAGTTGGGAAAGGCTGCCTGATTTCTGGTGCTTTCCCTTCTGAATACTTGCTTGAGATCTCCCTTTTCTCCTCCTCGCAGGGGTCTTCCTGGGGCTCGGTCTGAGTGGGGTGGTACCCACCATGCATTTCACCATCGCTGAAGGCTTCGTGAAAGCCACCACCGTCGGGCAGATGGGCTGGTTCTTCCTGATGGCTGTCATGTACATCGCAGGAGCTGGTCTCTACGCCGCCCGCATCCCTGAGCGCTTCTTCCCTGGCAAGTTCGATATCTGGGTAAGTGAGGCGAATGGTGTGGTATTTGGGGTTTTTTTTATACAGTGGTGCCTCGCAAGACGAAAAGAATCCGTTCCGCGAGTCTCTTCGTCTTGCGGTTTTTTCGTCTTGCGAAGCAAGCCCATTAGCGGATTAGCGCTATTAGCGCTTTTAGCAGTTTAAGGGCTATTAATGGCTATTAAAGGCTTAAGGGATTAGCGGATTAGCTGCTAAAAGGCTATTAGCGGTTTAGCGGCTTAGAAAAAGGGGGTGGGGAGCGGAAAAAAATCTCAAGACTCGCAAGACATTTTCGTCTTGCGAAGCAAGCCCATAGGGAAATTCGTCCTGCGAAGCGCATCGAAAAACGGAAAACCCTTTCGTCTAGCGGGTTTTCCGTCTTGCGAGGCATTCGTCTTGCGGGGCACCACTGTATTTTGCAAAAATTATGCACTGTTTGATTGCGGTCTTTTTAAAAACAAAGAAACCTCAAAGTGGTTCTCGAAAGAAAATGAGACAACATCAGCAAAAGCAACTCTTTGAAAGATTAAATCGGCAACAAACTAAGAGCAGATGGAGACCTACATCAGCAATGCCTGGCCAAACTCGGCCCTCCAGATGTTTTGGGACTACAGTACCCATCATCCCTGACCACCGGTCCTGTTAGCTAGGGGTGATGGGAGTTGTAGTCCCAAAACGTCTGGAGGGACGAGTTTGGCCATGCCTGTGGCTTAAACAAAAATGTTTTTGGCAGTACAGTGGTGCCCCGCAAGACGAATGCCTCGCAAGACGGAAAACCCGCAAGACGAAAGGGTTTTCTGTCCGCAGAGGCGCTTCGCAGGACGAATTTCCCTATGGGCTTGCTTCGCAAGACAAAAAATGACAAAAAAATTTGAATTTTTTCCCCACTCCAAAACCCCTTATTTTGAATCGCTAAGCTGCTAAAAGCATTTTAGCAGCAAAACCGCTAATCTCCCAAGTGTTAAAAAGCCGTTTTTAGCCCTTTTTTAGCCAATAGCGCTAATAGCGCTACTCCGTCAATGGGCTTGCTTCGCAAGACGAAAAAACCGCAAGACGAAAAGACCCGCGGAACGGATTCTTTTCGTCTTGCGAGGCACCACTGTATTCGGAGAGGGTACATTGGACAGGCAAGAGCGTTCAAGAATGCGGAAGTGCTGCAACGCTCGAGAGATGGATTTCTCAGAAAGGTGGGGCGCGTGTTATGTGTCTCCTGTAACAAGTGCCAGTTTCCGCAGTTCGAAGCTGTCGAGTGGGCATTGGGGGGGGGTGAGGCGACCTCTCAGTTTGAAGGATACCCAGTCAAATCATTAGGCTGTGCATTTACGTATGTGTGTGTCTGTGTGTCAATCAGTGTTATCCCCTAATTCTGATGTATATCACCTTGCAGCGTGACGTGAAGGATGGTATAGGGCAGGGACTTCCAACTCCCAAGAGACTGCGATCTATAAAAAATCTGGCAGTGATCTACCCATTTTTGGCAGGGTGGGAAAGCCAAAATTGTTGACCTTTTTTTTACAGGGGGGGGGCGGAATCTGTTGAAGTTCTGGTGGGTGGGTGGAATTGCTCACCTTTCGCAACGACGCACTGGAAATGACTACAGTGGTACTTTGGGTTACATACACTTCAGGATACATACGCTTCAGGTTACAGACTCCTCTAACCCAGAAATAGTACCTCAGGTTAAGAACTTTGCTTCAGGATAAGAACAGAAATCGTGCAGCAGCAGGAGGCCCCATTAGCTAAAGTGGTGCTTCAGGTTAAGAACAGTTTCAGGTTAAGAACGGACCTCCGGAACGAATTAAGTACTTAACCCGAGGTACCACTGTACTTTCGTTTCCTGACTCATCGGCAATATAGCATTAAAGACCACCCATTTGACGCAACGGAGCAAAAGAGCGAAGGGTGCGGGGGAATGGGAGTTTCTATGCACTGATTATCACAGCCGCAGATCGAGAGGGTCCAGCAGCAAACATCCAGGGATCAACCTGTTGACTGGTTGGACATCGCTGGTGTTGGGGTACCAAAATAAAAAATATATAATGTGCCGGCAGCGTCAGCTCCCCAAGGGCGTCTTAGCAGTTGCTGCAGCTTTTAATGCATGGGTAGCCAAACTAAGGCCCGGGGGCCGAATCCGGCCCAATTGCCTTCTCAATCCGGCCCACAGACTGTCTGGGAATCAGCGTGTTTTTACATGAGTAGAATGTGTCCTTTTATTTAAAATGCATCTCTGGGTTATTTGTGGAGCATAGGAATTTCCCCCCCTAAAATATAGTCTGGCCCCCCACAAGGTCTGAGGGATAGTGGACCGGCCCCCTGCTGAAAAAGTTTGCTGACCCCTGTTTAAATTCATGGAACAGGCATCCCCAACCTTCCGGCCGTCCAGATGTTTTGGACTACAATTCCCATCATCCCTGACCACTGGCCCCGTTAGCTAGGGATCATGGGAGTTGTAGTCTCAAACATCTGGAGGGCTGGAGTTTGCCTATGCCTGGCATACATGGGTCTCTCGCGTCTCATTTAATCCCAGCAACAACCCTGCGAGGTTGGTTAGGCTGAGAGACAGTGGTGGACCCCTGTGCCCTGCAGTGAGCTTCATAGGTTTTTATTGTTTTCAATTATTAAATATTTTCTTGATTTGCAAAAGTGTGTGTAATGTGTCTCTCTCGTATCCCCCCCCCCCCATGTAACATTTTTACAAATCAGTTTCATTTGTTGAGACATTAGGAAGAAAAGGGGGTAAGAGGTGGGGGGGAGATGGGGGGGTCCGGTGGCGATGTTTCTATTTTACTTAATATATGTGGGGTTTGGTGTCAGCGTTGTTTGTGCAGATTCTGTGCTGTTCCCTTGTGTTCCTTTGGTGGTGAGAGAGGCTGGGGTTGGCCTAGGGTGTGGTTGTTCATTTGTGGTTGGCTGTGGTGGTCTTTGTTTTCGTGTGTGAGTGGGGTGGGTGGGTGTTTTGGATCAGGTTAGCCATATTGATTTGTACGCTGTTGGTGGATTTTGGTCGTTGTCTCGTTGGCCTGTGTATGTGATAAAGGGGAGCCATACCGGGGTGAAGGCGTCCTCTTCTGTTTGTCCCTGTGTCAGTTTCAGTTGGTTGGTTAATTTTTCTAGTACAGTGGTGCCCCGCAAGACGAATGCCTCGCAAGACGGAAAACCCGCTAGACGAAAGGGTTTTCCATTTTTCGATGCGCTTCGCAGGACGAATTTCCCTATGGGCTTGCTTCGCAAGACGAAAATGTCTTGCGAGTCTTGAGATTTTTTTCCACTCCCCACCCCCTTTTTCTAAGCCGCTAAACCACTAATAGCCTTTTAGCAGCTAATCCGCTAATCCCTTAAGCCTTTAATAGCCGCTAAAGTGCTAATAGCGCTAATCCGCTAAGCCGCTAATAGGGTTGCTTCGCAAGACAAAAAAACCGCTAGACGAAGAGACTCGCGGAACGGATTAATTTCGTCTTGCGAGGCACCACTGTAGATACTATTTGGTACCATTGGTCCTAGTCCAGCCCTCTATAACCACTGCACCTCACTGCCTCCCTTGTCCAAATCCCTGGCTCTGATTTTTTTTCCCATGCCCTCCTTGCATTTCCCGCAGTTCCAGTCTCATCAGATCTTCCACGTGTTGGTGGTGGCGGCGGCCTTCGTCCACTTCTACGGCGTCTCCAACTTGCAGGAATTCCGCTACGGACTCGAAGGAGGCTGTACTGACGACTCGCTCCTCTGAGGACCGCAGGAGACTTTAGTACACACTTCCGAAGTGCTTTTAAAGTAACCTTCTTTGCTAAAATCAAAAAAAGGAGACTCTGAACAGTTTCGTTTCTTTTTTCTTTTTCTTTTTCAAGAAACTTAGGAAAAGTTGGCAGTGGTTATTCCTGGCTTCTCCTCTCAAGGAGGACTGGACGCGGGGACGGGATGGGTTGCCAACAGTCTACCGGGTGGAAGTGCCTGTAGCCGCAAACCCCTTTTTTTGACTTCGCAGGAGTAACATTGGAATTTTCGGGACACAAGAGAAATTCTGGCAAAAAAAGAAAATAGAGAAAAGGAACCGGGGGGCCCTCTTACATGCTCTTTGATGCTGCAAACATACCCCATGCTTGAAGAGACACTCTGAGCTGCCCATTTCCCCATCGTATCCGAAGGAGGCGTCATATTGATATGGCAAGGGCGACGGCGTCTCCCCCCTGCCGGGGTGCTCAGAGGCGGGTGCTTAGGGCTGTTTCCCCTTTCATTTTGTCTTTCTTGACAAAAGTAATGTATGCCTAAAATCGAGAGTATTTAATATTTAATATTGAGCTTTAAAAGAAAACTGAGAGAGAGAGGAAAAAAGGCGCTATCTTATCCCTCCAGCCTATTCTTACTGGAGAGCCGTTTCGTAGTATTACAGGTGGGGTGTTCTTACCTTAGGGGGCTGTAGAGCTGCTGTAGCTTTTTATGTCGAGGTGACTGAAATAATAAAAACAGACGTCTGTTGCTGTGGAAGGCTGGGGAGTTCAGGGGTTCGGTTTAGACACCCGCAGGGAATCTTTCCTCGCTGCAAGGATTTGGTATCTACAACATCCCACAAGTGTGACTGCTTGAGTGGTTATTTTCATTTTCTGTGCACTGGTCAGGGGGCGGAAGAAGTGCGTCGCTCCTGCGAGTTGCCCACGTTCTCTTCTCTGCAGCTGGGATCCGGCCCAGTGAAATGTCCCCTTCCCACCCCCCCACCCCCAAAATTAGAACCTTTTGCAAACTGCTTTTTCAGGCTCCTGCAAAAGAAAGGAAAACCCAGTTTGTGCTGTGAGATATAATGGCTGCTGGAAGGTGGGGGAGAAAGGTGAATCTTGCTTGTTTCTGAACACGGCGACCCCATCAGGAAGTGTTGAGAGCAGGGGACTTCCAGGGCAGAATCTCGATGGCTTCTTACCTTGTTCTTTCTGCCTCCTGGGCTGCTTTTCCTTGCCAAGCCAAGCCAACCCTCCATATCCACCATTTCCTGCAGGGATGAGGACCCTGCCTCCCTCCATGTGTTGCTGGAATTAAAACCTCCTGCCAGCTCTGACCATTGGCCATGCTGGCTGCTAGGAGTTGGGAGTCCAACATCACTGGTGGGGAGGAAGGGGCAGGTTCTCACCACCGGCTTAACCGGCCCTCGATTTGCTTGTGAACATTTTTGTTTGTGTTAAGGAGGAGGGTCTTCTCAGAAAACGCCCCCCTTCAAATCCTCCAGATTGGCCTTCCCGTTGCTGTACTTTAGGAAATGGGAACTTTCCAGTCTTTTCTGTACATGCAGTCTGGCTGGGCATCTAGCAAGTGCCGCAAGCCAGAACGCCGTCCAGTCATCCTTGCATCAGCAGGACCGTGCTACCTGTAGCCAGCTAGATCTGTAACCATTAAACAGGCTTCCCTGCGGTGGACAGCTCGATCCTCCGAGCTCTGCAGGTATGTGTGTGTCTTGACTAGACAGAAGGACTGCTTGCTCTCAAGTCAGTAGTCAGCGTGATGCTGGGGCTGATGGGAATTGGGGTCCGAAATATCGGGAGTGCACCAGATTGGCCCAGGCTGTTTTCAGTTGATTCTCAGTGCTGGTGTCTGTTTGAGAAACCTCCCTGTGGCTGCAGTGAGGGACCCATGGCACTTACTGTTTGCTGCTGTGCTTAGCACCCATCCTCCCAGACCACAGTCATACCTTGGGTTACAGACGCTTCAGGTTGCGTTTCTTCGGGTTACGGACCCGCCGAAAACCGGAAGTACCGGAACGGGTTACTTCCGGGTTTCACGCATGCACAGAAGCGCTAAATCGTGGTTTGCACAGAAGCGCTGAATTGCAACCCGTGCCTGCGCAGACACGGCGCTGCGGGTTGCAAATGCTGCGAACGTGCCTCCCGCACAGATCACGTTCGCAACCCGAGTCCCCACTGTGTTGGCCATGCTCGTTGGGGCTGATGAGTGCTGGGGGTCCAGCGGCACCTGTTCCCCATCTCTGGCCAGGGTGTGTGTGTGTGTGGCTTCTCTCCACCCCTTTCCCTCCTTTCTGCAGTAGGTTGCAACTCAAGACTAAATACTGCTAGTTGAAGCATCTTCTGCTTCTGCCAGTTGTGCCTGGAGATCTTCAAACATCTGCGCTTGTAGTGCAGAGGCCTCTGCGACACAGGAAAACCGTTCCTTCAAGCTGCCACCACTTCTTTTCCTTTCTGATTCTCCCACTCCTTCGTGTCTTGTTCCGCAAGCTGCTGGGAACTTCCTCGTTTTGCATCCCAGCCAATCCTTTAACGCACAGCTTTCCAAACTGTGTGTCGTGACACGTTAGCGTGTCGGCTGCAGTGTATAGGTGTGTCTTGTGAAAGCTCCCCGCTCTCCTCCCGGGGCCGGAAAGGGGTTAGTTTAACCTCTGGTTTGCTAGTAAAACTGAATGACTGTGTCGTGAAATGCCTCAAAAGTGTGTTGCCAACATGAAAAGTTTGGAAAGCTCTGCTTTAAGTGGCCAGATTGCTTCATACTCAAATCAGGTGGGCCGCTTGTGTAATGTTAGTCCCCGCTGATTTTATATTCTGCCCTCAACCTGCTGTTCTGCCCTTAGCTAAACACCCAATTCCAGTCGTTTTGGTCTTTGCCTGGCGGTTGTGCGTAGCGGGGAAGATACAATGCTATGTTGAGCGCTGTGTAAGCCTTCATCAGAGTTGACCCAAGCCAGAATTGGCTCTGCGACATCAAGCCCTGGTGCTGGCGCAGCTCAGACTAACGCCTCTTAAAAGAAGAATGTCCCCTTCTCTCCATAGGGTGGGAACCAGTATTTCGCTTTGAGCCCCATCCATGTAAAAATGAGAACAGAAGAGCCTGGCTGCAGGATCAGGCCAGAGGCCCATCCAGTCCAGCAAGCAGATACCCCAGTGGGAAGCCTGCAAAGAAGGACCTGGGCGCAACAGGAATTCTTCCCCACTTGCGATCTGGGGCAGCTCAGTTGGTAGAGCAGGAGAGACTTAATCTCAGGGTCATGGGCAAGAAATAGGGGGGTGGACTAGATGACCATTGCGGTCCCTTCCAGCTCTGATTCTGCGATCTGCAGCAGCTGGTATTCAGAGGCACCCTCAGTTAAGGGGAAGCATAGCTGTGGTGAGTGACAGCCGTTGCGTTGCCTTGTCCTGTCATTTGTTCCTGCTGCCGCAAGTTGATGGCAACTCTTCTCCAGAGTCCAGGCCAGGCATAGGCAAACCCGGCCTTCCAGATGTTTTGGGACTAACTCCCATCATCCCTAGCTAACAGGTCTGTATAGTTCAAGCTCTGGTTTTCCCAGTAGTGATGTATGAAAGTGAGAGCTGGACCATAAAGAAGGCTGATCGCCGAAGAATGGATGCTTTTGAATTCTGGTGCTGGAGGAGACTCTGGAGAGTCCCATGGACTGCCAGAAGATCCAACCTCTCCATTCTGAAATCAGCCCTGAGTGCTCACTGGAAGGACAGATCCTGAAGCTGAGGCTCCAAGACTTTGGCCACCTCATGAGAAGAAAAGACTCCCTGGAAAAGCCCCTGATGTTGGGAAAGATGGAGGGCACAAGGAGAAGGGGACGGCAGAGGACGAGATGGTGGGACAGTGTTTTCGAAGCTACCAGCATGAGTTTGACCAAACTGCGGGAGGCAGTGGAAGACAGGAGGGCCTGGCGTGCTCTGGTCCATGGCGTCATGAAGAGTTGGACACAACTAAACAACAACAACAACTATACGTTGCATTCTGCTCTGATAAATATTGAGTAGAATTACATGGCAGTTCCATGTTCCTGGTGCCATTCCTGCTCACTCTATATTATCTGGAAGGCGGCAAACAATCCGCACCCCCTCACTAGTTGAGAGCAGAATGGAGAAGGGGAGGACAGAGGACGAGATGGGGGGACAGGGTTCTGGAAGCTACCAGCATGAGTTTGACCAAACTGCGGGAGGCCGTGGAAGACAGGAGGGCCTGGTGTGCTCTGGTCCAGGGGGTCACGAAGAGTCGGACACCACTAAACGACTAAACAACAACAATAAACAGGGCCAGTATTCAGGGATGATGGGAATTGTAGTCTCACAACATCTGGAGGGCCGAGCTTGCCTATGCCTGGTCTAGGCAAACCGATGGGACCCTAACCCTTTATGGGTGAAGGCAGTCATCTCAAAATATTTATTTTATTCCGGGTTCCATCTAATTCATGAAGGACGACGCCAGGTTTTTGGAGCATTTAGACTAAGGGTATACATTGTGAGAGACAGCTTGTTGCTTATGTCTACCCAGCAGTGGTTTCGGGAAAGTTCCTATTGCCCTTCTCATAATTTTGCTCTGAAAAAGAGCAAATGCGATGCACCACCATTCCAGATATCTTTAAAGCCTTCCGTTCCCAGTAGCTTGGACCCAAGCTGACCACGAAAGCAGAATTTGCTGGTGCAATCTACCTCGAGTTTGCCCAAACTCGACTTGCAGATCCTTCGCTTGAGAGTTTCAAAAAGAGGAGATTCCCCATTAACAGGGGTGGAGACCCTGTGTCGCCTTTCAGATTTTGCTAGACTATTAATTCCCACCATCCCTGGCCTTTAGCCATGCTGGTTTCTGGGGTTGCCGAAAGTTGGAGTCCTACAAAATCTGGAAGCGCTCAGATGTCCCCGTCCAGACCCCAACCCTGAGCTCTTAAAACCTTACCCATTTCTAACAGAGCAGGCTTCTGGACTTTCATGAGTGTTAAAAATGTTAGACGTGGCTCTTTTGCTCCATCCATCTGCAGTGTTAAATTAGACTTGCAGTGTTAAATTAGACTTGCCCTACACTGTGATTCATTTAAAAGTGCAGGAAAAGCTCCACCAGCGGTGTTGATGCTGTGAATCTCAACGTGCAGGCAAGATGGCCCGAGTTTGTCTCACAGCTGTGTTTTCAGTGTTTTCGTTTCTGGGACTCACCTTTCAGAAATGGGTCCCTAAATACATTATTTTCAACCATATGTCTGCATGGTTAGTATTGCAGCTACCGCAACCTGTTTTCTATCAGGCCACGACTCTCTTAGAGCGTGGTGCAAGATGGCAGGATCGATCCCAGTACGAGACAGCTTGCATATTCCTGTATTGCAGGGGGTTGGACTAGACCAGGGTTTCTCAAGCTTGGGTCTCCAGCTGTTTTTGGACTACAACTCCCATCATCCTTAGCTAGTCAGGGATGATGGGGATTGTAGTCCAAAAACTGTTGGAGACCCAGGTTTGGGAAACCTGGGCTAGATGATCCACAGGGTCCATTCTAACAAGACGTTTCTTGGATTCTGTGACCCAGTGGTGTGCTCAGTAATTCGGTGACCTTTTCCGGATAAGCAAAGAATCAAGATCGCCTTCGTAATACTGGGATTAAATGTGCTAAAAGGGGCCTTCCAGATGTTGATCAATGGGGCTGCTGGGTGTCCAACAGCATTTGAACCCACCCCTTCAGCAAATGTAGCTGCTCCAAATCGACTCGAAATTCGCCTGCCTTGAAGCTTGCGACTCTCCACTCGTCCACCAAGCAGGTAAAGAATGCAGACTTCCACGTCGATGGCTTTCCCCATTTTTTTAAAAAAAATAATAAAATATTGGGACCGACTTGAAAACCTTACGGCACACAACCCCTATCCATGTTTAATCAGAAGGAAGTCCGGCCGAATTCAGTGGGACTTAATCCCAGGTGAGAGGGTTTAAAATTGCCTCAATCTCGACACCTTTGTTTCATGGGACAGGATGAAGCAGAACCTGTAAAGGTAAAGGGACCCCTGACCATTAGGTCCAGTCATGGCGGACTCTGGGGTTGTGGCGCTCATCTCGCTTTATTGGCCGAGGGAGCCGGCGTACAGCTTCCGGGTCGTGTGGCCAGCATGACTGAGCCGCTTCTGGCGAACCAGAGCAGCGCATGGAAACGCCATTTACCTTCCCGCCGGAGTGGTACCTATTTATCTACTTGCACTTTGACGTGCTTTTGAACTGCTAGGTTGGCAGGAGCAGGGACCGAGCAACGGGAGCTCACCCCATCGCGGGGATTCGAACCGCCGACCTTCTGATCAGCAAGCCCTAGGCTCCTAATTGGCGGTTGCTCAGGTGCAGAGCATCTGCTGTGCGTGCAGCAGGTCCCAAGTTCGAATCCCAAACAGCATCGCTGGGAGAGAGCCCGGTCTCAAATCTCCGATCAAGGTAGACAACACTGGTATAAGCTTTCTAGAGGTTCCTGTATTTTAAACCATGGAAGAAAGGTAGGTTTTGTGGACACCCATGGTTAATCCAAGGTTAAAAGTGTTACGAGCGCAACACTTCAAGGCTAGAGTGTTTTAAGTTTGATTTTCTCTGTGCGGTTTGAGAATCCCTGCCCGTTTTAAGAAAAAGTTACCCTTGAAAGCGAGCCCTGTGCAATTCAGGGGGGCTTGCTCCTAGGTAAACAGGGATAGGATTGCAGCCTTAAAACGTCACTGCTTTGCTCCAGTGCGCCGCAAGTTGCAAGCGAATATCCTCAGGTTTTAATTGAGTGAAGAAAATCTTGGTATTAGGCTGCCAGTCTTGGGGGGGGGGGGGCTTTCTCTTGGCGGGTGCAGAGCAGCCCTTCTGAGGCAGAAGGACCATTTTGCAAGCTCTCTAACCCCAAGCAATCTTCAGCGCGTGGAGGGTGCGTGTGTAAGACAGAAACTGCAGGGACCAGATAATAATGAATAGGTTTAAAAATGAAGTTGCAGCTGCAAAGTATTAGCCTGCCCTGGAAAGAAAAAAAATACCCTGATGATGTAACTAGATTTTATTGTGCAGAAAGACTTATACCCACTGTAAGGGAAATAAATGAACATTTTGCCGGCCACAAATGATGGGAGTGACATGGAACTTGGCAGTTTGCTTGGAGGATAAATGGAAGCATTTTGCAAATGTCAATATGATGATGCAAAATCCCTAACCTTTAAGAAAAACAAGGGGTGAGTTTTAAGATTACAGTCAGAAAACTTAACTGTATTTAATAATCGATACGATACCGGTAGAGAGCTAATGAGAGAGAGAGAAAACATCTAAATAAATCTGAAAAACTGAGTTGGAAAATATATTAATATAGATCTTATTATTTCAAATACAATTATAGTTGGGATAGTGGAATAGATCTGTTACTTAGAGATGTAAATGTTTTGAATAAGAGAGCAGATGTACTGAATATATTTGGTTCACAGAACAGAGGAGGAGAATAATTTGCTCATAACAATGAACTTTTTTTTGTTCCGTTTGTAAACTAGGGAAGATTTTGAGATGTTTATCAGCAATAAACATTTTTAGTAGATCTAACTGCTTTGCAACTTTTACAAAAGTTTGTCTGGTACTTTGAGGGGCACGCTGATCTCCAGAGAAACACGTTAAACACCCGCATTTCAAAGATAAGGAGGATAACCGTAACGCCTGCTCCCACTTGACCAAATTCAGTGGCAGGCAGTTCCAGGGGGCAAAAGCAGGCCGAGCGAAACACCTGGAGGGCACCAGGTTGGCAAAGGCAGATCCCTCTCTACCGCTGATGTCACAGTCAAACAGGTGACCCAGTTTCTGCTTCACTCCTTTCACTATCCTACTGTTAATGTAGAAGTAGCTTCGCCTAAGAGATCTCTTGTAGGTAGAATCATAGAGTTGGGAGAGACCACAAGGGCCATCGAGTCCAACCCCCCGCCAAGCAGGAAACACCATCAGAGCACTCCTGACATACGGTTGTCAAGCCTCTGCTTAAAGACCTCCAAAGAAGGAGACTCCACCACACTCCTTGGCAGCAAATTCCACTGTCAAACAGCTCTTACTGTCAGGAAGTTCTTCCTAATGTTGAGGTGGAATCTTCTTTCTTGTAGTTTGGATCCATTGCTCCGTGTCCGCTTCTCTGGAGCAGCAGAAAACAACCTTTCTCCCTCCTCTATGTAACATCCTTTTATATATTTGAACATGGCTATCATATCACCCCTTAACCTCCTCTTCTCCAGGCTAAACATGCCCAGCTCCCTTAGCCGTTCCTCATAAGGCATCGTTTCCAGGCCTTTGACCATTTTGGTTGCCCTCCTCTGGACACGTTCCAGTTTGTCAGTGTCCTTCTTGAATTGTGGTGCCCAGAACTGGACACAGGACTCCAGGTGAGGTCTGACCAGAGCAGAATACAGTGGCACTATTACTTCCACACTTAACAAATCCAGTTTTGCTGTCGGTGTATGAACAATTGGGGCAAGGTGACCAAAATTCCCGTGCTTTGCTGAGGTTGGGAAATGGGCTGGGCTGTAGCTCTCCAGGCTTCAACTAGGAGTTTCCACGGTCGACTTTCCCGTGAAGAAAATCAGCGCTGGAGAAAAGCAGCACTCAGCATTTGCACTTGCTGTGCGTAATTCCAGTTATCAAAAAAAGCAGTGGTCCTGTTACTGGATCAGTCTGCTCTGGTGTGACGTGGCTCCTGTGTGGTCAACAATCTGCTACGGGATGTGCTGTTTTCAGGCGGAGAGCCACATTCCCATTCCGGGCACCTTTCCAGGGGCCACATTCCAGTGGCAGGCAGTTCCAGAGGCAAAAGTGGGCCTGTAGCCTTTTTAGACTTTACCGATTGGTTGGGTGAGCGTTGCTCCCAGAGAGGGAGGAAGGAGTGAAAAGACACCGAGGTTGATTCAAAGAAAGAGTTCTTTATTTCTGCTCTCTGGAGTAGCAGAAAGGCGCTTGCGTGGTCAGTTCACAGCAAATCCGAAGAAAGAGAAATTTCACACAGTATATATATCCTCCAGGCACCCTCTCCTCCCCCCCCCTTCCCCAGGAATCCAGCCTTGTACGTTTATACACGTAAGTTGACATCCATTACCATAAACAGATGTTCCTGTTCCTGTATTCTTGGGGTTAAGAGGGTCGCCCAGCTATAGGAGTTTCCCTTGACGCCATCGCTATCTCCGGCCGTGGGGGCTGACAAACCTGTCTTGCAGAGTCTGTGTGTCCGTGTGTCAGGATATTTACAACCTACAAGATAAGCCCCAGCTCTGCCGTCCCGACTCCACTTTGGAACTGACAAGGCCATCCATTAAGCGTCACGGACTGATAAAGGAGAGGGCTTTGTTTATACAGCTGGGTTTCTGTTATACATTGGCTCAAGTTAATGGTTTTTAGCTAATGGACCCTTGGAGAAGGAAAAATTGGGATTTTGGGTCCTGTTTCAGACTGACTGCACAGTCAGGCTTTAGATTTGGGAAACCCAGTTCTTCAGGCCAAGCACCGAGATGAGCATTTTATCTTGGTACAGGGAGGTTGCCACTTCAGACCATCTCTCTCCATCGTCGATCTAGGCAAGCATGGGTCACTCTCGGAGCTCAAGGGCAAATTCCAGCCAGGCCAAAACACTCGAGGAGGTAGAAAGGTAGGGCTGGTGAGGGGTGGAGAAGAGGAGGCATGTCTGGGGGGTGTCCTGAGACCCAGTAAGAGAGCTGGAGGACTGCATTTGAACCCCCACCCCAATGCTTGAGCACTCCAACCCCCAAACAGGCTGCCCCTCTCTCATCCAGGCAACAACAGGGGAAAATGCCCCTGACAAAAATTAAAAAATGGAATGAGCAGCAGCATTCATGGACTTTCTTCTTTCCATATTTTAAAATTATTTTCTAGGTTGTTTGAGTAGAAATTGTTTCCCAAATCCCCTTGGCAAAAGAGCGTTTGTAAAAAAAAGACACTCCTTTTAAACCCTGGTTGACGGGTCAAAAATTTAGGAGGAATGTTAAAAGCGCAAGATCTGAAGGAGCGTCTCCACCCTCGTCGTTCAGCCCAGACACTCAGGTCCAGCTCCGAGGGCCTCCAGGTGGTTCCCTCCCTGCGAGAAGCGAAGCTACAGGGAACCAGGCAGAGGGCCTTCTCGGTGGTGGCGCCCACCCTGTGGAACGCCCTCCCACCAGATGTCAAGGAAATAAACAACTATCTGACTTTTAGAAGACATCTGAAGGCAGCTCTGTTAAGGGAAGTTTTTAACATTTAATTATTGTGAGTTGTAGTCCCAAAGGGGGGGGGGCGTTTCCTAACAAATCTCCGTCTCTTGGCAGCTGTAAGGAGGGATGTTACCCATTGGCAGCTAGTGGTGGCGCCTAGGTGAAGCCAGGTTCACATCTGGATAAAACCACCCTCGGGTGGATGCCATTTGAACTTGGCGATTTGGCAACTGATGGCTACATATTACCTCCAGCTCCAAAAGGCGGCGTATTTCTGTGTATCAGTTCCTGAGAATCACAAGAGCTTCTGTGCTCAGATTCTGCTTGCAGTTTTTACACAGGATGCAGAACTTGGGCCACTGGCCTGACCCTGCGGGCTTTTCTTAAGTTACAAAGGAAGACTTCCAAGAGAGAATCTTTTAACATAGCACTTAAATAAGTGCAGCAAGTTTCAAAAAGTCAGGTAATGCACTCCCAAGTCAGAAATTTTGAAACAATTCCAGCGCCGTGCCATTTTACTTTTTGTCTGCATTATCTGAACTATGTACTGGCAGTTTCTTTGAGTATCTTTTTTCCCTATTTATTTTTATTTGGTAACCATTTCTCCCTTTCCGAGGAAGGAACAAAAACATTCAAAGTTCTCAGTGTCCCTGACTTAAGATTCCCACACCTCAGCTCTGCCTACCAAGCGCTTACTGGCTAATAAATAAAATAATAAAATAAGTAAATTTATTATTATTATTATTATGGTGCCTTTCCACTGTAGTGAGACCAGAAGAGGACCATTTCATTGTTGCATTGGCAAAAGCTTAAGCGGTCATTAACTTGCTATTCAGACACAAGGATTTTATTTTAGTCATTTATTTTTATTTTTAATTACTTTGTACCACACCTCTCTCAAAAATGGCAAAGGCTACAATCTCACCTACATGGGAGGAAGCCCCACTGAATTCAGTAGGACTTACTTCCAAGTAGACATGGGTGCAGCGGTGCTGCAAGGCAGCTACTTGAGCTTTCTACTTTTTTCTCCTGCAGCATAAAAGATGGGCATATACCCCAATCAAATCTCTTAAGTCTATGCTGAAGATCAGCAAAAGTATCGGAATACTGCTATTTTCCAACATAGCCTACACTTGAAATTCGGCTTCCCTGCTCTTTAGTAAATGCATTTCATAAAAAAAGAACACGAGAGTGCTTATTTTTAACTCTGGATTTCACATCAGTCAAGGCTGACAGCTTTTTATTTTTAGGCAGTGGCATACGGCTACAAGCCACAAATATTTATGATAAATTATTTCAACTCTGCCCTCCCATCAAATTCACGCAGCTCAGGAAACTCTTGCGCCGCAAAAAGAAAAAAGTGTTAAGATTTCAAGCTTTAGGTTTTATTAGGGTCCCAACAAGCTCTGTCGCAAAACATGATTCAAGTGCGTTGTGCAATCAGTTTTAACATTTCCTGGATGATTTAAGCGTATGAGTTGTGCGGATGGCTTCTGGAAGACCTAAACCACTTCGTCTTGTGCAGCTTGTAGAGGGGAGAACGGTTGCTCTTCAGAAATCTGGGCGATCCTTTTTCAGCTTATCGTAGTCCACGTTCACCGCATAGAACTGGAAGAGGGAAGCACAGCTGTTAGGATGAAAATCCTATCCGTACAAAGGGTTACCTCCCGCTTGGACTACTGCCATGCGCTCTACGTGGGGCTACCTTTGAAGGTGACTCGGAAACTACAATTAATCCAGAATGCGGCAGCTAGACTGGTAACAAGAAGTGGCCGCCGAGACCATATAACACTGGTCCTGAAGCATTGGCTCCCAGTACATTTCCGAGCACAATTCAAAGTGCTGGTGCTGACCTTTCAAGCCCTAAATGGCCCAGTATACCTGAAGGGAGCGTCTCCACCCCATCGTTCAGCCCGGACACTGAGGTCCAGTGCTGAGGGCCTTCTAGCGGTTCCCTCATTGCGAGAAGTGAGGTGGAACCAGGCAGAGGGCCTTCTCGGTGGTGGCGCCCACCCTGTGGAATGCCCTCCCATCAGATGTCAAGGAGATAAAGAACCACACAACTTTTAGAAGACAATCTGAAGGCAGCCCTGTATCAGGAAGTTTTTAACGTTTGACATTATTTTTTATATTTTGCTGGAAGCCGCCAATAGCGGCTGGGGAAATCCAGCCAGATGGGCAGGGTATAAGTAATAAAAGTATTGTTATTGATTTAACTAGGAGAAAAGTTATGAACGAAGCACACTAACAAGATGGTAGTGTGTGCACCATTTCATGTTTTACTGGAAAACCTTAGGTCACTGTTATCTGGAAGATAGGGCCTTGGGGGAACAGTCTCCCCTTGGGTCCACTCCTTGGCTATAAATAGGATATCTGACTTACGACTTCAGCACTGCCATTACAGAGGGACAGTGCCACCAAAATTTCACCATTGCAACCAGCTGTTTCATTTCCACTTACCTTGGATCCCAAACGCATTGCGAGTCAAACGTTTTGGCTCCTGAATGCCGCAAACCCGGAAGTGAGTGTTCCAGTTTGCGAACGTTCTTTGTCCGACACAACGTCTGTGGCTTCCGATTGGCTGCGGCAGCTTCCTGCAGCCAATCGGAAGCGGCGCCTTGGTTTCTGAACATTTTGGAAGTTGAACGGACTTCCAGAGCAGATTCCGTTCGACTTCCGAGATACCACTCTATTTGAAAGACCGGTCATTGAGTATATAAACCCTGAAGCCCAAACGAAGCTTCTGTTTTTCTTTAGGTCTCAAGTCGTTTGAGAGCTATAGATCACAAAATGGTGAAAGAACATTTTGTGAAAGCCTAGAATGTAGCACTCCGTTTTAGGCTATTTTATTTCAGCGGACTCAAGAAAGGCTTAATTCTTCTCTGGATTGCATCAAAAGTTTTTGAACTCCCAGAACAAGCCTTTAAACCTTTTAGCAGCTCAAGCTGTACCCAAATGGTGACATTATGCAAGACTAGACACCTCACTTTCATTGTCTCTCCTTACTTACTGGACCTGGCTCCCCCCTGAAAATCATCTGCTGGGGGTTGTGAAGTAGCCCAGAATGCAAGCCTTAAGTTTCATAGCTTTGCAGAATAAATAGTAATCTCCTCTGACAGTAGGAGGCCAGAAATGTACACGGTCTTAGTTGCCCTGTTCTCCAGATTGCAGACAATCTGCAGACATGCCAAGACTTTTGGATCACTATATAGTGGTGCCCCGCAAGACGAATGCCTCGCAAGACGGAAAACCCGCTAGACGAAAGGGTTTTCCGTTTTGGAGGTGCTTCGCAAAACGAATTTCCTATGGGCTTGCTTCGCAAGACGAAAATGTCTTGCGAGTTCCTGCGATTTTTTTTCGCTCCCCACCCCCTTTTTCTAAGGCACTAAGCTGCTAATAGCCTTTTAGCAGCTAATCCGCTAATCCCTTAAGCCTTTAATAGCCGCTAAACCGCTAATAGCGCTAATCCGCTAATAGGGTTGCTTCGCAAGACGAAAAAACCGCTAGACGAAGAGACTCTTTTCGTCTTGCGAGGCACCACTGTATTAGGATGAGCTGAAGTTATAGGGCTGGCAGCCAGTTTAACCAACTAAATTTGCAGCATTTTTATGAGTTTTTAGCAAATCTGCAGCATATTACGACTTTTAAGCAAATCTGTATACATCTGCATATAAATAAAAGTTTAAGAAACAGATTGGTGTTTAAATAATGCATGCCACCGTTGTTGGAGAGAGCCCTTTAGCAAAGCCATTTCCCCTTCTCACTCAAAGGTGAGACTTACCACCTGCAGGTAATAAAGCCTTTTATAGTTAATTGGTTTTTAAATTAAATCAGGAGCACCTGCTTAAATATTTATCAGCTAAATGTTGCATCCTTATTCAGAATGCATGAACACATCATCACAGTGAGATTCATTTTCCAGGCTGCTGGTTGCCTTTCATGGATCTCTGAGTAACGTTTACATTGCAAGAGTTTGTACGTTTTGTTTAGAACGCAACACTAAACATCTCAAGTTATTTAAAGCACCGGTTCTCAAAGTGTTCTCATTTTCACATGCCTCTGGCCTCTTATAGCAACACAGCCGGACAACGGCTTTTATACAAAGCCAAATATGGGAGAAACAGAGCTTTCTGCTCTCTTTGGCAGGCAAGAGCTGGGATGCCTTAAATATCGCACAGTTGTGCAAGGGTAGGCAGAATTTTAAGAGCTGAACTGCAAGAAACTGGGTAAGTGCCTAGGAGCCCTAAACAGGCAGTTAATATCACAATTCTTCTGTCTCGCACACACCGAAGTTATATCCCATTGATACAGTAGGAGGAAAAGATCTCTAATCCTTCAACTTTAATGGGCTTAAAAGCAATTTTGCAGGAAAAATCATGAGTCAACGGCAGCAACTCAGGGATCTACCATGCTGATTCAGTCAGAGTTGAGAAGATTGAACTGGAGGGGAGAGTGAAGAATAATAGAAGGGACCCGAGGGTCATCTAGTCCAACCCCCTGAAATGCTGTGATCACACCCAAAACTGAAACTTATTATTCCTCCCACCAAATGGCCATTATTATTATTATTATTATTATTATTATTATTATTAACCGCCCTTCATCCGTAGATCTCAAGGTTCACTGGTGTATATTAAATGTCACCAAGAAAAAATGGTGCCTCAACATTCTGTTGTGGCAACCATAACCTAGGCTTCAGCTGCTATTTGGTGATTAGCTTAGATATCTGAGTTTCTAACACTGTACCAGAGGCTGGTGGATTTCTACTCCCATTATTCCTAATCAATGGATGGGGCTGATGGGACTTGGAGTCCAGCAACCTCTGCTGGACACCAGACTCCCCATTCCTGGCCTATAGGATAACCAGCACTATAACCCTAGTTAGGTATTTTGTACCATACCTTGTACTGGTCATTGGGTCCCAGCTTGTTCCAAGGCTCCGGGTTGTTCTTTCTGTCCCAGCTAGGCAGAGAAACGTGTCAAGAGGCAGACAGCGGTCAGTACATCTTTGTAAGAAGGAGAAAAACCTACAGCATAAAGCATAACTGCTCTACCCAACTGTTAGAATCATAGAGTTGGAAGAGACCACCAGGGCCATCAAGTCCAACCCCCTGCCAAGCAGGAAACACCATCAGAGCACTCCTGACATATGGTTGTCAAGCCTCTGCTTAAAGACCTCCAAAGAAGGAGACTCCACCACACTCCTTGGCAGCAAATTCCACTGTCGAACAGCTCTTACTGTCAGGAAGTTCTTCCTAATGTTTAGGTGGAATCTTCTTTCTTGTCGTTTGGATCCATTGCTCCGTGTCCGCTTCTCTGGAGCAGCAGAAAACAACCTTTCTCCCTCCTCTAGGTGACATCCTTTTATATATTTGAACATGGCTATTATATCACCCCTTAACCTCCTCTCCTCCAGGCTAAACATGCCCAGCTCCCTTAGCCGTTCCTCATAAGGCATCGTTTCCAGGCCTTTGACCATTTTGGTTGCCCTCCTCTGGACAGGTTCCAGTTTGTCAGTGTCCTTCTTGAACTGTGGTGCCCAGAACTGGACACAGTACTCCAGGTGAGGTCTGACCAGAGCAGAATACCTTGTTGGCACAAGGTTCTCACCAATTTAATGATCATGGCCTACTCAATGCCACAAGAAGCGCACACTTCTTTTATAATGTGGGATGTAAAAAAAAAAAAGCCCACCGTATCACAACTCCTTTAAGGTAAAGGTAAAGGGACCCCTGACCATTAGGTCCAGTCGTGGCCGACTCTGGGGTTGTGGCACTCATTTCACTTTATTGGCCGAGGGAGCCGGTGTACAGCTTCCGGGTCATGTGGCCAGCATGACTAAGCCGCTTCTGGCGAACCAGAGCAGCGCACGGAAATGCCATTTACCTTCCTGCTGGAGCGGTACCTATGTATCTACTTGCAGTTTGACGTGCTTTCGAACTGATAGGTTGGCAGGAAAAGGGACAGAGCAACGGGAGCTCATTTGAACCGCCAACCTTCTGATTGGCAAGTCCTAGGCTCTGTGGTTTAACCCACAGCGCCACCCACGTCCCTCCTTTAAAGCCAGTTAAAGCACTACGAAGCCGCCATGTCAAAAGTTCCATTACAGTCATACCTCAGGTTACAGATAAATCGCTCTTTGCGCAGAAGCCCCGAATCACAACCCGCGCATGTGCAGACGCGGCGCTGCGGATTGCGAACATGCCTCCTGCATGGATCATGTTCGCAACCCGAGCATCCACTCTATCTTGATATACCACATATGAACATGTACAACTGACGAAGCCCAGGAGAGAGAAACAAGGCATTATTCCGGAAATCCTTGTCAAGATTCTGTGGAACTGTAGTAAGTTCCCATTTGCATTTTATGAACATACAAAGACATACGTGGAACAGAAACTAGCAGATATTTGGACTCTACGAATGAACTGATCTATTGGGACTTCTGTTTACATTGTTGTACTTTATGCGTTGATTATGTGCAAGAGACGTATTTGATACTGTGATAAAATACAGAAGAGAATTGTTTATGTGAATGCACAGCTGGTTTGGTGTGTTTGGCAACCCAATCCTACATTTTCTTCTGGGACGCGGGTGGCGCTGCTGTCTAAACCACTGAGCCTCTTGGGCTTGCCGATCGGAAGGTCGGCGTTTCGCATCCATGTGACGGTGGTGAGCTCCCGTTGTTCGGTCCCAGCTCCTGCTAACCTAGCAGTTCAAAAGCATGCCAGTGCAAGTAGATAAATAGGTACCACTGTGGCGGGAAGGTAAACGGTGTTTCTGTGTGCTCTGGTTTCCGTCACGGTGTCCTGTTGCACCAGACGCGGTTTTCTGCACACAGGTAATTCGCTTTACAGTCATACCTCGGGTTACAGACGCTTCAGGGTGTGTGTTTCCGGGTTGCGTACCGTGCCGAACCCGGAAGTACTGTAATAGGTTACTTCTGGGTTTCAGTGCTCGCGCGTGCGCACAAACACCAAATCACAACCTGCGCGTGCGCACACACGGCAGGTAAAATACCCTTTTAGCTATGCTGTACTGCTCATTGCAATGCCTCGGATACAACTAAGCTGAGGAATGGCAATGCTATTATGATTGATTTTCTTGCTCTAAAGCTAAGAAGCTGATGCTAATGTTTCACTGTGGTTTTATAATTGGTTGGAAGCCACCCAGAATGGCTGGGGCAACCCAGTCAGATGGGAGCCATATAAATTTGATTATTATACAGTGGTGCCTCGCAAGATGAAAAGAATCCGTTCCGCGAGTCTTTTCGTCTTGCGGTTTTTTCGTCTTGCGAAGCAAGCCAATTAGTGGAGTAGCGCTATTGGCGATTTAAGGGCTAAAAACGGCTTTTTAAGGCTTAAGGAATTAGCGGTTTTGCTGCTAAAATGCTTTTAGCAGCTTAGCGCTTCAGAAAAAGGGGTTTTGGAGCGGAAACCCCCCCCCGAAAATTTTTGTCAATTTTCATCTTGCGAAGCAAGCCCATAGGGAAATTCGTCTTGCGAAGCGCCTCTGCAAACGGAAAACCCTTTCGTCTTGCGGGTTTTCCGTCTTGCGAGGCATTCGTCTTGCGGGGCACCACTGTACTACCTCTGCAGCACAGCATGCCATATTTTATTCAGGTGGTGCTTTAAGATGGCAACACTTAAAGAAGTGGCAAAAGGTCTGCCCCCAAGAAGCTTGCAAGGGTACTCATCAGCCTGACCCTGCCATGCCACCAATCCCTGCTGCTGGGTTCCCAGATGCTTTTTGGTGGCGGTGTCACTTCTGAAAGAAGCAAGCTCACATCCACTTAGGCCAGGGATCCCTGTGGTTAAGGCAGTGTGCAGCTGCCACGGATAGGAGTAAAGCTTAGGTCCCCTTCAAAAGCGCTGCCTCGTATTCATCCGTGAAGGACACCTGGGGCGATCACGTGACATGGTTTTGTGGGGGTGGCAATTGTCAGCACCATGGCAAGGGCTCCCCAAAGCAACTACTATACAGTGGATGCTTGGGTTGTGAACGAGATCTGTGCAGGATGCACGTTCGCAACCCACAGGATTCACAAACCGCAGCAGCACATCTGCACACACGCAGGTTGCAATTCGGCGCTTCGGCGCATGCGCAAAGCGTGATCCCCGAAACCCAGAAGTAACCCGTTCTGGTACTTCTGGGTTTCGGTGGGTCCATAACCTAAAAAACGCAACCTGAAGCGTCTGTAACCCAAGGTATGACTGTACTCTATTCCGAACTTAAAAATGGAAAGTGTAATGCTGGTGGTCAACAAAAGAGGTTTAAAGACTATCTCAAGGCAAATCTTTAAAAATGTAGTATAAACACCGACAATTGGGAAACACTGGCCAGTGATAGCTCCAATTGGAGAACAGCCTTTACCAAAGGTGTCATGGGCTTTGAAGACGCTCGAACTCAGGACGCAAGGGAGAAACGTGCTAAGAGGAAGGCACACTTGGCAAACCCACTCCGTGATCAACTCCCACCCGGACAGCTATGTGGAAGGACGCGTGGATCCAGAATTGGCCTCCACAGTCACTTACGGACTCACTGTTAAAACCGTGTTTAGGGAAGACAATCTTACTCGGCTACGAGGGATCGCCGAAGAAAGAAAGGCTGACTTACCAGACATCAGGATTGCGAAGAGCAAGGCGCATGACGTAGAGGCCCGCGCCGGTCCCTCCAATTCCAATAAAGATGAACAGAGGAATCAACTGTGATAAACAGAATGTTTCGAGATCAAAAGCGGAAGTTGAATACCAGGATAAGTCGCCATCGCATGTTTGAACCGAAGGGGAATGTGTCAGACCCCAAAGTAGGTAACCTGATGTCCTTAAAGGGATGAGGATATGGAAGGGAAAGAACAGGGGGCAGATATTTGCAAAGGGAAAGTTGTCACTGGTAGGGGCACAAATTCAAAACCACCTGTGTCCATTTTTTCTGTCCAAGATACCGTGGCCCCATGAGGATGACCTCCCATGACAAAGTGTGGGTGGGAGAGGTCAACTATGAATCACACCTCCACACTCAAGCAACCCTCTGGGCAGGCAACATGCCTCTTCCGTCTGCTCCCAGGTTGTTAACTGTTTTTTAGGTCTCCCGTCGCAATTTTTATTTACGAGAGAATTTCTAACCTGCCTTTCTTCCAAAGATTCCTGGGGAGGTTACATTAGAACAAAACGCAAGAGAATAAAAGCGATTCAACATGGCTTGTAGAAAACAGATAAAAGCATAGCACATACCCCATGAGCCACCTGGGCTCTCATCTGCGACAGAAACCAAATTCCTCTTCCCTGCCTGCCCACCCAAAAATCCCAGGCAAAGAGGTTCGTTTTCACAGGGTATCAATGCAGATGTTGTTGAAAGCCAACTCCCATCGGCATAGCCAATGGTCAGAGATGATGGGAGCTGGACCAACAACATCTGGAAGGGACAAAGTTGGTGATGGCTGCCACAAACCTCTTTGCTGGGTCTCTTTTGGCAGGGGGGTTAGCAAAATTAAGGTGGTGCTGGTAGAAACACAGTGCTGCTGGCAAACCCGCCTGAGAAAGTGGTCTGCAAAGGCATTTTAAGAGCTCAAAAGAATTAACATCACAGAGGCCAAGAGAAGGGGAGGAAGCAGCTCCCAGGCCCAGAAAGCTAAATTATCCTTCTCTTTACCAAGGGAAATCCAATCTTTTCTAAAGTACCTTTGGAGGGGGGGAGGGGACATTGCCCTAATTTTTTTTTGCATCCTAACCCTTTAGACTAAAACAATACAATACAAGCCTATTCACTCATTTATCTGTGCCTATTATTTATTGACAAGTTTTATATTTCTTATTGTATGCTATGTTTACCTCTCCACCCACTGTTGCAACCTGCTTTGGTCTTTCTAGCATAACTAAAAAACAAACAGAATTCTGTTGCCATCTGGGGTTTCCCCTCCCCCCTTGCATGCCTACAAAAAATAGGATTTGTTGCAATCTGTTTCCTTTCCTTGCATAATTAAAAGCAAAGGAGAATTTGTTGCAATCTGGGTTTCCCTCCCCATCCCCTTTGCATACCTAAAAATAAAAGAAGAGAGGATTTGTTGCAATCGGTTTCCTTTCCTCCAGTAATTAAAAGTAAAGGAGAATTCGTTGCAACCTGGGGTTTGTTTATTTTTTTGTTCCTTTGCAACAAATCCTTTTTTTTTTAAGGTATGCAAAGGAAAACAAAAAAGACCCCCCACATTGAAACAAATTCCGCTTTGCCTTTTTAATTGCATGAGGACAGAAAGAAGATTGCAACAAATCCTATCTTTTTTTTAATGTATGCAATCTGTTTAGGTATGCGTATAAAAGGCAAAGGGCAATTTGTTGCAATGTGAGGGGTTTCTTTGTTTTTGCATTCCTTTGCATACCTAAAAAAAGGGGGGGGAAGAGGATTTCTTGCAATCTGGGGGGGGGGGGCTTCTTTATTTTTGTTTTCCTTCGCATACCTAAAAAAAGAGGATTTCTTGCAATCTGTGGGGGGTTTTCTTTGTTTTTGTTTTCCTTTGCATACCTAAAAAAAAAGAGGATTTCTTGCAATCCGTGGGGGGCTTCTTTGTTTTTGTTTTCCTTTGCATACCTAAAAAAAAGACGATTTCTTGCAATCTGGGGGGGGGGGGTTCTTTGCTTTTGTTTTCCTTTGTATACCTTTAAAAAAAGTGGGGGGGGGGAGAGGATTTCTTGCCATCTGTGTCTCTTCCTCGCGCGAGGAACAAAATTCGAAATAAAAGAGAAGAATGCAATATAAAGGGAAGGGAAGGGCAAAAGGAGGCGGCTCGGGGGGGGGCAGAATACGACTGGGCTCCCCCCTCACACCCCGCCTATAGCGCTCCCTTCGCCTCAGGAAACAAACCCCTCCCCCCGCCTATAGCGCTCCCTCCGGGACTCACGCTCGGGTGCTTCTTCGCGTGGGTGAGCATGAGGCGGAACATGGCGGCGGCGGACCGGACGGCGGCGAAGGAGGAGCTGCAGCAGCAGCGACGACGACAACCCCGACCGTCCCTTTTTTTCCCTTCTGCCTCAGCGGCCGCCTGACGACCGCCCAATGTCACTCGAGGACCCCGCTCGAGGACCCCTCTCGGGCTGCCCCGGGAACCGCCTGCAGGGAAAGGAAGCCATTTGCCGCCCCGAACGACGCGCTCCGAAGGAAACCAGCCGTTAAAAAAGAGCCCAGGCGGGCGCCCGGTTCGAATAAGTCGATTGCTCTCCCCACGTCCGCGTCGAAGGGAATGCAGGCAGTGCGGTAGACAGCTACAAGGGGGGGGAAAGGAGCGGAGAGTGTCGGCAAGGCAGCGGCCCGCCGCTAGGGGTCGCCGGACTACAACTCCCACCGCGCCGGACTGTCGGCGGCGACGGCTGGGGCTGCTGGGAGTTGGAGTCCGGAGGTATCTGGCGGGCTGGTTTGCTGCGTGTGGCTGGAGGGAGGCAAAGGCAGGGCGCTGCACACGCCCCCTGCAGGGGTGGCGGGCGTTGTGCATCTGGCAGGTGCTGGAGACTTGGAGCAATTAAAATGCAATTAGATGCAATTAAAATAAACGCATTTTGTTGCATTTCAGCTTCCTGGTATGTCAACGCAACAACCAAGCAAAAAATAAAATAAAATACGAGACACACTGCACAGGCCTTTGTAAATCAAGAAAATCTTTAATAAAAATACATTTTAAAATAGAATGGCAGATGAAGTTGATGGACTACATGGAACTGGCGGAAATGACTGGCAGAATCCGAGACCAGGGAGAGGAGTTCGTGGAAGAAGACTGGAAAAAATTTATCTACAGAAATACTGCAAAATTAATGAATGTTAAAATGTTGGGATGAAGTTATATGGCTTCAGTAGAAATGTTATAAGGATTTAAGTATAAATAGATTAATGGCATTTTAAAAGTAAAATAAGGTTAGAATGTGTTAAGATAAGTATTTGACAGATAACAGAGGAAGATGGAAAGGAATTGCTGAAACATTTGACAGAAGTAGAATACAAAAAGGGAGGTGTGAGGAGGTCAGTGAAACAAGTGAATGAAAGATATTGAAATTGTTTGAGTGTTTTAAATTGTCTTGTTTGGTTATGTGTTTAGTGTTATGTAGTGCTTTTTTTCTTTTTCTTTTATTGTATTGTATTGGCTTTTATTTTTCTGTTTTTGTTTTTTGGTTTTGCAATGTTTAAATTGTGCAAAAAGCAATAAATATTATTTAAAAAAAAAAATACAAAATACAAAAAAAAACATTTTAAAATAAATAAATAACGGTGTATTTTACGTATTTATTTTAATTGCATTTAAAGGCAAAATGCGATTAAATGCAATTAAAATAAATGCATTTAGTTGCATTTCAGCTCCCTGGTATGTCAATACAAGGAAATAAATACTGTAACGGGAAAGGCAGGCGCGGGACGGGGAGCGAGCGCGCCCCCGACAATGACGTAGAAAAGGGGCGGTGCGGAGGCGGTGCTTTCCTCCCGTGTCCCGCCCACCCTTCCCCGCCCGGTCGCATCCAAGCTGGGGCTGCTGCAATGCAGTTAAAATAAATGCATTTTGTTGCATTTCAGCTCCCTGGCATGTCAATGCAAGAAACAAGCAAATAAATAACAGTGTGTTTTATGTATTTATTTTAATTGCATTAAAATGTATTTAAATGAAATTAAAATAAACGCATTTAGTTGCATCTCAGCTCCCTGGTATGTCAATGCAAGAAACAAGCAAATAAATAAATAACGGTGCATATTTATTTTAATTGCATTAAAATGCATTAAAATGCAATTAAAATAAATGCATATTGTTGCATTTCAGCTCCCTGCTATGTCAACACAAGAAACAAGCAAAAAAGTAAAACACGAGACACATTGCACATGCCTTTATAAATCAAGAAAACCTTTAATAAAAGTACATTTAAAAATAAATAAATAACGGTGTATTTTACGTGTAAAATAAATGCATTTTGTTGCATTTCAGCTCCCTGGTATGTCAATGCAAGAAATAAGCAAATAAATAAATAAATAAATAACGCAGTATCTTCTGCATTATTTTAATTGCATTTAAACGCAATTAAAATAAATGCATTTTGTTGCATTTCAGCTCCCTGGTATGTCAATGCAAGAAATAAGCTAATAAATAAATAAATAACGCCGTATCTTCTGCGTTATTTTAATTGCATTTAAATGCAATTAAAATAAATGCATTTTGTTGCATTTCAGCTCCCTGGTATGTCAATGCAAGAAATAAGCAAATAAATAAATAAATAAGGCCGTATCTTCTGCATTATTTTAATTGCATTTAAATGCAATTATTTTAATTGCATTTACAGTAAATGCATTTAGCTGCATTTCGGCTCCCTGGTATGTCAATACAAGGAAATAAATACAGGAAAGGCAGGCGCGGGACGGGGAGCGGGCGCGCCCCCGACTATGACGTAGAAAGGGGCGGGGCGGAGGCGGTGCTTCCCTCCCGAGTCCCGCCCCCCCTTCCCCGCTCGCTCGCTTCCAAGCCGGGGCTGCTGCTGCCGCCGCCGCCGCTGCTCGTGCCTCCGAAATGGCCTTGAAGCTGCCGCTCCAGCTGGGCCGCTCCTCCCTTGCCTCCAGTAAGCCGGACCCAGCCACGCAAGCCCGGCGCCTCGGCCCATGTAGGCCTCGCCTCGGGGAATATGCGTGAGCCTCCAAAGGGGTGGAGGACTCCAACTCCCATCAGGCCCCGCGGGAGAAGCCTATGGCGAGGGATGGTGGGAATTGGAGTCCGGGGGAAAGGACCTGGCAGCCAAGATGGCGCCCTCCGAAGGCTTTCGCAAGCGCTGGCTCCCGTCAGCCCCTGCGGCCAATGTGCTGTTCCCGGGGGATGATGGGAGTTGTAGTGCAACGGCAAGTCCAGCCTTTCTCAAGCTGTGGGTCTCCAGATGTTGTTGAACTACGACTCCCAACACCCATAACTAGCGAGGCCAGAGCTCAGGGATGATGGGAGTTGTAGTCCAACAACATATGGGGACCCGCAGGTTGAGAACCGCTGCTAGCCTCTGCTCATCCCTCCCACCATCCCTCCCATTTTGAAGTGGGGTGCTTTTTTGGGGGGTGGGAACTGGTTTGAACTGGACTGCAAAAATGGTGATAGGTCTACCTTTTTCTGCTAAGTTGTGGTTTGATATTGTACCAGCCTGTCTTTGTCTGTTTTCTGTGCTGATGTTAGTATTCTTACGGCTGCTAATAATAATAGTAATAATAGTAATAATAGTAATAATAATAATAGTAATAATAATAATAATTTATTTTTTATACCCCGCCCATCTGGCTGACTTTCCCCAGCTACTCTGGGCAGCTCCCAATCAAATGTTAAAAACAGTACAGCATTAAATATTAAAAACTTTCCTAAACATGGCTGCCTTCAGATATCTTTTAAAGATAAGATAGCCGCTTATATCCTTCACATCTGGTGGGAGGGCGTTCCACAGGGCGGGTGCCACCACCGAGAAGGCCCTCTGCCTGGTTCCCTGTAACCTCACGTCTCACAATAATAGCAGTAGTAGTAATAATGATGATTTATTTTGGGTTTGGGCTGTTTCAACATGCCGCCAAGCTTAAAACTGTGGTGTTTCCCACCCACCTCTTGTTATATGTTGCCTCATTTATTATAGCTGTTAGGTTACCGCTTTGCTAGGACATCCCCTTGAATAGTGTGATATAACAACAACAACAATAATAATAAATTTTATTTATATCCCGCCCTCCGAAGCTGAAGCCAGATTCAGAGCGGCTAACAACAGTAAAAGTAACACAGTTTACATAAAATCACAATCAATTAATTGAAATCCATTCTAAAATCAATTCAGAATCAAATGAATGGCAACCATTGGGCTAGAGTTCTATGAGGATTACCAAAGGAGAGAATCAGACAAATGCCCTTGAGATCCTGCTTGTTCAAATAGCAGCACCCCTTGCATTCTGTGTGGGAACCGTTGGAAATCAATGTTTTCCCCAGGTGCTCATGAAGTGAAGGGGAAAATGTGACACAGGTGCAGTTTGTTAAAAGCACAAGGCAGCGGACAGGATCGAAATGGTGACAGCTCAGCTTGAGAAATCTGTGACATTTTCAGAGTCATGTAAATTTCAAATCCAGACCTGCCGCAGCGTTCTGAACAACAGCATCCAAATTCACAGGAATTCTGAGGAAATTCAGAATAGCTGCCCCTCTTTAGCAAGCTGTGTTTATAGCGGTAACGCCTCTGTTCTCAAGAAAGTACTTGGCTATTTTTGTTCTGCGTTGCATAAGTTTGGCTGTGCAAATGACTCTTTCTGTAACTTCCTGTAATTGCATATCTATGGTCGCCGACCGCAGATATGTTCTCCTTTATACTCTCTTCTTGGTGAACCCAGCTGGGTCATAAAATGTGAAACCCAGTGGTGTTTTCCCACTCTTTCTGTGCACTCTTAGGACTGGAGTGCTGATGGTCTACTCAGGTTGGTGACTGTGTATGTGGTATCAGGCAGTAGCTGCTTTATTCCATATTATTATTATTATTATTATTATTATTATTATTATTATTTCCACATTCATTCATTCATGATAAAAGGGCTAAAGCTGGGCCTCAACTCAATCTCAAACATCTCATTTTAAAGTGCCCTAAGTAGGTAAGCAGGGGGCGCGGGTGGCGCTGTGGGTTAAACCACAGAGTCTAGGACTTGCCAATCAGAAGGTCGGCGGTTCGAATCCCCGTGACAGGGTGAGCTCCCGTTGCTCGGTCCCTGCTCCTGCCAACCTAGCAGTTTGAAAGCACGTCAAAGTGCAAGTAGATAAATAGGTACCACTCCAGCGGGAAGGTAAACGGCATTTCCGTGCACTGCTCTGGTTCACCAGAGCAGGTAAGATTGGTTCACCAGAGTAGGTAAGATTGGTAAAGACACTCCCTGAGACCTTGGATATCTGCTACCAGTTGGAATAGATGGGTTGTGCTGGCTGAGGCTGATGGGCAGCGCAGCATCTCCTGGAGGGCACCACGTTGGCAAAGGCTGGAACAGATCATCCTGGGACAGGTGGACCCAATGGTCAGCTCCCTGTGCTCTCAGTATTCAGGCAAAAAAATATATACAGTGGTGCCCCGCAAGACGAATGCCTCGCAAGACGGAAAACCCGCAAGACGAAAGGGTTTTCCGTCTGCAGAGGCGCTTCGCAAGACGAATTTCCCTATGGGCTTGCTTCGCAAGACGAAAATTGACAAAGATTTTCGGGGGGGTTTTCCGCTCCAAAACCCCTTTTTCTGAATCGCTAAGCTGCTAAAAGCATTTTAGCAGCAAAACCGCTAATCCCCTAAGCCTTAAAAAGCCATTTTTAGCCCTTAAAATGTCAATAGCGCTAATCTGCCAATGGGCTTGCTTCGCAAGACGAAAAAACCGCAAGACGAAAAGACTCACGGAACGGATTCTTTTCGTCTTGCGAGGCACCACTGTATCTGAATTTTGCTTTGAAACAATTTCTGTTAAATGGTTTTCATAAGCCGTATTACCTTTAAACAACTAAATAGGGGCCACGTTTGGAAATTGGGTGAAGTGTTGTGAGCAAAATGGCTACCAGGTAGCTTTGCCCCCTGAAAACCGCAACAGAATGCCCTTATATGTTTCCTTGCAAAGACGAACACATACAATTCATTTGCCTGTGTTTAGCAGGGAACGTAACTTATTCAGGGTTCTGTTCCTCAATGCTTTATCCACACACTTTAGAATGACTTGCTCATAGCTGTCTAGGCCAGCTTTTCCCAACCAGGTGTTCTCCAGATGTTTTGGATGATGGCTGGCTGGGGCTGATGGGTGTTGTAGTTCAAAACATATTTAGGACATCCAGTTAAGGACAGCTGGTCTAGGTTAACACACTGGGTGTAACACATATGGGTGTTTCCGAGCACAATTCAAAGTGTTGGTGCTGACCTTTAAAGCCCTAAACGGCCTTGGTCCAGTATCCCTGAAGGAGCGTCTCCACCCCCATCCTTCAGCCCGGACACTGAGGTCCAGCTCCGAGGGCCTTCTGGCGGTTCCCTCCCCGCGAAAAGTGAAGTTACAGGGAACCAGGCAGAGGGCCTTCTCGGTGGTGACGCCCGCCCTGTGGAATGCCCTCCCAGCAGATGTCAAAGAGAACAACAACTACCAGACTTTTAGAAGACATCTGAAGGCAGCTCTGTTTAGGGAAGCTTTTAATGTTTAACAGACCACTGTATTTTAATATTTTGTTGGAAGCTGCCTAGAGTGGCTGGGGAAACCCAGCCAGATGGGCAGGGTATAAATAAATTTTATTTATTCACTTATTTATTATTGCTTAATGTCATTTTAGGCTGCAGTGCTGTCTCCCTTTCCTTTCCGGGTTTGTATAGGAGTTTCTTAGTACATCGCTCAGTTGGTTAGCATTTGTCTGTCTCTGGAGTCAAACTGTTGGGCAGTCGCTTGTTTGTCCAGGCTGATTTAAGCAAATGGAAAGCGCAGGTTTTTCTAAGAACGCCCTTCTGAACCATCACTTCCTATTTGTATATCACAGGGTCTGTGTTGCTGCACAGAGCTTCGGGAGGTGCCCCCTTCAGCACAGAAGGGAATCCTGAAATCCCTCCCAAGCAGCCTCTCAAGAAAGCAAAGCTGCCTGTGGGTCGTTTCGATGAGGCAGAAGAGTCCAGTGCAGAGAAGGAGCCACTGGAAAGTAGGTATTTTATGTGTGGGTGTAAAATATAAATGCAGACATTTGGGAAATGGTAGACCCAGTTCTGATGGGACGTGGGTGGCGCTGTGGGTAAAAGCCTCAGCGCCTAGGGCTTGCCGATCGAAAGGTCGGTGGTTCGAATCCCTGCGGCGGGGTGCGCTCCTGTTGTTCAGTCCCAGCGCCTGCCAACCTAGCAGTTCGAAAGCACTCCCGGGTGCAAGTAGATAAATAGGGACTGCTTACTAGTGGGAAGGTAAACGGTGTTTCCGTGTGCGGCTCTGGCTCGCCAGAGCAGTGATGTCACGCTGGCCACGTGACCCTGAAGTGTCTCCGGACAGCGCTGGCCCCTGGCCTCTTTGAGTGAGATGGGCGCACAACCCTAGAGTCTGTCAAGACTGGCCCGTACGGGCAGGGGTATCTTTACCTTTACTTAGACCCAGTTCTGACATGCCATGCCTCTCAAACTGGGTAGTAATGGCAGCTGCCGAGGGCATGAAGATCTTTAGCAGAATTTATTTTCCCCTTCTTCCAGCCAATTTCAATGCTGCTGTTGTTTAGTCGTTTAGTCGTGTCCGCCTCTTTTTGACCCCCTGGACCAGAGCACGCCAGGCACTCCTGTCTTCCACTGCCTCCCGCAGTTTAGTCAAACTAATGTTCGTAGCTTTGAGAACACTGTCCCACCACCTCGTCCTCTGCCGTCCCCTTCTCCTTGTGCCCTCCATCTTTCCCAGCATCAGGGTCTTTTCCAGGGAGTCTTCTCTTCTCATGAGGTGGCCAAAGTCTTGGAGCCTCAGCTTCAGGATCTGTCCTTCCAGTGAGCACTCAGGGCTGATTTCCTTCAGAATGGAGAGGTTTGATCTTCTTGCAGTCCATGGGACTCTCAAGAGTCTCCTCCAGCACCATAATTCAAAAGCATCCATTCTTCGGTGATCAGCCTTCTTTATGGTCCAGCTCTCATTTCCATACATCACTACTGGGAAAACCATTTTCAATAGTTATTGGTCTTTCCTTACCATCCAGGATTTGCAAACAGATTTAAATATCGGATTCTTTGCTTCCTGTGTCTGCATCAGGGTTCAGAGGTGACTGCAGACACTAAATTCACTGGAGGCCTGACTGGCATCCATTGTGTGATAGCTGAGTTTCAGATTGATAGTGTTCAAATTCAGGGGGGTCGACCCAACTTATGAGCATTGTTTTCGCTGCTGAGATAAACTTGTTTAAAAGCGAGATTCTCCATTTAGCTTTTTCATCCCATTGTGTGCAATGAGTTAGAGTTAGATAACATAACACAATAAAAACAGTGTTCATAAAGATAAAATATACAATCAGAGCAGATTTCAGGGTTAATAATAATTATATAATAATAATTTATTATCTATACCCTGCCCATCCAGCTAGGCTTCCCCAGCCACTCTGGGCGGCTTCCAACAAAATATTAAAATACAGCAATGCATCGAACATTAAAAGCTTCCCTATTTATTTGCATTTTGCTGTGTTTTCTCCTTCAGAATTTCCAGATGGCATCAATCCTGTTACGAAAGAGAGAGGCGGACCCAAAGGCCCTGAACCAACTCGCTATGGAGACTGGGAACGCAAAGGACGCTGTATAGATTTTTAAAGGGCTGTTAAAATGACATCATATTTGGGTGAAGGAAAACATTTATGTGCTGCGGAGTGTTGTATTTATTTAATGGCAATTGGGAAGGGATACTTTCTGCGAATAAATATATCTTCTACACAAGGTTAGCAGTGTGTGGTTGGCTTTTTTATTTTTACCTAGGTCCTTGGTGGTGATGTAAATATGAAGAAAGACAATAAGCAGCCTTAATGGCCCTTATTCACCTTTCTTTCTGGAAATGCACAATAAGGGAAAAGTAGCAGATACAATTCTGGGCTGTATTAACAGAAGTGTAGTGTGGTGAGAATGGTACCTCTCTATCCTGTTTTGGTCAGACCTGGAATACAGTGTCTTTTTTATATATATAATTTTTTAATTAATTTTTTAACATATCATTTCCAACAGTCATTTAACATAACTTCTTATCTTTTTTTTTTTTTTAAAGATATTTATTAGAGGTTTGGAAATTACAGAAAGAAGAAAAAGGAAAAAAAAGAAACAATATAAAGTTAACAGAACATACATTACAGTTACAATAAAAAAACACTACAACAATACAAAAAAAGGGGGGGGGGAGAGAAAAATGGGAAAAAAAACAATACATGAAACACACACATCCAATATTCCATATCTTTACCTTTCATTAACTTGTTTCATCGACCTCCTCACACCTCCCTTTTTTGTATTCTATTTCAATTAACTATTTCAACAAATTCTTTCCATATTACTCAATTTTTGTTCTATAATTTATCTTAACAATCTAACCTTAAATTTTCCATTTTATCCCGTTATCAATCCATTTTTACTTAAGTCTTTATTACGTTTCTGCTAAAACCATATAACTTCATTCCAGCATCCTTCTAACATTCATTAATTTTACAATGTTTTTGTAGATAGGCTTTAAATTTTTTCCAGTCTTCTTCCACCGACTCCTCTCCCTGGTCTCGGATTCTGCCAGTCATTTCCGCCAGTTCCATGTAATCCATCAACTTCATCTGCCATTCTTCCCTGGTGGGTAGATCTTGTGTCTTCCAATACTTCGTGATAACATAACTTCTTATCTTATACTATAAGGTCCTCGGCAGCTGTGAACAATCACAGCTTCTTTTGTGGTTGATGTGCCTGAGACTGGTGTAAATTTCCAATTTTGGGACGCCTCAAAATATCCTCAGTATTCCCAGTTGTGCCCTCCAGGTGGCAGAGCTGCCTGCCAGCACTGAAGCCTCCCGAGTTTCGAATTCGCAGGCCAGCTGTTATGTACTGAGTTGAATAGGATCCAAACTGCAGCAGTCTGATTGGTCCTAGAACAATAGGATCCAAATTGCAGCAGTCTGATTGGTCCTAGAACAATAGGATTCAGAATGCAGCAGTCTGATTGGTCCTAGAACAATGCAGCAGTATGATTGGTTGGCAGGAACCACCCAATCATGCTCCAGATAGAAGTGAATCCACAACCTGATTGGCTTACAGTAGAATTCCAGAATTAGCCAATCATGTGCAGCCCGTTGTGTAAATAATGTATATAAGGCAGATACTTTGAGGGGACTTTCATTCCTCCTCACCACTATGAGCTGAAGAAAGAGCATGAAATCACTTTGCGACTCTGAGTATATTTCACCAGCGATGGGTGCTGTTGGGTGCCATGTCCCAAAATGGTGCTTCCGTCTTCGGCTCTCTGCCTTCACAGTGGACTCCAGTCCAGGAATGGGGACCCTCTGGCCCTCCAGATGTTTGCTGGACCCTGACCCTCACCAGCTCCAAAACATCTGGAGGCCCAGGAAGGTCAGGAGCAGGGATGGAGGACTCTTTGACTTTCCAGATGTTTGCAAGTATGGGTGGAAAACTGATTTAAAATTTACAGATTGTTCCCTATTGAAGGAGAATTACATGAAGATGATGTACAGATGGTACACGACACCAGTGCAGTTAGGGAAAATGTACAAAACTAAGTTCAAATATATGTTGGAAGTGTAAGGAAAAGGAGGGGACATTTTATCATATGTGGTGGGATTGTAAGTTAACTAAATAAATTTGGGAAATGATATACAGCGAATTGAAGAAAATGTTCCATTTAACATTTGTTTAAAAACCTGAAGCATTTTTGTTAGGGATTGTAGGGAAAGATCTGCCAAAAAGGCTGAAAAACATCTTCATTTATGCGACAATGGCCACGAGAGTTCTAATAGCACAAGGATGGAAGACTGAAGAAACCCCAACTAAAGAATCATGGCAAGAAAAATTGATGGACAATGGAGAACTGGCAAAAGTGACATAAGTTACAGGACAAGGATAACTGTGACTTTAAAGATGAATGGGAACCCTTTACAAAGTATCTGAAGACGCAACAAAGCGAACTGGACTCCTTGGCTGGCTTTGAATAAACATTCACAAACCTTTTATTGATAATAATCAGCTAAATAGTTTGAGGATCTATGCAACAGTGTAAGATGCAGAAAACAGCATTTTTAGAGAAATCAAAGACTGGAACTGAGGGAAGTCGGGGGTGGGGACGGGTGGGTTTTGTGTGGGAGGGTGGGGGGAGGGAAGAAAAATGGGGGGGGGGATAAAGGTGATATGTTTCTGGATAATATGTTTTGTTTTAATTTTGAATTTTAAAAAGTGTGTGTTTTTTTTAATAAAAAAAGCAAGTATGGGTGGGTGCAGGGCCGGATTTAGGTTTGATGAGGCCCTGAGCTACTGAAGGTAATGGGGCCCTTTATACGTCCAGCTGTCCTTTGTCAACAACCAATTGTCGCTGTTTTTTGTGTTGAATATATGCTATATGGTAATTTATGGACCTAATAGGTATCTCGAGCCATTTGCACATAACAAAATATGTATTTTATCTTGGTAATTGCTGAACTGAAATAAAATTAAGAAGGAAGTATATTAACAGTGAAATATAATTAAGAAGTATATTAATAGTGAAATAATTATTAAGCTATTAAGGAGCCTACACAACACAAAACACTGTTGCTGTATATAGGTTTTATTTTATTTGTTTTTTATCTTATATTTTGGAAATGTACATCCAGTTTTTTTCTCCTTTTAAAAGTTGGGGGTGGGGCAAGAGAGTGGGGCCCTAAGCTATAGCTTGTTTAGCTTATACGTAAATCTGGCACTGAGTGGTTGTCTGCTGTACTGTACTGCTGTACTGTTTTGGGGGGACAGGAGGTGGGCAGGTGTGGAGGATTCCCTGGTCCTGAATGGGGTCACTGTGCCCCTGAAGGACCAGGTGCGCAGCCTGGGAGTCATTTTGGACTCACAGCTGTTCATAGAGGCGCAGGTTACTTCTGTGTCCAGGGCGGCTGTCTACCAGCTCCATCTGGTACGCAGGATGAGACCCTCCCTGCCCTCAGACTGTCTCGTTAGAGTGGTGCATGCTCTGGTTATCTCCCGCTTGGACTACTGCAATGTGCTCTATGTGGGGCTACCTTTGAAAGTGACCTGGAAACTGCAATTAATCCAGAATGTGGCAACTAGACTGGTGACTGGGAGTGGCTGCTGAGACAACATAACACCGGTCCTGAGAGATCTGCATTGGCTCCCAGTACATTTCCGAGCACAATTCAAAGTGTCGGTGCTGACCTTTAAAGCCCTAAACGGCCTCGGTCCAGTATATCTGAAGGAGCGTCTCCACCCCCATCGTTCTGCCCGGACACTGAGATCCAGTGCCGAGGGCCTTCTGGCGGTTCCCTCCCTGCGAGAAGCCAAGTTACAGGGAACCAGGCAGAGGGCCTTCTTGGTGGTGGCACCCGCCCTGTGGAACTCCCTCCCACCAGATGTCAAAGAGAACAACTACCGGACTTCTAGAAGACATCTAAATGCAGCCCTGTTTAGGGAAGCTTTTCATATTTAATGCTGTATTGTTTTTAACACTTGATTGGGAGCCGCCCAGAGTGGCTGGGGAGACTCAGCCAGATGGGCGGGGTATAAATAATAAATTATTATATTATTATCCCTGTCCTCTCTCAGCCTCCAGGGGTTGGGGACTCCAACTCCCGTCAGCCCCTGCCAGCTCCGTGGGTGGGGCCAAATATTTCCATAAAGAGAACGCGACTTCCGGCCTGCCCGCCCGCGGCCATGTTTCTCCCTGGCGCCGCCCTCCCGCCTCAGGGCGTCGCCAGGAGTTGGGCCCGCTTCCGCTTCCGGCCCGACTTCCTGAAAGGTTGGCATTTAAAGCTCCGCTGCCCGTGCGGGAGGCTGCTCGGCTGCTGCGCGACGTCGCCTGCGGCTGAAGGAGTCGCCTTTGCGGAGGCAGCCCTCGCCCTTCCCTCGCTCAGCCTCGCCCGCTTCGTCAAAGCCAAGCTCCTCGAGCAGAAATTGCCTTAGAAAATCGGAGTTTCCCTCTCTTGGCGCGTTGCAACAGCCATTTTTTATTTTCCAATAAGCCTTTGCAAGCAGTTATTAGCAAAAAAACTACCCCTATTTATTTTATTTTTTGCATTTCATTTTATTTTTTGCATTTCATTTCATTTTATTTTATTTTTGCATTTCATTTCATTTTATTCTTTGCATTGCATTTCATTTCGTTTCATTTTTTATTTTTTGCATTTAGCAATCAAAAGCAATTTGGGGGGGGGGCTTGCATTTCTATTTTATTTTTTGCAGTAGCCCTTCCAAAGCAGTTTTTTGGGGCTTGCATTTTTATTTTTTGCAGTAGCCCACCCTGCCGCCGGTAGCAGGGCAGCGTGGGCACATCTTTTCCTGCAAGGGGAGATCTTGCCATCCCCTCCTGGTGCCTTTTCCCCCCTTCCTCTACCTCCCCACCTTATATTCAGGGCCCGATTTTTTATTTTTCATTTTGTGAGCGAGCGATTCCCTTTCCCCGGCGGCTCCGTCTGCAGCTTCTCGCCTCTCCTTCCATTCATCGGCGAGCAGATTTCCTCCCGGAGCCCAGGATCTCCTCCTCGGCCCCGTTTGCAAGATGTTCAGCTGGCTGGGCAACGACGACCGGCGGAGGAAAGACCCCGAGGTGTTCCAGACGGTGAGCGAGGGGCTGAAAAAACTCTACAAAACCAAGCTTCTCCCTCTGGAGGAATACTACAAATTCCACGAGTTTCATTCGCCCGCCTTGGAAGATGCGGACTTTGACAACAAGCCCATGGTTCTCCTCGTGGGACAGTATTCCACCGGCAAGACCACCTTCATAAGGTAAAAACGGCTGGGTCTTTTTTAAAATTTCCAAAGATCTTTATTGAAAATCAACAAATATACATAATAACCAAAATTCCCAAGGATTCCCTCACATAAACAAGAATATCTAAATTACAACAACTGCACAATTATACACTTAATTATAAAACCCACCACCCACCCTCACAGCAATTCGACTTCTTTATATTTCTTTCTACCTGTTTCTCCTTGCATTCTATAACGAATTATTTTTGTTAAATTCTGATTTTTCCTTCTTTATTTGTTTTGTTATTACTTACATTTTTTATTCTAAGCCTATTAGCATGTCATTTTTAGAACAATGTTTTGACATGTAATCTTTGAAAGACTTCCACTCCATTCTTAACTTTTGATTTGATTGATATCTTATAATTGAAGTTAGTTTTGCCAATTCTATATACTCAATTTACAAATCCACACTTCGTTTGTTGGTAATGTCCTGAGATTTCCATTTAGTAGCAATCACTACCTTGGCAGCTGTTGTTGCATATAAAAAGATAGTTTTTTTCATATGTCAATTTCTGGTCAATTTTCATATGTCAATTGCTGGGTCTTTTTTTTATTCTTTTTATTTATTCGATTTCTAAACGTTTGTTTTATTATTATTCACATATACGCTCCCAAACATAAAGAACACCTCTTGGTGTTTTTAATTTCTACCCTTTGCCGTACCCTGTCTTCTCCCTCTTATATCGTAACAACTATGCAATAATCTCTAAGGTTTTCTGTGGCTCATTGTTAAAATTCTGCTCGCAAATTTATCATGCTATAACATTTATTTAAATGATCCGAAAAAGGCTTCCGTTCTTCCACAAGACATCATTAGGTTCTCTTTATTTTTGCTGTTAGCATGGCCAATTCTGCATAGATCCGGGGTAGGCAACCTAAGACCCAGGGGCCGGATCCGGCCCATTCGCCTTCTCAATCTGGCCCACGGACGGTCCAGGAATCAGCGTGTTTTTACATGAGTAGAATGTGTGCTTTTATTTAAAATGCATCTCTGGGTTATTTGTGGGGCATAGGAAAGGCCCTTTCGCGTGTTGTCACCCACTAAACCTCTTGGGGATAGGGGACACAGAGAAGGGTATCGGACTACACATGCAGGGTCCGAGTTGCTTCATATGGGGAAAGGCAGTCCTATAATAATATTAAATTTATTATTTATACCCCGCCCATCTGGCTGGGTTTCCCTAGCCACTCTAGGCAGCTTCCAACCGAATATTAAAAACTTCCCTTAACAGGGCTGCCTTCACTTGTCTTTTAAAAGTAAAATAGTTGCTTATTTCTTTGACATCTGGTGGGAGGGCGTTCTACAGGGTGGGCGCCACCACCGAGAAGGCCCTCTGCCCTGGTTGCCTGTAACCTCACTTCTCGCAGGGAGGGAACCGCCAGAAGGCCCTCAGAGCTGGACCTCTGTTTCCAGGCAGAACGATGGTGGTGGAGACGCTCCTTCAGGTCTACTGGGCCAAGGCCGTTTAGGGCTTTAAAGGTCAGCACCAACACTTTGAATTGTGCTCGGAAACGTACTGGGAGCCAATGTAGGTCTTTCTGGTGGGGGGAATAAATTACCTCTCGCCCGTATTGGCAGGAGGGGGGTGTGTGTGTGCATGAAAACTGCCCTGGTGGGTGCATATTTCAGTTCAGAGTACGATGGCTGTAAGGCGCTTCTGGACTTTTTGTAGTCTGAAAGAGATATAAATTTAATACACCTAATCTCTCTAGTTCCTTTTTGTGCTCTCCTCTTCTGACTCAGATTTTGGAGTATGGAGACTTTCAGCTTGTGATTTCGTATCCAATGATTTCTTTCCCAAAATGCTGGCTTTCTTGCCGGTTGGACCAGCCTCTTAAACAGCTGCCTGGTGAAACACAAGGCAGATCTACACCTTGTATTTAAAGCACCTTCAAGGCACATATAAAGTACATGTCATCGCCCAACGAATCCTGGGAATTGTAGTTTCTCACCCCAGAGCTACAATTCCCAACACCCGTATCAAACCACAATTCCCAGGACTATTTGCGGGCCAGCCATGTGCTATGAAGGTGCTTTAAACGTATGTTTTGGATCTGAATGTGGAAGGCAGGGTGTGATACCAAGTGCATGAATTACCGTATTTTTTGCTCCATAAGACGCACTTTTTTCCTCCTAAAAAGTAAGGGGGAATGTCTGTGCGTCTTATGGAGTGAATGCGTGGTTCCCGGAGCCGAATTGCCCAGGGGCGAAAAGCAGATCATGCCTTTTTTTTCTTCAGAAAGAGGGAAGGGGGTGTTGAAACAAAACCACTGAGCAGCTGATCGGCAAGCGATCGGGAGAGATAAGGGACTCTAGAGATAAAGGAGGCTGCCTGGGAGGGGGGAGGTAAAACCCCATGGATCCTCAGGATTTTTGCACTGGGTCACCCCAAATTCACCATCAGATCACATAGCATGACCCTGGCTATAGCCTGCATCAAAAAATCACGCATCCACTGTTTCGTGGGGCCGCAGTGGCTCAAAAACGTGGTTACAAAGCACGGATTCACATAGATTCTCAGGATTTTTGCATTGGGCTACCCCAAACTCACCGCCAAATCACATGTCTGTGGCCATAGCATGAACCACGAAAATCATACATCCACTGTTTCGTTCAACCCCCCCCCCCCCTTTTCTCCTCCTCTAAAAACTAGGTGCGTCTTATGGTCAGGTGCGTCTTATGGAGCGAAAAATACGGTGATTTGTGCCGGCTAGCAGAACATTGGCAACCATACCGGAAAATAATTTGCCGTGGTTCTTTTCTAGAGAAAACTGTGCTCTTGCCCTTTGTATACAATCCCATGTAGAAAAATTGCGAGACCACTGGAGCCTGTGAAAACCTTTGTGGGTCTTTGTGGTGAAAATTAGCATGAATGGGCACGTATGACATACCAAGACTATAGCTTGCTGACCTTTTAAAAAAGTGGCAAAATATTATGGGAATCCTGAAGGAGAAGAAAATCCAGGAGGGTTCGTCTGTTGCAGGAGAAATAACTAAGCGATTTGTGGCATCTTGAAGACTCTGATTTTATTATGGCATAAACTTTAATGATAATCCTTAAGCTGCCACAGCAAGACTGTTTTCCCTGGGAGCAAAGTTTGCGACTGATGGCGTTCAAGGCAAGGGGGTGTCTCATGTTCACACAATGAGTGGTGTTTACATGAGAGGAGTCTGCGGAATGCTGAGTGCACAGATTCTGAGAAAATTATGGGCTGCTAGTATGCTTAGATCACGTCTTCCAATATTTTGGAGGAGAGAGAGGGTGGGGGAGAGATTTTAGGTGCCTTAGCTGGGTGCATAGCAAGTGCCCGGTGGCCCCTGGAGATTCGAAAAACGCTTTTCAGGCTTCTCTCAAGTGGTACCCATAAACTTGCAGGTGCAGAAGAACAAAGATGGTCCACTTTGAAGAAGTGGAGGCCTAAAAACAGGATCTAGGCAGTCATGGCATCCACAGTCGGAAGAGTTACTGAAGAGCCACAAACTCCATGGAAGATAACAAGTAGAGACCTATCTACCTGTGTCACCGTGAGATGGTTCAGGCTTAGTTCTCATTGAGTTGGCAAGGCTGTGTCTGGGTTGTACCATGTCAGACCGCAGGTGGGGTCTCGTACAACTGAGATAGCCAGACATAGACTTTTAACCTCTTGCTGAAAACTAGGCGTTGGGTCAGGGTTTGACTGCGGAACCTTTCCTGAGACTAGATAAGAAGATAGAGCGAGCTTGTTTTCTCCTGCTCTGGAGGGTAGGACTCGAACCCATGGCTTCGAGTTACAAGAAAGCAGATTGCGTCTAAGTGTCAGGAAGAACTTTCTAATGGTAAGAGCTGTTCAACAGTGGAACTGTCTGCCTCAGGAAGTTCGGGACTCTCCTTCCTTGGAGGTTTTTAAGCAGAGGTTGGATGCTTTAGCTGAGATTCTGATCCTGAATGGGTTAACTGTGCAATGTGCTCTATGTGGGGCTACCTTTGAAGGTGACCCGGAAACTACAATTAATCCAGAACGTGGCAGCTAGACTGGTGACTGGGAGTGGCCGCCGAGACCACATAACACCGGTCTTGAAAGACCTACATTGGCTCCCAGGGCATTTCCGAGCACAATTAAAAGTGTTGGTGCTGATCTTGAAAGCCCTGAGTGGCCTCAGTCCAGTAGACCTGAAGGAGCGTCTCCACCCCCATCATTCTGCCTGGACACTGAGGTCCAGCGCCGAGGGCCTTCTGGCAGTTCCCTCACTGCGAGAAGCCAAGCTGCAGGGAACCAGGCCAGAGGGCCTTCTCGGTGGTGGCACCCACCCTGTGGAACGCCCTCCCATCAGATGTCAAAGAGATAAACAACTACCTGACATTCAGAAGACATTTGAAGGCAGCCCTGTTCAGGGAAGTTTTTAATGTGTGACATTTTAGTGTATTTTTGGTCTTTGTTGGAAGCCGCCCAGAGTGGCTGGGGAAACCCAGCCAGATGGGCGGGGTACAAATAATAAATTATTATTATTATTATTATTATTATTATTATTATATATTCGTGCATTGCCGGGGCTGGGCTTGGATGACCCTACAATTCTATGGTTCTAGATCGAATCCATAGGAACAAAGGAAGCTGTCTTCTCCCAGTGGAGTCCTTCTTCCTAATATTGGAGGTGGTTTGCCTCTGAACACAAATTCCAACAGCTGGAAAACAGCTTATGAGTTTTCCCCATCGGTACCTGGTTAGCTGCGTCAGGCACAGAATGCGAATCTAGGCTGGCCTTTGGCTTGATCCTGCGGCCAGGTTCTTCCTACAGTGCGATCATGGAAGGAATCAAATGTTTCTGACATTTCTCTTTGTCCGGTGCATCTTCCAGTGGGGAAGATTTTTCCAGGTATTATAGCAGGTTGTTATTTGTTAAATTTATGAGTCAGGTTTTCTTTTCGTTCTTTTTGCCACAGCAATTCAAAGTGACTTACAATACGTTAAGCAAGAAACCAACCAACCAACCGGCGTTAAAATATATAAATGCAAAAGGCAATTCTCTTTAAAAACAACGCACCCAAACTAAATTGAAACAACCCACCCATGTGAAAAGGCTGTAGATAATTGAAATGATGAATGTCTCATGTGACGCATGTCTATACTGTCTGAATTTTCCCCATAATAGTATGCGTAATAAGGCCCTTAGACTTTTACTGATACCGGTGTCTCTCTTCTGGATTAGTGAAAATACAGCACCGCTATAAAACTGAACTCCTGGGCTGAGTTACGTGGCTTCTAAGAGCGATTTTACAGCGGGAGTGGCTGACTTGTAAAACCACCCTGTGATCCTTGGATGAATACAAAATAATAATAATAATAATAATAATAGAAGTAGTAGTAAAAGGTAAAGGCACCCCTGATCATTAGGTCCAGTCACGACCGACTCTGGGGTTGCGGCGCTCATCTCGCTTTATTGGCCGAGGGAGCTGGCGTACAGCTTCCGGGTCACGTGGCCAGCAGGACTAAGCCGCTTCTGTCGAACCAGAGCAGCGCACAGAAATGCCATTTACCTTCCCACCGGAGCAGTACCTATTTATCTACTTGCACTTTGACATGCTTTCGAACTGCTAGGATGGCAGGAGCATGGACCGAGCAACGGGAGCTCACCCCGTCGCGGGGATTCGAACCGCCAACCTTCTGATCGGCGAGTCCTAGGCTCTGTGGTTTAACCCACAGCGCCACCTGCGTTCCAATAATAGTAGTAGTAGTAAATTGGCTGAAGGACCACATTCGTCCTTGACCTAGCTTTGGGGGACTTCATAGCAGAGGTGGGATTCACATGCACAACCCAAGTGCCCTACCCCACCCTCAGTTGACCTGTGCATGAATTGGGTTCATCACCTGCCTCCCCAAATGAGGGATCTGATGACTGGAGAGGTGGCGATTTGTATCCCCATAGGGCACTGACCTGGGCAGGGAGATTTTAGCTGTTTCCTTTTGGCTGCCAAAATCTTTGGGATCCTGAAGTAGATGGAAGAATTGCTGGGGAGAGAGGCTGCAACAGCCTGGGGTGGATACTAGGGGTAAAGTCTACATGGGGCTGCCCTTGAGACTGACCCAGAAACTCCAGTGGGTGCAGAATGCTAATTACGGGGTCCTTGCCAATTCATCCAGTGCTATACCAGCTGCACTGGCTCCTGGTGGAGTACAGGATCAGGTTCAAGGTGCTGGTTTTAACCTGTAATGCCCTATACAGCCTAGGACCCTCGTACCTACGGGACCGCCTCTCCTGGTATGTCCCATGGAGGACCTTACAGTCTTCAAACAAAAACATCTTGGAGATCCCGGGCTACAGGGAGGTTAGGCAGGCCTCTACCAGAGCCAGGGCTTTTTCGGCCGAGGCCCCGATCTGGTGGAACGCTCTGTCCTAAGAGACTAGGGCCCTGCGGGACTTGACATCTTTCTGCAGGGCCTGCAAGACAGAGCTGTTCCACCAAGGCACAGCCTGACTCCCTCCTTTGGTAATCCTCATAGAACTCTAGCCCAATGGTTGCCATTAATTTGACTCTGAATTGATTTTAGAATGAATTGGTTTTAGAATGCTGTATTACTTTTACTGTTGTGAGCCGCTCTGAGCCCGGCTTCGGCTGGCGAGGGTGGGCTATTTTATTGTTTTTATTATTATTATAAACTGCTCCTGGCTTAGGGAGTTCTTTTAGCGCACCGTTTGCCTCCATATAAGCCGCATAAGAGTTGCTGAGTTTAGCATCAAGGAATGGAGTTTTAAAAGAAAACATTGGGGGAGGCATGTAGCCCAGCATTGAAGATTTCCATACAAAAAGACCCACCCCTGGCGGGGCTCAGAGAGACCCTTGCCAATAATAATAATAATAATAATAATAATAATAATAATAATAATAATAATTTATTATTTGTACCCCGCCCATCTGGCTGGGTTTCCCCAGCCACTCTGGGCGGCTTCCAACAAAGATGAAAAATACACTAAAATGTCGCATATTAAAAACTTCCCTGAACAGGGCTGCCTTCAGATGTCTTCTGAATGTCAGGTAGTTGTTTATCGCTTCGACATCTGCTGGGAGGGCGTTCCACAGGGCGGGCGCCACCACTGAGAAGGCCCTCTGCCTGGTTCCCTGTAACTTGGCCTCTCGCAGCGAGGGAACCGCCAGAAGGCCCTCGGAGCTGGACCTCAGTGTCTGGGCAGAATGATGGGGGTGGAGACGCTCCTTCAGGTATACTGGGCCTTTGAGGCCGTTTAGGGCTTTAAAGGTCAACACCAACACAAAAGCTTGAGAGCTGCTGCCAATCTGTGTAGACAGTATTAATCTAGATGGGTCAAATGTTCAGGCACTTTCCTCTGTTCTGTGCTGTCTGTGGGTTGTCGTAATCTTCTGTTGAATGTCCTTACGAATCACGCTCCCTGTTTTTTTTGACCAGTAGCCTTGTTAAAATGTTAATATTCTGGTTCTTCAGGGTCTAGCTCCCTTTCCTGTAGAAGTGAAGTCTCAAGGAGTGTGTGCTTCCTGCTTTTAACGTGCGTGTATGTAAACACTGACATGGAAACATTTAAGACGAGGATGGGAAGAGGACAGAATCCTCAGATTGTTGGGTTGGAAGGGACCAAAAGGATCATCTAGTCCAACCCCCTGGAATGCAGGAATCTTTTGCCCCACGCGGAACTCGAACCCACAACCCTGGAATTAAAGAGTCTTCTGCACTACCGAATGAGCTAGATGTGCCTTAACTCTGTTTATGTGCGCAAAACAACAACAAACCTCTGGTTATGTGAAACATTCAATAAACACACAAGACGTAACCGGATGTACATTTGAAAAAATAATAAGGTACGCCTGCCCGTACGGGCCAGTCTTGACAGACTCTAGGGTGGAGCGCCCATCTCACTCAAGAGGCCGGGGGCCAGCGCTGTCCGGAGACACTTCCGGGTCACGTGGCCAGTGTGACATCGCTGCTCTGGCGAGCCAGAGCCGCACACGGAAACGCCGTTTACCTTCCCGCTAGTAAGCGGTCCCTATTTATCTACTTGTACCCGGGAGTGCTTTCGAACTGCTAGGTTGGCAGGCGCTGGGACCGAACAATGGGAGCGCACCCCGCCGCGGGGATTCGAACCGCCAACCTTTCGATCGGCAAGCCCTAGGCGCTGAGGCTTTAATCCACAGCGCCACCCGCGTCCCTTGAAAAAATAATATATACTATTCATTGTGTTGAATTGTAGATTTCAACAGAAGTAGCTCATAAAGTTCAACGAAAAAAGTAGACGAACCAGTGGATCAGTTCATTCTCTAAATCAGCATAAGGTCCATACATGTGAAAATTTCAGTTCCACAGAATCCTTTCAGAGTCTAAGACAAGGATTTCTGGAATATTAGCCTTGTTTTGCTGTCCTAGGCTTCATCAGTAGTACAAACAGCCAGACTGGTGACTGGGAGCAGCCGCCGAGACCATATAACACCGGTCTTGAAAGACCTACATTGGCTCCCAGTACGTTTCCGAGCACAATTCAAAGTGTTGCTGCTGACCTTTAAAGCCCTAAACGGCCTCGGTTCAGTATACCTGAAGGAGCGTCCCCACCCCCATCGTTCTGCCCGGACACTGATGTCCAGCTCCGAGGGCCTCCTGGCGGTTCCCTCGCTGTGAGATGCCAAGTTACAGGGAACCAGGCAGAGGGCCTTCTCGGTGGTGGTGCCCACCCTGTGGAACGCCCTCCCACCAGATGTCAAAGAGAACAACAACTACCAGACTTTTAGAAGACATCTGAAGGCAGCCCTGTTTAGGGACAATTTTAATGTTTGATGTACTACGGTATTTTAATATTTGGTTGGAAGCCGCCCAGAGTGGCTGGGGAAGCCCAGCCAGATGGGTGGGGTATAAATAATAAATTATTATTATTATTATTATTATTATTATTATTATTATTATTATTAACTCATATATGATATCACAGGACAGTGGACCTTAGCCTAGTAGTAGCTGCTGTCCTGTGATACCACACATGAATTTGTACTACTGATGAAGCCTAAGAACTGCCACAATCTTTTGTGTGGATTGTTGGACTCTATGAACAGACAGGTGGAATAGACATTTTCACGTATATGAGCCTTATGCATCAACTGATTAGAGAATGAACTGATCCACTGGGTCTTCTACTTTTTCGTCGAATTGTAGATTTCAACAGAAGTAGCTCATCAAGTTCAACACAATGAATAGTATATATATATATATATATATATATATATATATATATATATATTCAAACATACAGCCGGTTACGTCTTGTGTGTTTATTAACTCTGTTTATGGCATGAGAGCTCGGTCCGCTGACCCCAGACTGGGACTGGGCAAAGGCCGGAGTTTTGAGAGGACCCTGGGGACTGTGGCTCAGTGGTTAGAGCGTCTGGCTTTTCATGCAAAAAGTCCTAGCTTCATTCCCCAACCTCTCGCAATTTGACTTGGAATGCCCTCTGTCCGAAACCCTGAAGAGCTGCCCGTCAGTGCAGACAATATTAAGCGACATGGACCAATGCACTCTGTATGAAGCCGATTCCTATGTTCCTGCTGTGAGATTGTGGGGAGCAGATTCTCCCCCCATAACCTCCTGCCAGCCACTCATTACTTGAAGGGAGAGAAACTCAAGTCTGTGTACAGAGAGCAAGAACCCACAGAGAGGTAATAAAATCTCCCGTACCTGGTGATTCTTGACCTTGAGAGGTCCTGGAATTTTTTACCTGCGCTGGTGTTTCGGAAACCTAATCGCTTGCATGCAAGAGCCAAGTACAGAATGACCAAGCAGTTCAGCTGACTGCTTTTTCTTTTAAAAAACAAAACAGGAGCAGATCTTTTCCAGCCAGAAAATAACAGGTTCCAGGATGGCAGATATTTTTAAGGGGGGTGGGGGGAACGGGACTGTGTGTAAAACATGGAGGTGGAGTGGAAGAGAGAAACAGTGCAAGCAAAACTATTATTTTCCTGACTCCATCTAAAATTTGACTATCCCACACCCCCCCTTGCAATATTGTTGTTGTTTAGTCGTGTCCGACTCTTTGTGACCCCCTGGACCAGAGCACACCAGGCACTTCTGTCTTCCACTGCCTCCCGCAGTTTGGTCAAACTCATGCTGGTAGCTTTGAGAATACTGTCCAACCATCTCCTCCTCTGTCGTCCCCTTCTCCTTGTGCCCTCCATCTTTCCCAACATCAGGGTCTTTTCCAGGGAGTCTTCTCTTCTCATGAGGTGGCCAAAGTCTTGGAGCCTCAGCTTCAGGATCTGTCCTTCCAGTGAGCACTCAGGGCTGATTTCCTTCAGAATGGAGAGGTTGGATCTTCTTGCAGTCCACGGGACTCTCAAGAGTCTCCTCCAGCACCATAAATATATGGTAATGTTCATAAGTGTACCAACCAAGCATGTACATAGATCAGCACAGGAAGACCGACCTGGAACGATTTTGATTCCTAAACTGAGCAAATGTTTTCTCTGCAAGGTCAAAGTGGGAAACCTCCCCATTGTCTCTTTCCTCACAAATCCTGTCTTAAGGGCACAGTTAAGATATGAATAGGGCGTGAGCCTGTGACTTGGACCAGGAACTAAGTATTTATCATTACAAAAGACTGGCCAGGCTCCTCAGGCAATCCAATCAAGTAACCTGCCAGACAGGAGATAAACAACAAAAACAGCATTCAAATTTCTGTTTTAGACCGCCTTTTCTGTGATGTAGGTATGATGTATCTGGGGGGTGGTCTTAGGTTACACCCCTTCTTTTAATGTATGTATGATGTTTCTGGGGGTGGTCTTGATCTACAGGGTGGCAATTTCAAAAGTCTTTATAAGGCCTTGCGCGCCATTGTTCTGGGTTCCTCCTCCCTCCTGCGTGTGGTGAGTGAGGACCCTGTTGCAACAGATCAATAAAGATCAGGCTTACTAGCTGCTTTGCTTCTCAGTATTCTCTGGTTGGCCTCTGTTATCTTCTCCTACCAATAGGGAACCTTTGTAAGGACTCTATATGGGCTCTTGGATACCCCATAAGGGAAAAGGGCAATTTTTGTTTACAACAGTGGGGAAGGCAGAATGAGGAACAGAGCTCCACCAAGCTACAAACCAAAAGGAGAAGGAAGTTCAGCAAAACACAATGAATTGAAACAGTGACCGCTAAGTCCAGTGATTCTACACTGCTCTCTGCCACAGAGTCTCCCTGCTCACTAAGCCCTGTTGCCTCAGCTTCCAGCACCTGCTTCTCCCAATCTTCTCCCTCTGACCACCCATTGTCGTTCCTCCATCCCTCCCTGGGCTCTGAGTCTTCTTCCCTGGGGGCGGGTACCCCAGCTGGTTCCCCACCACCACCATTCCTCTGCATCCGACCAGCCCATGACACCCACCGCTGGCATTCGGCCCCCTAAAGATGGGAATGTGGCCTTGGTTAATCATAATCATAATAGATTATTTATACCCCGCCCATCTGGCTGGATTTCCCCAGGCACTCTGGGCGGCTTCCAAAATAATATTAAAATACAATAACCTATTAAACATTAAAAGCTTCCCTAAACAGGGCTGCCTTCAGATGTCTTCTAAAAGTCAGACAGTTGTTTATTTCCTTGGCATCTGATGGGAGGGCGTTCCACAGGGCGGGTGCCACCACCGAGAAGGCCCTCTACCTGGTTCCCTGTAACTTCGCTTCTCGCAGTGAGGGAACCGCCAGAAGGCCCTCGGCGCTGGACCTCAGTGTCCGGGCAGAACGATGGGATGGAGACGCTCCTTCAGGTTTACTGGACCGAGGCCGTTTGAAAAAGCTTTCCCCCATCTCTGCACTAGGCCATAGCAGCTATTTACCTTGTTATTCAATGTTCCTGTTCAAAACTACTTTATCAAGAGGGTCCTTTAGCCAATTGCGTTGTGCATTGATCCTCTGTCTTTCTTGCAGGTATAGTCTGTCTTCTCCTCTTATTCCAAATACAATAGCAAAGAGATAGGCGGTCTTTTTAAATGCTAAGAAGGGCTTTAGGAACCACAATTCAGAGGGACCAGAGTGACTCCGTCTATGCTGGTTATTGAGGGCCTGATGAATAATGGGCTCATTGTGCATTTTAATTGCACACAGACCTGACGGATTTTTCTTAAACGCAGAAATCGTAATGGATATCAGCAGCTGGATGCATTTGGAGACAATGCTGTATCTCAGTTTAGATCCTCAATTCCCTGCACAGAATAGTAGATCTGGAAGAGAGACCACAGGGATCAGACTTGGGTCACAGCTGAGAGGCTGAAATGGAATTGCCCGATAGTTGAAGCTAGATCGGGGAAGGTGGCCGGGAGGTTTTCGAAACGGGGAAGGAAGGAGGCATACTGTGCTGAAGGTCGGTGAAGCAAGATGTTTGTGTCCGTCTCGTTCCGCCGATGTGCAACTCTGCCGCCCAGGGAGGTGTCGTAACTCTGCGGCGAAGCATTCGCTCCGTGCGCAGAGGGTCCCAGCTCCAGTCTCGCCTGCCTGAAGCCCTGGAAAGAGTGCAAACAGTGCTGAGCTAAATAATAATAATATAATAATTTATTGTGGGACGCAGGTGGCGCTGTGGGTAAAAGCAGCAGCGCCTAGGGCTTGCCGATCGAAAGGTCGGCGGTTCGAATCCCCGCGGCGGGGTGCGCTCCCGTTGTTCGGTCCCAGCGCCTGCCAACCTAGCAGTTCGAAAGCACTCTCGGGTGCAAGTAGATAAATAGGGACCGCTTACTAGCGGGAAGGTAAACGGCGTTTCCGTGTGCGGCTCTGGCTCGCCAGAGCAGCGATGTCACACTGGCCATGTGACCCGGAAGTGTCTCCGGACAGCGCTGGCCCCCGGCCTCTTGAGTGAGATGGGCGCACAACCCTAGAGTCTGTCAAGACTGGCCCGTACGGGCAGGGGTACCTTTACCTTACTTTAATAATTTATTATTTATACCCCGCCCATCTGGCTGGGTTTCCCCAGCCACTCTGGGCGGCTTCCAACAGAAGATTAAAATACAGTGGTACCTCGGGTTACATACTGTGAGAGCTGGCTCCAGGTCCCAGCTCACAGAGGACCAACGCTAGCCGGTAGTAATGCACAAAAGTCTTTATTGAAGTACAGTTTCCATTTTCCAACCGGAGCGCCCCAGCTCTACGTCTAGGGTTTAGACCGGCAAAGCTCCATCTGAATCTCCGCCCCCTGTACACCAGTTTAAGACTCTAGCCTTACTCCACCTCTTCCGTCTCTCCTTTCTCCTCTGGGTCCTGCTACCCCCCGGGGTCCCTTCCTTCCTGGATTCTTCCGACGCAGACGTAGACCCCCCTGACTCCTCCCTCTCTCTTCGGCGGGCTTTAGGACTTGGCTCCCTACCCGGGCTGCCAACTGTGCCGCCCTCCTGTATATTTGAACTTGGCGCGCGCGCGCGTTTAACCTTCCTCTTGACCGTTTCCTCGCTCCCCGATGGAGGCGTGGCCAATCCTGCCTCATGTCCTCCCGCTGGCAGCGCGCTGCCTGATCCCGATGCCTGGGACTCCTCCCCCCTACTGCACTCTGGTGTGGACGCTGGTCCGGATTTCCAACTGCTGCTCTCTGAGTCCCCCCTGGCCCCTTCTTCCTGGGGTGTCCCCCTAGGCACCCCCCTTGCCCTGACCATGGGAGCCTCTTTCTGTGAATCTTCCGATTCGCTGGAAAGACTCAGAGACCTCGGACCCCTGTCATCGCTGACATTTCCTTCGGACTCCTCCCCTTCGCTCTCCATTTCCTCCCTTTCCTGTGCCTCTGCTCCTGAACCCCTGACACATACGCTTCAGGTTACAGACTCCACTAACCCACAAACATTACCTCGGGTTAAGAACTTTGCTTCAGGATGAGAACAGAAATCGTGCGGCGGCAGCGGGAGGCCCCATTAGGTAAAGTGGTACTTCAGGTTAAGAGCAGTTTCAGGTTAAGAACAGACCTCCGGAACGAATTGAAGTTCTTAACCCGAGGTGCCACTCACTGTACAATAACCTATTAAACATTAAAAGCTTCCCTGAACAGGGCTGCCTTCAGATGTCCTCTAAAAGTCTGATAGTTGTTTTTCTCTTTGACATCTGGTGGGAGGGCGTTCCACAGGGCGGGCGCCACCACCGAGAAGGCCCTCTGCCTGGCTCCCTGTAGCTTGGCTTCTCGCAGTGAGGGAACCGCCAGAAGGCCCTCGGAGCTGGACCTCAGTGTCCAGGCAGAACGATGGAGGTGGAGACACTCCTTCAGGTGTACTGGACCGAGGCCATTTAGGGCTTTAAAGGTCAGCACCACACTTTGAATTGAAAAACGCACCAGACCATAAGACGCACCTAAGTTTGTGGAGGAGGAAAACAAGAAAAAAAATATTCTGAATCCCAGAAGCCAGAACAGCAGGAGGGATCGCTGCGCAGTGAAAGCAGCGATCCCTCTTACCGTTCCTGGCTTCTGGGATAGCTGCGCAGCCTGCATTCGCTCCATAAGACGCACACACATTTCCCCTTACTTTTTAGGAGGGGAAAAGTAAGTCTTATAGAGCAAAAAAGTATGGTATTTAATTTAAAGTGTCCCCTGATTCATTGAAAAAAATCTGGTAACCCTACTATATGTGGCCCTTCGGCTGCATATGTTTTCTCGCTGGCTGGTCTAAAACAGTCTTCACGGGCAGACCCGCGTAGAGTGCATTGCAGTAGTCTAACTTGGAAGTTGCCTGTTCGGTTTGACCAGGCTGAATTCAATGCACCTTCTGTCGTCGCCGCTGCCTATAACAGTTCGCAGAATATTAACTTGCCGGCATGTGATTCTTCCACCGGTTGTGATTACATCCTGTTTTCACTGCTGTATTTTCTAAGCTTTTGCACTGGTATAGATTGTGGCTCACAAGAAATTCCTTGTCTCTCTCTCTCTCTCTGCCCCCCCCCCCTTCAGCCATCACCCGAGTACAATGAAATCCTTGTTCTTTTGAGATCTTGGGTACAAATTGCTCAGGTCTCCTTGGGTAGGGGGTGTAAATGATACTATCTAGGTGTGTTTTTTCCGCCGCACCTGCTCAAGCCGGCTGCAGGTTTTGTCTTTTGTGCATCAAGTGTCCAGCGTTTGCTCATATTTCCTGGTCCGCTCGTCCTGGGGGCTTGGGAAGGGGGTTTTGGCGCTGTGTACGGCAGAATGTCGTTGATGCAAAAATAGTTCGTTTCTGGTGAATAGCCCCAGGGCCAGATTTAGGTTTGATGAGGCCCTAAGCTACCGAAGGTGATGGGGCCCTGTATATATCCAGCTGCCCTTTGTCAACGACAAATTGTCACTGTTTTTTGTATTACAGTGGTACCTCAGGTTACACACGCTTCAGGTTACAGACTCCGCTAACCCAGAAATAGTACCCCGGGTTAAGAACTTTGCTTCAGGATGAGAACAGAAATTGTGCTCCGGCGGGGCAGTGGGAGGCACCATTAGCTAAAGTGGTGCTTCAGGTTAAGAACAGTTTCAGGTTAAGAACGGACCTCCAGAACGAATTAAGTACCGTATTTTTCGCTCTATTGGACACAGTTTTTCCCCTCCAAAAATTGAGGGGAAATGTGTGTGCGTCCTATGGAGCGAATGCAGGCTTGTGCCATAGCCGCGCGCAACCCCTCCGGCAGGGAGAGGGGTGCACGGGGCTAAAGGGGAAGCCAAAACAGTGAGCAGGATCCATCCCGCTCGCTGCCTTGCCTTCTTCCATAGCTGCGCGCAACCCCTCTGGCAGGGAGAGGTTGTGTGCAGCCTGTACGCTGCTCTTTGGGGCTGGGGGGGGGAATATTTTTTTCTTGATTCCCCCCCCCCTTAAAACTGGGTGCGCCCTATGGTCCGGTGCGCCCAATGGTGCGAAAAATATGGTACTTAACTGTACCACTGTACATGAAATCAATCAGTAGCCATAAGACTCATACCCTTAGTCTATGCTGCCTGATCATCAGTCTACAAGCACTTTATAATATTAGATAACAGCAGGGGTAAGCAACCTAAGGTCTACTGTCCCTCAGACCATGTGGTGGGCCGGACTATATTTTGAAAAAAATATATGAATGAATTCCTATCCCCCACCAATAACCCAGAGATGCATTTTAAATAAAAGCACACATTCCACTCATGTAAAAACACCAGGCAGGCCCCATAAATAACTCAGAGATGCTTTTTAAATTGAAGGGCACATTCTACTCATGTAAAAATATGCTTATTCCCAGACTGTCCGTGGGCCAGATTTAGACGTTGATTGGGCCGGATCTGGCCCCCGGGCCTTAGTTTGTCTACCCATGATTAAAACAAACCAGGGTTTGTAAGCCGACAGCAAACCATAGCTTCAAATGGTGTGTTGTTGGCAGTAACGAAACCATAATAAATGTGATAAAATAAATCACAAAGGTACCCCTGACCATTAGGTCCAGTTGTGGACGACTCTGGGGTTGCAATGCTCATCTCGCTTTACTGGCCGTGGGAGCCAACGTTTGTCCACAGTTTTTCCATGTCATGTGGCCAGCATGACTAAGCCGCTTCTGGCGAATCAGAGCAGCGCATGGAAACGCCGTTTACCTTCCCGCTGGAGCGGTACCTATTTATCTACTTGCACTTTGAGGTGCTTTCGAACTGCTAGGTGGGCAGGAGCAGGGACCGAGCAACGGGAGCTCACCCCGTCGCAGGGATTCAAACCGCCGACCTTCTGATTGGCAAGCCCAAGGCTCTGTGGTTGGCATTTTGTATGTCTTAGGAGCTGCCTGCTAAAGGAGGCATCGCCTAGCATCAGATTTGCAACTAGCGGCCACCCTCTGAGCGTTCAGCGTCTTAAGTGGAACCAGTGACACATCTCATGCTTTTACGTCTGTTCCTAGGTACCTCCTTGAGCAAGAATTCCCCGGAATGAGGATCGGTCCAGAGCCCACGACGGACTCCTTCATTGCCGTGATGCAGGGTGATGTGGAAGGCATAATTCCCGGGAATGCGCTGGTAGTAGACCCCAAGAAGCCTTTCAGGAAGCTGAACGCCTTTGGCAATGCCTTCTTGAACAGGTCAGTGAGGAGCGCTCTGCTCTCAAGATAGATAAAACTTTATTCGCATTAGCCAATGGCCATAGCAACAGTAAATGCCGACGTGTGTTTTAATCAAGTTTTAAGTTTATCTTTGATTAATAATAATAATAATAATAATAATAATAATAATAAATTTTATTTATATCCCGCCCTCCCCAGCCGAAGCCAGGCTCAGGGCGGCTAACAACAATAAAACAGTACAAAAGTACAGCACAAACAACACTCTAAAATCATTCATTATAAAATTAATTCAAATCAAGCCACTGGCAACCATTGGGCCAGAGCTCCGCGAAGATTGCCAAGGGAGGGAGTCAGGCTGTGCCCCGACCAAAGGCCTGGTGGAACAACTCTGTCTTGCAGGCCCTGCGGAAAGATGTCAAGTCCCACAGGGCCCTGGTCTCTTGGGACAGAGCGTTCCACCAGATTGGGGCCATGGCCGAAAAAGCCCTGGCTCTGGTTGAGGCCAGCCTAACTTCTCTGTGGCCTGGGACCTTCAAGATGATTCTAATGATGTTTTGAACAGTTTGTGTGTGTGCTGTTTTGAAGCAGGCGCCGAAAGGAACAATGTTTTTTGTCCCCGGCCAAATTTGCCTCCTGACTTTCCTGGCATTTGCTTAGCCCCAGCGCTCTCTCAGATGCTAACTAGCAGGTCAGACTCCTGCCGGGGCAAAGGCTTAAAAGCAGGACAAACAAACCCTTGTGGCGAAACCCTAAATTTAACACATGAAAACATTTTTCTCGGCGGCTGCCTTTTAACTGTCGGAAGAGGGTGCAGAGAGTGGTGGAAGACAACTCTTAGCAGGGGGGCCGAGATCTGATTTATTGTTTGCACAGCTAAATAATCAAGAACATTTCCTTCCAAAACATCAGGGCCAAATCCAGGAGGCTGGTATTAAAGGGAAAGAGATATTCTGCTGTCTGCCTGTTACATATGGTGCCGGCCATGGTGGTGTTCACCATGCAAAGCATTAAACGAGTAATTTTTGCAGGGTTTGGGTTTCAGAATGGATTTTTCCGTTTGGATTTCATTATTTTTCTTTGCTGGATTAATACCCCACCTTTTTCTCCAATGAATTCTAAGTGGCATATTGTTACTGTTGTTGTTGTTGTTTAGTCGATTAGTCGTGTCCGACTCTTCGTGACCCCCTGGACCAGAGCACGCCAGGCACCCCTGTCTTCCACTGCCTCCCGCAGTTTGGTCAAACTCATGCTGGTAGCTTCCAGAACACTGTCCCACCATCTCGTCCTCTGTCGTCCCCTTCTCCTTGTGCCCTCCATCTTTCCCAACATCAGGGTCTTTTCCAGGGAGTCTTCTCTTCTCATGAGGTGGCCAAAGTCTTGGAGCCTCAGCTTCACGATCTGTCCTTCCAGTGAGCACTCAGGGCTGATTTCTTTTAGAATGGAGAGGTCTGATCTTCTTGCAGTCCATGGGACTCTCAGGAGTCTCCTCCAGCACCAGAATTCAAAAGCATCAATTCTTTGGCGATCAGCCTTCTTTATGGTCCAGCTCTCACTTCCATACATCACTACTGGGAAAACCATAGCTTGAACTATACGGACCTTTGTTGGCAAGGTGATGTCTCTGCTTTTTAAGATGCTGTCTAGGTTTGTCATTGCTTTTCTCCCAAGAAGCAGGCGTCTTTTAATTTCATGACTGCTGTCACCATCTGCAGTGATCATGGAGCCCAAGAAAGTAAAATCTCTCACTGCCTCCATTTCTTCCTGTTCTATTTGCCAGGAGGTGATGGGCCCAGTGGCCATGATCTTTGTTTTTAATTCCCAACAACAAGACTGTGAGGTAGGCTAGGCAGAAAGACTGTGACAGGCCCAAGGTCACCCAGGGAGCTCGTGACCAGGTGGAGATTCGAACCCTGGTCTCCTAGGTCCTAGCCTGACAATCTAGCCACTGGGCCACACTGACTCCATTGGGCTTGTTTTTACGGAGGATCGGAAGGTCAGCGGTTTAAGTCCCCGCGACGGGGTGAGCTCCCGTTGCTCGGTCCCTGCTCCTGCCAACCTAGCAGTTCGAAAGCACATCAAAGTGCAAGTAGATAAGTAGGTACCACTCCAGCGGGAAGGTAAACGGCGTTTCCGTGCGCTGCTCTGGTTTCACCAGAAGCGGCTTAGTCATGCTGGACACATGACTTGGAAAAACTGTCCCTCGGCCAGTAAAGCGAGATGAGCGCCGCAACCCCAGAGTCGTTTGCGACTGGACTTAACTGTCAGGGGTCCCTTTACCTTTACCCTTGAATGTTCAGCACATGGAATGCATTTCAGTGGAGAACGTCAGAGGAAAACCAGTGTGCCAAGTCTTAATTCGCACCCGAAATATTGCCCGTGTTCTGTCCCTTGTATTACTTCGTTGTGACATTTTTCTTCTGCCTTTCCACCCCCTAGATTCGTTTGTGCGCAGCTGCCAAATCCGGTTCTGGAGAGCATCAGTGTGATTGACACACCAGGGATCCTTTCCGGGGAGAAGCAGCGAATCAGCCGAGGTAAAGTAAAAGGAGCAGCTTCTGTGGAAGGGGCTGTCATTGCTGAGGAGTAAAAGCTTAAGCACATTGCAGAGCTCCCAAACGATAGACCAGAGGCAATTGATAACTTCATCCAGCAGAGCTCTACTCCTACTGAAGGCAAATCAGCAGACAGTAGAACCTTGGTTTACGTTGCGAAAGCGGCAAACCTGGAAGTATTTTTCCGGGTTTCGCCGCTCGCGCATACGCAGAACAGGCACCTCCAGTTTGCGGAAACCTCTTGATCCGACCAGAGCTCCGGAACGGATCCAGTCCGCAACCAGAGGTGCCACTGTAATGGTCACAAATCCAATACGTTCAGGATTGGCCCTGTCCATAAGAAATCCAGTTGCAGCAGACTTAACTTAAACTTACAATTACTCATAATAAGTCTAAACCAGGGGTCAGCAAACTTTTTCAGCAGGGAGCCGGTCCACTGTCCCTCAGACCTTGTGGGGGGCTGGACTATATTTTGAAAAAAAATGAACGAATTCCTATGCCCCACAAATAACCCAGAGATTCATTTTAAATAAAAGCACTCATTCTACTTAAGTAAAAACACGCCGATTCCCGGACCGTCTGTGGGCCGGATTTAGAAGGCGAAGCCCAATAAAAGTAAAATCTCTCACTGCCTCCATTTCTTCCCCTTCTATTTGCCAGGAGGTGATGGGCCCAGTGGCCGTGATCTTCTGTTTTTTTGATGTTGAGCTTCAGACTATATTTTGCGCTCTCCTCTTTCACCCTCAATAAAAGGTTCTTTAATTCCTCCTCACTTTCTGCCATCTAGGTTGTGTCATCTGCACATCTGAGGTTGTTGATATTTCTTCCGGCAATCTTAATTCCAGCTTGGGATTCATAAATAAAATCTTGCTCAGGGTTTAAAGTCATCCTTTGTGGCTGTTTGAACCCGTGGCTGAGCCAAGTTTCACTCCAATGCCACGTTGAATAGCGGCTGCTGCCAGTGGTGCGTTCTCGGGTATTTAAAAGAAAAAAACGTTTTCTATAAATAGCTATCGCCTGTGTTGGTTCGGCTATAAATAGGCTCCTCTCTCGGGATCTATCGATAATTACCTCGGCCGCTGACACCCTTGATATTTCTCACTCTGTTGGCCTGAATTTCTCTTTCCAAATGTCCCTTTTCTGTGCTCGTTAGTGAGCCAGGCCTGTGTGTGAAACGAGGCTTGACCCATTTTGCCGAGTCCTCCTGACCTTTCCAGTCATCCTTGAAGGTGGGAGAGACCGGCCAACTCTGAAAATTCATCAAGGCTCCTCTTTGCAACGGTCGCCTGTCCCTTCTACGGCCTCTGGACCGCTAACGGACTCCAGAGCAAGAAAATTTCTCCTTTTGTGGGATGCGGGGGCAGTCTGGGAAAATCATTTCGCCAACCCAGCTGTCTGTTTGGAGAAGGGCTCACTGGGAGATCACTTGCCTTGCATGCAGAAGGCAGTAAATCACATAAAGTAAATTATTAGGGGGGGAAACCACAGGATCTGCACAGGAGTGCCAGGCCTAATGAGCACAGCAAATCTTCTTCCGTAAGTCTTGTCCTTGGGGCAAGAAGATCTCTGCCTTCCCCCAGCTGCCTTAGTCCCCTTTTTTTTAATAATGATTTTTATTAATTTTCAATTACAATAATCCAATAAAAGCCACATTATCACAATACCGACTTTATTGTTGTTGTTTAGTCGTGTTTGCCTCTTCGTGACCCCGTGGACCAGAGCACGCTAGGCCCTCCTGTCTTCCACTGCCTCCCGCAGTTTGGTCAAACTCATGCTGGTAGCTTCGAGAACACTGTCCCACCATCTCGTCCTCTGTCGTCCCCTTCTCCTTGTGCCCTCCATCTTTCCCAGCACCAGGGTCTTTTCCAGGGAGTCTTCTCTTCTCATGAGGTGGCCAAAGTACTGGAGCCTCAGCTTCACGATCTCTCCTTCCAGGGAGCACTCAGGGCTGATTTCCTACAATACAATTAAAAGAGCCAGTTATTAGAAGTCCACATTAAACTGTTTTAGGTGACTGCTGGATTTCTGGGTGCCAAATTCTTATTTCCTTCCGCTTCCGTAATCTTGATTAATCCAATTACGACAGTTCTGATCTTGCTCCTTCGTTCAGCAGCCACTGGTTTCTTGATTTTTATTCGTAGTTGCACATTTAATGAATTTTATTTCTGCAAGAGGAGCCTGCATCCTATAAAATTTCCCTGTCTGAGGTGTTTATTTTCCATATGTTTCTTCCTTCTTCCTGTTGTAATCCAGTCGAACCCAGCATCTCTGCTTCCACTTTTTCGTGCTCTCAAGGGCCTAAATTTCGGCTGCATCACACATGCCATCATGGCAACACCAAATTCTGCTGTGCGGGCGTGGGGGGGTGAGCACTCTGCACATGCTCAGGTGCTCACTAAATGACTGTGTGGAGGAGATCTCAGGTGCAACTAGCAGCAGAAAAGCTCAGTGCTGGCTGGGGGGGGGAATGATGGGAGCAGTAGTCGAAAAACACCTGGAGGGCACCAGGTTGGCGAAGGCCTGAGTTAGTGAGTCTTAATGTTAGTATTGCTAACGACGCAGGTGGCACTGTGGGTGAAACCACAGAGCCTAGGATTTGCCGATCAGAAGGTCGGCAGTTCGAATCCCCGCGACAGGGTGAGCTCCCGTTGCTCGGTCCCTGCTCCTGCCAACCTAGCAGTTCGAAAGCACGTCAAAGTGCAAGTAGATAAATAGGTACTGCTCCGGCGGGAAGGTAAATGGCGTTTCTGTGCGCTGCTCTGGTTCGCCAGAAGCGGCTTAGTCCTGCTGGCCACATGACCCAGAAGCTGTACGCCGGCTCCCTCGGCCACTAAAGCGAGATGAGCGCCGCAACCCCAGAGTCGGTCACGACTGGACCTAATGGTCAGGGGTCCCTTTACCTTTACCTTTAATATTAGTATTGTTCCCGCTCAGCAGCCTTTCTCAACCTGTGGGTCCCCAGATGTTGTTGGACTACAACTCCCATCACCCCTACCTAGCAAGGCCCAGCGCTCAGGGATGATGGGAGTTGTAGTCCAACATCTGGGGACCCAACAGGTTGAGAACCGCTGCAATACACATTGTCCGTCTCCTTATATAAACCATTTAACTGGTCAGTTCTTGGAACAATTAAGAATGGGAGTGGTGCTTTTGCTAAGCGCTGACTTAGCCTTGCCAGAAAACCTTTCCAAGGCCTGTTTGATCAGCGGCAGGTGCCAACATTGAGAGCACTTTCAGCAAGTTTTCCTTTTAAGTGTTGCTGTCCGAAGAAAAATCTGTAATTGTTGACGGACCTGGTATGGTTGCAAAACCAACAAATTATTGGGGGTCAAGACTGGAATATTTTGGAGGGAGAGAGAGAGAAATTAATTTCCCTTTCTTAATAAATCATTCAGAAGCATAATCATTCCAGTTCTTTTCGGAATGGTTTTTACGGGGCCTCTTCCAACTCTACAGTTCTTATTATTCCATATGTATCCAGCGTCAGCGATTGAGCCAGAATGACCCCCTCCTGTGCAGCAGCGTAGAGAGATCTGAATCTGGGTCGTACGGCGAGCCCTTGAGCGACACTTGAACCCGGGACATGCCCTGTGCTGCTTTGTCTTAATGCAAATGTTAGTTCTGGAAGCCTGACCTGCAAGCATCTCTTTTCCCTTTGGCTGAGAAAAGCAGGTCAGGTGTCAGGCTGTGAAAAGCCGCTTGTGCAATTTTCCCTTGGGATTCGCTGCAGGCAGGGTGTTCCCACTGTGTCCTTTTCTGCTATTTCTCAAGTTTTTCCTTTGGAGACATAAGAAGCAGCTCTCGCCCTGGAGCGGCAGTTCCTGGCTAGGAAGAACATGCATAATTTTTCACCTTTATATACAGTGGTACCTTGGTTCTCAAACGCCTTGGTTCTCAAACGCCTTGGTCCTCAAACAACTTGGAACCCAAACACTGCAATCCCGGAAGTTAGTGTTCCAGTTTGCAGACATTTGGAAGCCGAACGTGCTCCGTTTTGAGTGTTAATACTTCCAATTTGATTGCCACACTTAGTTTATAATAATAATAATTTAATAATTTAATAATTTAGTTTTAAGTGTTACTGCGGTCTGTCTGTTTTTGCTATTTATTTTGCGTTTTTGTGGCTCTTTTTCTTTTTGCGTGGAACCCAGTTCAGCTACTGATTGATTGTGTGACTGCAGTACATTGTTTATTGCTTTCATTTTATGGATCAGTGGTCTCGTTAGATAGTTAAATTCATGTTAAATTGCTATTTTAGGGGTCGTTTTTAAAAGTCTGGAACGGATTAATCCATTTTGCATTGCTTTCTATGGGAGAGCGTACTTTGGTTTGGAACGGTAGTCTCGTAATCTGGGGAACCGGGTTCGCGTCTCCGCTCCTCCACCTGCAGCTGCTGGGTGACCTTGGGCCAGTCACACTCCTCTGAAGTCTCTCAGCCCCACTCACCTCACAGAGTGTTTGTTGTGGGGGAGGAAGGGAAAGGAGAATGTTAGCCGCTTTGAGACTCCTTCGGGTAGTGATAAAGCGGGATATCAAATCCAAACTTTGCTTCTTCTTCTTCCCTGTGGCCCAGTACCTCCAAGATGTTTTTGTTTGAAGACCGTAAGGTCCTCTGTGGGATATTAATTAAACATTAAAAACTTCCCCAAACAGGGCTGCCTTCAGATGTCTTCTAAATGTCAGGTAGTTGTTCATCTCTTTGGCATCTGGTGGGAGGGCGTTCCACAGGGCGGGCGCCACCACCGAGAAGGCCCTCTACCTGGTTCCCTGTAACTTGGCTTCTCGCAGCGAGGGAACTGCCAGAAGGCCCTCAGAGCTGGACCTCAGTGTCCCGGCAGAACAATGGGGGTGGAGATGCTCCTTCAGGCTGAGGCCGTTTAGGGCTTTTTAGGTCAGCACCAATCCTTTGAATTGTACTCGGAAACATACTGGGAGCCACTGTAGGTCTTTCTAGTCCAACCCCCTGCAATGCAGGAATATGTAAAAAGGTAAAGGTCCAGTCGTGGCCAACTCTGGGGTTGCTGCGTTCATCTTGCTTTATTGGCCAAGGGAGCTGGCATACAGCTTCCGGGTCATTTTTAAATACAATATACTCCCATAGAGACTCGGTAAAGGTAAAGGGACCCCTGACCATTAGGTCCAGTCATGACCGACTCTGGGGTTGCGGCGTTCATCTTGCTTTATTGGCCAAGGGAGCCGGCATACAGCTTCCGGGTCATTTTTAAATACAATATACTCCCATAGAGACTCCTTAAAGGTAAAGGTAAAGGGACCCCTGACTATTAGGTCCAGTCATGACTGACTTTGGGGTTGCGGCGCTCATCTCGCTTTACTGGCTGAGGGATGTGGCCAGCATGACTAAGCCGCTTCTGGCGAACCAGAGCAGCGCACGAAAACTCGGTTTACCTTCCCGCCGGAGCGGTACCTATTTATCTACTTGCACTGGCGTGCTTTCGAACTGCTAGGTTGGCAGGAGCAGGGACTGAGCAATGGGAGCTCACCCCGTCGTGGGGATTCGAACCACCGACCTTCTGTTGGGCAAGCCCTAGGCTCTGTGGTTTCACCCACAGCGCCACCCCCGTCCTCGCAGGACTATGTAACTGCGCCTTATTACATGGATGGCCTTAGCGTTTTGAGCTCCACAACCGACGGAGCCATCCCTGGTGTTCTGACGGGACTCCCCTTCTCTCCTTCCCCGACGTAGGCTACGACTTCGCCGCCGTCCTGGAGTGGTTTGCTGAGCGGGTGGACCGCATCATCCTCCTCTTTGACGCCCACAAGCTGGACATCTCGGACGAGTTCTCCGAGGTCATCAAAGCCCTGAAGAACCACGAGGACAAGATGAGGGTGGTGCTCAACAAGGCAGACCAGATCGAGACGCAGCAGCTGATGAGGGTCTACGGGGCGCTCATGTGGTCGCTGGGGAAGATCGTCAACACGCCCGAGGTCATCAGGGTCTACATCGGCTCCTTCTGGTCTCACCCGCTCCTCATCCCCGATAACCGCAAGCTCTTCGAGGCAGAGGAGCAGGACCTCTTCAGGGATATCCAGAGCCTGCCCCGAAACGCAGCCCTCCGGAAACTGAACGACCTCATTAAGCGGGCAAGGCTAGCCAAGGTGAATGTCTGTCTGTTTGTCTGTCTCTCTCCCCAGTGGCCTATTCTTTTTTTTAAAAAAATTCAAAATTATAACGACATATTATCCAAAAACATATCATTCTAGTTCCCCCCCCATTTGTCCTCCCTTCCACCCCCCACAAAACCCACCCCCCCCGACTTCCCTCATAGAATCATAGAATAGAATCATAGAGTTGGAAGAGACCACAAGGGCCATTGAGTCCAACCCCCTGCCAAGCAGGAAACACCATCAGAGCACTCCTGACATATGGTTGTCAAGCCTCTGCTTAAAGACCTCCAAAGAAGGAGACTCCACCACACTCCTGGCAGCAAATTCCACTGTCGAACAGCTCTTACTGTCAGGAAGTTCTTCCTAATGTTGAGGTGGAATCTTCTTTCTTGTAGTTTGGATCCATTGCTCCGTGTCCGCTTCTCTGGAGCAGCAGAAAACAACCTTTCTCCCTCCTCTGTGTGACATCCTTTTATATATTTGAACATGGCTATCATATCACCCCTTAACCTCCTCTTCTCCAGGCTAAACATGCCCAGCTCCCTTAGCCGTTCCTCATAAGGCATTGTTTTCAGTTCCAGTCTTTGGTTTCTCTAAGAATGCTGTTTTCTGCATTCTTACACAATTGTATAGATCCTCAAACTATTTAGCTGATTATTATCAATAAAAGGTTTGTGAATGTTTATTCAAAACCTGCCAAGGAGCCCTGTTCACTTTGTTGCGTCTTCAAATACTTTGTAAAGGGTTCCCATTCATCCTTAAAGTCACAGTTATCCTTGTCCCGTAGCTTGTATGTCAGTTTTGCCAGTTCTGCATAGTCCGTCAATTTTTCTTGCCATGATTCTTTAGTTGGGGTTTCTTCAGTCATCCATCCTTGTGCTACCAGAACTCTGGCGGCTGTTGTCGCATACATGAAGATGTTTTTCAATCCTGAAGGGATTTTCGGAAGCAGGTGTGCAAGGAAAGCTTTTCTCTGCACACTTGGCCAGTCCCAGAGATTAGCCTAGCGTTCCTCAAACCTGGATCCCCCGGCTGCTGTCAGACTACAACTCCCATCTTCCCTAGCTTCCAGGACCCAGTGGTCAGGGATGATGGGAGTTGTAGTCCAGCGGCAGTCGGAGACCCACATTTGAGAAAGGCCTCCTCTAAGCACCACATCACGCTGGCTCTGGTTATACAGTGGAACCTCAGTTTTCGAACGTAATCCGTTCCGGAAGGCCATTCAGCTTCCGAAACGTTTGAAAACCGAGGCAGTCTGCAAATTTACAGACAAAATTGATAAAAATTCAGTGGTACCTCAGTGGAAGCCGTTCGAACTCCGAGGCGCGTTCAAAAACGGAAGCGTTTACTTCCAGGTTTTTGGCATTCGAGTTCCGGAACATTCGTCATTTGAAAACCGAGGTACTGCTATAATTTTGCAGTTACAGGCTGCTTTCTACCCCTTTTTTCTGTTTGTCCTCATCATGAGACTGAGGATAGCTTGACCTAAGGGACTGTGCTGCGCTCAAAGCACCCAAGAAATGTCACGACGGAAAAAGTATTTTGAAACGGAGTGTTGCAAGGCATCTGTTTCGTCCTGCGTCCTGCTCAGAAACATGCAAAATAAAATAAAATTCAACTGTGTCTACCTGAGAACCAGTGTGACGTAGTGCAGCCTTCACTAACCTGAGGGCTTCCAGATCGTAGATCCCATCAGTCCCATAAAAAGAAGGTTTGGGGAAGATGCTCAACATACCTGAGATTATCAGGGACCCGGGTTTGAGGAAAAACTGGACTAGAGAGCCAGACTAGGACCTGGGAGATGAGAGACAAATCCTGACTCGGCTGTGAAGCTCATTGGCTGAGCTGCTGTCTCTTAGCCTAATCTACCCATAGCTGTCAAGTGTCCCTTATTTGGCGGGACAGCCCCTTATCCCAGTGCCCCGCCCCGCCGCTGTCCCTTATTGATGAGGCTTCATTTGGCCGCTGGCTGGGCTTTCTGCCTTTGGCTCGGAAGGGCTCAGAAGTCTAACATACCTGTGCCCGGAAAATCCCTTATTTTGGCTGCTGATCCCTTATTTTTGAGGCTGATGGTCCCTTATTTTCAAATCTGTAAGTTGACAGCTATGACTCTACCTGGTAGGGTCGTTGGGATTAAATGGGAAAGGAGGAATCACCTTGAGCTCTTTGCAGAAATAGAGGAGAATATTTGGGTAGGAGGGATGGAGAATCAGATGAGAATGAGGTGGTGGTGTTGTCTAAAAAACCACAAAATATTTAGAAGAAGAACAACTTTATTATTACGGTCACAGACCAGTTCCGGGTCACTTCATAAGACACAACAGGGATACATTGAACTGCAATTGGGTATAACAGAGACAATTCAGAAATAGCGGCAGTTTAAAAAAATATATATTAAATCTTGGTCGCTAAAATATAACCTAAAATTACCATTTAGAACCTAAATCATTTTGGTAGCACAGCATTTTCCCTAAGTTTTATGGCAGTCGCAAAGTATTTACACCTCCCTTCTGTGATGTCCTTAGGTCCACGCCTACATCATTAGTTCCCTTAAGAAGGAAATGCCTTCGGTGTTTGGGAAAGACAACAAGAAGAAAGAGCTCGTGAACAATTTGGGCGAGATCTACGGGCGCATCGAGCGGGAGCATCAGATTTCGCCGGGAGACTTTCCCAATCTGAAGAAGATGCAGGTGAGTGCCAGGAAAAACAAAGCGCATCTGAGAACCGGGACGGAAAACTCCTCAGTTTCACTTGCACAGAGGGAGGTCTGAGGCAAACTTTGCTGCCCACCTCGGCTAGAACATTCCGGTTTGGAAGGAATGCTTTCGCCCAGAAGAGAAATCTCATTTTCAGTTCAGATTATCGTTCTGGGGAGGAAAGGGGAAGCCTGACTTCCAAATTGCAGAGTCACATTAATCATAGACTTGGAGAGTTCAAAATTGGGGACCCCTGAGGTCCTCTAGACCAACCATTAAAATCTCCAAGGAAAGAGAGTCCATTGCAGGAAGTCCCACCCTACTGTCAAATGGCGATTGCTGTCAGACAGTTCTTCCTAACCTTGAGTTGGAATCGCCTTTCTTGTAATTTTAATCCGCCGTCATAATCAGAATAATACCCCACCCATCTGACTGGGTTTCCCCAGCCTCTCCGGGCAGCTTCCGACATAATAAAAACACAGCAACATGTCAAATGTTAAAAGCTTCCCAATACAGGGCTGCCTTCAGAAGTCTTCTAAAAGTTGTGTAGTTATTCATCTCCTTGACATCTGCTGGGAGAGCGTTCCACAGCGCAGGCGCCACCACTGAGAAGGCCCTGTAACTTCACTTCTCGCAGGAAGGGAACCGCCAGAAGGCCCTCGGAGCTGGACCTCAGTGTCCGGGCCAAACGATGGGGGTGGAGACGCTCCTTCAGGTTTAATGGGCCAGAGCCATTTAGGGCGTTAAAAGTCAACTCCATCGACAGCCCTCCAGATATTTGTAGATGGCTATCCTATCGCCTCCGAGTTTCCTCTTCCAGGCTAAATGTACCCAGCTCCCTCGACCATTCCTCATAAGGCCATTGTTCTCAAAGGTGTGGTCGGATGTGATGACAATTGTGGCAGGAAGATTCAAGGACAATCAAAGAAGCGTTAAAACGTTTCAGTGTAGTATAGTATCAAAATAATTTGGGGGGATATTCAACCAGAACTGGGACGCAGGTGGCGCTGTGGGTTAAACCACAGAGCCTAGGACTTGCCGATCAGAAGGTCGGCGGTTCAAATCCCTGCAATGACGGGGTGAGCTCCCATTGCTCGGTCCCTGCTCCTGCCAACCTAGCAGTTCAAAAGCATGTCAAAGTGCAAGTAGATAAATAGGTACCACTCCAGCAGGAAGGTAAACGGCGTTTCTGTGCACTGCTCTGGTTCACCAGAAGCAGCTTAGTCATGCTGGCCACATGACCCGGAAGCTGTATGCAAGCTCCCTCGGCCAATAAAGCGAGATGAGCACCGCAACCCCAGAGTCGGCCACGACTGGACCTAATGGTCAGGGGTCCCTTTATCTTTACAACCAGAACTAGTACCTAGGCCTCTCTTCAAGAGCATTGGCCATTCTAATGTGCTTCTCTGCAACATATTGTCGTGAAAAGGGATTTCCAACTCTGACAAATAGGAAAGATCAGAAAAGAGAAAGCCTTCTTTGTGCTGATGAGGGGATTGCAGTTAGTTTGTCTAATAGAAGTGAGATTACGCTGCAAAAGCCAGTTCACACCTCTCATTAAATCTTCCAGGTATGGATAGGTATATTTTCAAAACCAAGCACTGCTAGGAGTTGTTTCTCCCCCCAACCAAACGTATTTCTTGCCAATTTAAAAATCAGTGTGGCGAATTTTTATTCCCGAGGGAAAACGTTTGAGAGCTACTTCTCAGGAGGCTTGGTTATAATAAAGAATAACAATAAAATTTTATTTATATCCCGTCCTCCCCAGCCAAAGCGGCTAACGACAGTAAAAATAGCAGTTTACATAAAATAAGTCAATTAATTGAAATACCTTCTAAAATCAATTCAGAATCAAATTAATGGCAACCATTGGGCTAGAGTTCTGTGAGAATTACCGAAGGAGGGGGTCAGACTGTGCCTTGGCCAAAGGCCTGGTGGAACAGCTCCGTCTTGCAGGCCCTGTGGAAAGATGTCAAGTCCCGCAGGGCCCTAGTCTCCTGTGATAGAGCGTTCCACCAGATCGGGGCCACAGCCAAAGAAGCCCTGGCCCTGGTTGAGGCCAGCCTAACCTCCCTGTGGCCTGGGACCTCCAAGATGTTTTTATTTGAAGACCGTAAGGTCCTCCGTGGGACATACCAGGAGAGGCGGTCCCGTAGCTACGAGGGTCCTGGGCCGTATAGGGCTTTAAAGGTTAAAACCAGCACCTTGAACCTGATCCTGTACTCCACCGGGAGCCAGTGCAGCTGGTAGAGCACCGGGTGAATGTGATCCTGCAGCAAGGACCCCGTAAGGAGTCTCGCTGCAGCATTCTGCACCCGCTGGAGTTTCTGGGTCAGTCTCAAGGGCAGCCCCACGTAGAGCGAGTTACAATAATCCAGTCTGGAGGTGACCGTCGCATGGATCACAGTGGCGAGGTCAGGGCGAGAGAGGTAAGGAGCCAACTACTTAGCTTGGCGGAGATGGAAAAATGCCTCCTTTGTTATAGCTGCAATCTGCGCCTCCATGGAAAGGGAGGCGTCAAAGATTACACCCAAACTCTTAACGGACGGTGCTGGCACTAATTGCGCCCTGCAGGAGATGGGAGTTGCCTGCCCAATCCCATATCACCCCGACCCAGCCGAAGGTGATTGCGGTCCCCTCTTTTCACGCTGAATTGCCCATCGCTCTGTCTTTCAGGAGCAGCTACACGGGCAAGACTTCAGTAAGTTCCAGCCTTTGAAGAGCAAACTGCTGGATGCGGTCGAGGATATGCTTGCCAGCGATATCGCCCAGCTGATGGTGCTGGTGCGCCAGGAGGAGTCCCAGCGGCCCGTGCAGATGGTGAAAGGGGGCGCCTTCGAGGGCACCCTTCACGGCCCCTTTGGGCACGGCTACGGCGAGGGCGCCGGCGAAGGGATCGACGACGCCAACTGGGTGGTGGCCAGGGACAAGCCCATGTACGACGAGATCTTCTACACGCTTTCGCCGGTGGACGGGAAGATCACTGGCGCCAACGCCAAGAAGGAGATGGTGAGGTCCAAGCTGCCAAACACTGTGTTGGGCAAGATCTGGAAACTGTCTGACATCGACAAAGACGGGATGCTTGACGACGAGGAGTTTGCTTTGGCCAACCACCTCATCAAAGTCAAGTTGGAAGGCCACGAGTTGCCGAACGAGCTCCCGTCTCACCTCATCCCTCCGTCGAAGAGGAAACTGACAGAGTGAGAGGGTGGCGGGAAGGAATTGTGGGGTGTTGGGTGGGTGGGTAAATCAAATATACCTAATTGAGATGCGGAGCTGGCTTCTGGCTTCCAATAACGTCCAGGCGTGGTGAGGAACCTGGTGCAATATTTTGGAGCAGGCGTGGGGAACCTTTGGCCTTTCAGATGTTGTCGAACTGCAACCCCCTGGTTACGTGGAACATCTTCAATAAACACGCAAGACGTAACCAGCTGTACATTTGAAAAAATAATATACACTATTCATTGTATTGAATTGTAGATTTCAACAGAAGTAGCTCATAAAGTTCAACGAGAAATAATAATAATTTATTATTTATACCCCGCCCATCTGGCTGGGTTTCCCCAGCCACTCTGGGCGGCTTCCAACAAAACACCAAAATACAATAACCTATTAAACATTAAAAGCTTCCCTAAACAGGGCTGCCTTCAGATGTCTTCTAAAAGTTTGGTAATTATTTTTTTCTTTGACATCTGGTGGGAGGGCGTTCCACAGGGCAGGTGCCACCACCGAGAAGGCCCTCTGCCTGGTTCTCTGTAACTTGGCTTCTCGCAGTGAGGGAACTGCCAGAAGGCCTTCAGAGCTGGACCTCAGCGTCTGGGCTGAACGATAGGGGTGGAGACGCTCCTTCAGGTATACTGGACCGAGGCCGTTTAGGGCTTTAAAGGTCAGCACCAACACTTTGAATTGTGCTCGGAAACGTAATGGGAGCCAGTGTAGGTCTTTTAAGACGGGTGTTATGTGGTCTCGGCAGCTGCTCGAGTGGGAGAAAAGTAGAAGACCCAGTGGATCGGTTCATTCTCTTAATCAGTTTATTCATAAGGTCCATATATGTGAAAGTGTCTATTCCACCTGTCTGTTCGTAAGAGTCCAACAATCCACATGAAAGGTTGTTGCAGTTCCACAGATTCCTTTCACGGAGTCTAATACAAGGATTTGTTTTGCCATGCTGGGCTTCATCAGTAGTACAAACCTCTAGGTAATGCAAATAAATACAATATCGTAATCTCACACATTTTTAGAAGTAAAATAATATAAAAACCGTCAACAACTGTACATACACATACGATATCACAGGACAGTGGATCTTAGAGCATAGTACTTTCGATCTGATATTTGATTACATTTTTGTATGAGGTGCATTACTATGTAGAACATCTGAGAATGGATTCAGTTTGGTTTACTTCTGCGGTGCCATATGGGTCACTTTAAGAAAGAAATTTTACTATCTGTTGATTGCCAACACCTGTTGCTCGAATCAAAATATTGTGCTTGTCCATATGACTCTGTAAATGTTCATAGAATCATAGAGTTGGAAGAGACCACAAGGGCCATCGAGTCCACCCCCCTGCCAAGCAGGAAACACCATCAGAGCACTCCTGACATATGGTTGTCAAGCCTCTGCTTAAAGACCTCCAAAGAAGGAGACTCCACCACACTCCTTGGCAGCAAATTCCACTGTCGAACAGCTCTTACTGTCAGGAAGTTCTTCCTAATGTTTAAGTGGAATCTTCTTTCATGTAGTTTGGATCCATTGCTCCGTGTCCGCTTCTCTGGAGCAGCAGAAAACAACCTTTCTCCCTCCTCTATGTGGCATCCTTTTATATATTTGAACATGGCTATCATCTCACCCCTTAACCTCCTCTTCTCCAGGCTAAACATGCCCAGCTCCCTTAGCCGTTCCTCATAAGGCATCGTTTCCCGGCCTTTCACCATTTTGGTTGCCCTCCTCTGGACATGTTCCAGTTTGTCAGTGTCCTTCTTGAACTGTGGTGCCCAGAACTGGACACAGTACTCCAGGTGAGGTCTGACCAGAGCAGAATACAGTGGCACTATTACTTCCCTTGATCTAGATGCTATACTCCTATTGATGCAGCCCAGAATTGCATTGGCTTTTTTAGCTGCCGCGTCACACTGTTGTTGCTTACAGCAGCTACTACTAAGCTATAAGATTCACTGCCCTGTGATATCATATATGGTATGTACGCTTGTTGACGGTTTTTATCGTATTTATTTGCATTACCTAGAGTTTATACTACTGATGAAGCTTCTACGTTTTTCGTTGAACTTTATGAGCTACTTCTGTTGAAATCTACAATTCAATACAATGAATAGTATATATTATTTTTTCAAATGTACAGCCGGTTACGTCTTGTGTGTTTATTGAACTGCAACCCCCAGCAGCAAGCATGGCTGGGATGGTGGGAGTTGCAGTTGGAATTGTAGAATTGTGGAGTTGGAAGAGGAATCGTAGCTAAAGCGTTCCTGACAGATGACCGTCCAAACTCTGTTTCAGAGTCTCCAGTTAAGGAGAGCCCAACACCTGCTGAGGGAGTCCATTCCACTGTGGAATAACTCTCACTGTCGGAAAGTTCTTCCTGATGTTTAGTCGGAATCTCCATCCTTGTAATTTGAATCCATTCGTTCGAGTCCTGACCTCTGGAGCAGCAGAAAACAAGCTCACTCCCTCTTCCCTTGAGATATTTGAAGATGGTTCTCATATCTCCTCTTTTCCAGGCTAAACATCCCCAGCTCCTTCAACCATTCCTCATCAGGCATGGCTTTCCAGTCCCTTGATTATCCTCTCCACATACTCTAGCTCAGGGGTCGGCAAACTAAGGCCCGTGGGCTGGATCAGGCCCAGTTGCCTTCAGGATCCGGCCCGCGGACTGTCCGTGGATCAGCGTGGGGATTGTTTGTTCGGGCTGCGCCATTCCCCCCCCTGCGCCATTCCATTCCCCCCCACACACACACACACTGCTCCTCCTCCCTCCCTCCTCTCGGTTTCTCCCTGCCTTGCCTAGAGAAGGAAGGGGGCTGGCTGAGCGCCATTTTAAGCAGCCCCTCTCTAGAGCCAGCTCTTTCACGCCACTCATCTTCCCTCCGCCACCGCCGCCCTGGTGCTCCTGTGGGCCAGAGAGTGGAGTGGACGAACTTGCTCTCCCTACTCACGAGAAGCAGTGGCGGTGGCAGCCCCTGGGAGGTAAGCGCAGCGGCTGGGACTGGAGGTGGGGGGGGGTGAGGAGTAGGACTGTTTGTCCCCCTCACCTCTTCTTCCAGCTTCCCCCTACCAGTGATGCTTCTCTCTTCCCCCCCCCCATTTTTTTTTAATTGGTTTTCCAAAATTTTCAAACAAACAAACATCTTCATTGTACTTAATCCAATCTTAGTAACATTGTTAAGTGACTTCCTCAAATCCCCCTGGCTGAATTTCAGCGTATATCATTGTAGCATTTTTCCAAAACCAATTTTCTCATAAAATTAACTTAATCCCTTAACATCTTTCTTTCTTTTCATTTTAACTTGAAACATGTTATTCTCTAACAATACATCTTTAAATCCTAAGCCTATCTTGAGATTTGCAAATTTTCCCAATGAAGTTATCTTAACATATTTAACTAAATAGTCCTTAAATTTCCTCCAGTCCTCTTGAAACTCCTCTTCTTTCTGGTCGCGGCTTCTTCCGGTCAGGTCAGCCAGCTCCGAAAAGGCCATCATCATCATCTGCCATTCCTCCACTGTTGCGACTTCTTGTGTCTTCCAATTCTTAGCTAACAAAATTCTAGCAGCAGTTGTGACCTACAAAAACAGTCAAACATCTTTCTTGGGCACTTCCAAACCTGTTATTCCAAGAAGAAAGACCTCTGGGAGTGACGCTTCGGCCGGCCGGCCACAAGGTCTGAGGGACAGTGGACCGGCCCGTGGCTAAAAAAAATTTGCTGACCCCTGCCCCAACTTGTCAGTATCCTTCTTAAACTCTGGCGCCCAGGACTGGACACTGGACTCGAATACAGGAACATCTGGAGGGCTAAAGGTTTCCCATGCCTGCCGTAAAACGTTCAGTACTCCGATCTCACCCCAGTATGCAATTAACTCTTCCTTGCTTCCTGACGATAATGTCTTAATAAGAACAAAGTGGTGTGAATGATTGAATCCTTAGTAGGCTGTGATTGGGGTTGAGCTTCTGTCATTATTCATTGTCTGATGTTCCTCTTGAGTTTGGCCCTAAGTAAAGCATCAGAATCTCCTGCGGGCCCCAATCCAAGGCCCTTTCGGTGCTTCCATAAAGGCGGCTTCTCACGTGCAATTGCCCGCCTCGTGATTGAAAACCTGCCACGTTTCCCCATTTCTTTTTCGGTCTGGTTTTCCCCACAAAAATCCGTCAAGAGCAGAATAGCAATGCAATCTCCTTTGCAGGCGGTGGGGATCTCGCTGCAGTAGGGGGGTGAGGAGTTGCCCCCGGAGGTGGGTGACACGTTGGAGAGCCCGCCCCCTTTTTCTATTGGTCCGCTGTGCATTTCCTGTTCCAGAGTCATTTCCTGTCTTTGTCCGCAACTCTTGTCCCCTCCATTAACCGCTTCCTGAACTGAAGATTCTTCCACCTTCCGTTTAGCTATTAATTAGTAGGCTGCATTGACAGTGGCAGGGCTTACTTCTGAGTAAGCACTGTAAAGTTACAGTCCTCTAAACCAGTCCTGTAGACACTCCTTAAATATATATATATATTGGGGGGGATTTTTTTGCAATTGCACTATGGAAAATCAATGCAGCTCAGAAGCAATGAAGATCAAGCTGGTTTATTTCCTAGCTGGGCTGTGAACCTTACCAGGCTGAATTCTGGAACTGGCTGGGTTGGGTTGTCTGATGAGATCTACTTGTGAAATTGAGAGCTGGGCATTCTCTGGCGAAACCCTTGCAACCTGCATCTCAGTCGTTCACTCAGAAATCAGTTTAGATGCAGTTTGCTTACCCTGTAACACGTGAGACGTAACCGGCTGTGTTCTTAGATAATAAGATATACTATTCATAGTATCAAATTGTAAATTTCAACAGAAGTACAGTGGTACCCCGCAAGACGAATGCCTCGGAAGACGAAAAACTCGCTAGACGAAAGGGTTTTTCGTTTTCTGAGGTGCTTCGCAAGACGTATTTTCCTAAGGGCTTGCTTCGCTAGACGAAACGGCCCTGCCTCTCGTGTCATGGCGATGGTCACTGCACGCACGCATGCTCGCTTCCCCGCTCCTCCGGCTCCCTCCCACCTTCCGGCTGACGGTTAGTGCCTCGCACCGCTGCCCACCCCCCTCGCGCGCTCCCCTCAGAGAGCTGTTGCCGCCAGCGCCTCTCTCTCCCTGGAGTCGCGCTCCTGAGCCCCGCCACCCTCCAGCAGCCGCGTCGCACGGTGGCCACAACGCACGGGTGAGTCTGAGGTACCGGCTGCGGCAGCTGTCCTGCTTCTCCCCGCCCCTCCCCGCCGTTATCAGTGTTTAAATGCAGTGGTGCTTTGCAAGACGAAAAAACTCGCACAACGAAAAAACTCGCGGAACAAATTAATTTCGTCTTGCGAGGCACCACTGTATCTCATAAAGTTCAACAAACGAACAAAGCAGAAGACCCAGTGGATCAGATCATTCTATAGTCAGTTCATCCATAAGGTCCATCTGTGTAATGGTGTCCATTCCACCTGTCTGTTCATAAAGTCCAAACCGTCCGCATGAAAGGTTGTTACAGATCCACAAAATCCTTTTGCAAAGTCTAAGACAAGGATTTCTGGAATATTGGCCTTGTTTTGCCGTCCTGGGCTTCATCAGTAGTTAAAGCTCTAAGTAATGCAAATAAATACAATATCACGATCTCACACATCTTACAGACAGGTGTGAGTTACTTCTGTTGAAATTTACAGTTTGATACTATGAATAAAAGGACCCCTGACCTAGTCCAGTCATGACCGACTCTGAGGCTACGGCGCTCATCTCGCTTTACTGGCCGAGGAAGCCGGCGTACAGCTTGCGGGTCATGTGGCCGGCACGACAAAGCCACTTCTGGTGAACCAGAGCAGCGCACAGAAACGCCGTTTACCTTCCCGCCGGAGTGGTACCTATTTATCTACTTGCACTTTGACATGCTTTCAAACTGCTAGGTTGGCAGGAGCAGGGACCGAGCAATGGGAGCTCAGCCCGTCACTGGGATTCGAACCGCCGACCTTCTGATCGGCAAGTCCTAGGCTCTGTGGTTTAACCCACAGCGCCACCCGCATCCCGATACTATGAATAGTATATCTTATTTATCTAAGAACACAGCCGGTTACGCCTCATGTGTTTATTAAGGTTGCTTTACGTGACCATAGGTTGGTTTGTTGTTACCCTGTAATACAGGCGGCCTTTTAAAAACAAAACTAGAGCTGCTTTAACTATTTTTATTTTTGCGATTTCCCTCCCAACAACCGTAACCAAGCAAGGGTGCCCAAAATGCCGCTGAGAACACCCGCTTTGAAATGTCTGGAGAAGAGAGTGGGTGGGCATGGCCGGTGAGTAGTGGGGAAATGTCAGCAGGCAGAGGTGCCCACCTGGCTCCGCCATGCCCACCAGATGAATGCAAGATGAACACACCTTGACTCTTGAGATGTGGGTGACCAATGGCAATTCTGCTCGTAGTTTTCAGTGGAAGAGCAATTATTGGAAGCCCTGAGAGCCTTCTGTATTGGAGCACCCTTAGATGACAAATACCTCTGGATGAGACTGGTTCTTCAAAGACACACGTGGATGTGAAGTATTCATGTTCAGCAGTCTTCAACGTTCAGTCTTCCTGCCTGTTGTCTGTCTCCTTAATCTTTGTTGGTGCAAATCTGTACACAGAATAACTCTGCAAAAGGCGAACAGTGGGCCTGCGTTAGCCGTAGGAAACTTCCCCTGGTCGCTTGCATTTTCTTGTAAGACCCCGGCCGAAGGTGTTGCGTTAAGACTCTTGATGTTTTAGGAATTCTGGGTTCCAAAGGTCATTCCGGTGAACGCTGCACCGGATTTGCAAGCACTGCCAGGATAATCGTGCGATGCAAATCTGAGAATGGTCGGCTTTGCACATAAGAACATAGCAGAGCAGGCAAAAGTTTTGATCTCCAGTATCTTCAACCCAAGCTCGAAAGCCTTGTCTGAAAGACTGGAGAGTTTTTGGAGTGGTGTTCTTCAACCGTTGGGTTCCCACTTCCCAGATGTCCTGGGACTACAACGTCCATCATCCACGGCCAGGTTAACGGACGGTCATGGACGATGGGAGTTGTAGTCCATCAACATCTGGGGACCCAGCGGTTGAAGGAACACTGGAATGATGGCAGATATGGAGTCCAGCAATGGCTGGAGGGCTCCAGGTCCCCTGGTTTTTAATCATACAAGTTTAGTTCCTTGCATGGAAAAGATGGCACCATCAGAAGTGGGGAGATAACTAAAGGATTTGTGGCTGGAGCAAACTATTGCTGCATTTAATACTCTTGAAACAAAGGAGGCGGTTTGCACATTTTCCCGAGTCCTTCTTCCACTGTGGTTGGACTTAATTTTGCTCGGTGTTTCTGTTTCACCTCAGATATGTTTGTGCACAATAAAAATGGCGGATCTGTAGAATGCCCTGCTATGTCGTCATTTGCACGGTCTGTTGGCGAGAGAGGCTGGGGGCACACGACACAAGGATGGCCCTGCCCGGGAGTTGCTTAACCCAACAGTTACAGCCTCTACCCCAACTCTCGCCTTCCATTTTCATCTCTAAAATACCGTATTTTTTGCTCTATAAGAATCACATTTTCCCTCCTAAAAAGTAAGGGGAAATGTGTGTGCATCTTATGGAGCGAATGCAGGCTGTGCAGCGATCCCAGAAGCCAGAACAGCAAGAGGGATCGCTGCTTTCACTGCGCAGAGATCCCTCTTGCTGTTCTGGCTTCTGAGATTCAGAATTTTTTTTTTCTTGTTTCCCTCCTCCAAAAACTAGGTGCGTCTCATGGTCTGGTGCGTCTTATAGAGCGAAAAATACGGTAATTGTCCTGAACCTTATTCAGACTGGAGAGACTGAGCCAAACTGTTTCCTGCTAGTCTTCCTCTTCTCTCGGTCCAAATCACGCCTCTTTCGCTGACCCCGTCATTTTTGCTGATGTCGAGAGTGAGATGAACTGTCCTCGTTGCTTTGCGTTTTGTTGAACTTCTACTGTGACCTGAGAAAAGGGGGGCGGGCGGTGGGAGACAGAGCCCAGGACAGATATAACTTATTTTATATCTCTTTTGTTAATATTATATAGAGAAATATATATTCTGTGTGTGTAAAAAAAAACCCAAACAACATTCTTATCGTAGTGCATTTACCATGTGTGTTTTTTAAAAATAAAATCCGTTAACCTTTTTTCTCCCCCCCGTTGTACATACATCCTAAAACAACATTAAAAATGAAGAGTTGGATCTGTTTCTTTGGGTGTCGCCTTGTTATCGATGGAGCTGGGAGTGTTTCGAAACCCGTCCCCCCCCCCTGCACCTGAACTTTTGTTCCTACAGGCTAAGCAAACCATTCTTTACCCAAAACTAATCTGGGCAGCCGCCAGCAATTGGTCTGGTACCAATATCTGCATTCCAAATCTACGTTGTCGCTTGGGAACCAGTTGATAAAGAAAATGGAAGGGGAAGACACACACACACACACACACACACAAACACACACACGGTGGTTGTTGGCAGCTGTCTGTCTCGAGAGACGATGGGTGAAGTCAAAACTGCTGTGGTGGCAGCACCAAAATGACCTCTCCGGGTTGCAAGCCTGGGCAGAATGCGGCAGCCAGACTGGTGACTGGGAGTGGCAGCCGAGACTCTATAATACTGTAAAGATCTATGATGGCACCCAGTACGTTTCCGAGCACAATTCAAAGTGTTGGTGTTGACATTTAAAGCACTAAACTGCCTCGGTCCAGTATCCCTGAAGGAGCGTCTCCACCCCCATCGTTCAGCCCGGACATTGAGGTCCAGCTCCGAGAGCCTTCTGGCAGTTCCCTCACTGCGAGAAGTGAGGTTACAGGAAACCAGGCAGAGGGCCTTCTCGGTGGTGGTGCCCGCCCTGTGGAACACCCACCAGATGTCAAGGAAATAAACAACTATATAACATTTAGAAGACATCTGAAGGCAGCCCTGTTTAGGGATTTTTTTAATGTTTGATGTTTGCTGAGTTTTTATTACGTTAGAAGCCACCCAGAGCAGCTGGGGAAACCTAGCCAGATGGTGAAGGTAAAGGGACCCCTGACTATTAGGTCCAGTCGTGGGCGACTCTGGGGTTGCGGCGCTCATCTCGCTTTACTGGCCGAGGGAGCCGGCGTACAGCTGGTACGCAGGTGCCCAGCAGGACTAAGCCGCTTCTGGCAAACCAGAGCAGTGCACGGAAACGCCGTTTACCTTCCTGCCGAAGTGGTACCTATTTATCTACTTGCACTTTGACGTGCTTTCGAACTGCTAGGTGGGCAGGAGCAGGGACTGGGCAACGGGAGTTCACCCCGTCACTGGGATTCGAACCGCCAACCTTCTGATTGGCAAGTCCTAGGCTCTGTGACCCACAGCGCCATCCGCCTGGGTATAAATAATAAAATTATTATTATTGGGGTTCTGGGTTGCTGAGGCGACAAGACCTGCCCCCCCTGTCGTGCTGATGTGGTCCAAAGGCACCATCCAACCACCTTAGGGACTCCACTCCAAATTTGTGTAGCAAGAGAGCTCTCTTCCTCTTTGTTTCCAGGGTGTTGTATTCAGAAACACTGATGCCTCTAGGCAGAGCATAGCTTACATGGCTAGGAGCCATCGCTAGCCCTCTCCTCCTCCATGAATGTGTCTAATCCTCCTTTAAAGCCATCTAGGTTCGTGATCACTGTCTCCTGTGGCAATGAGTTCCACAGTGTAACTACGCATTGCACGAAGAAGGGCTTTGTTTTATCTGAGAGTTCTCAAGTGCGGGTAACCGTCGTCTTCTGGCATCACACTTCTTTGCAAGTGTGAGCAGCAGTTTGGCTGCTGGCCCAGGCAGGAATAATATAATATAATAATAATAATAATTTATTATTTCTACCCCGCCCATCTGGCTGGGTTTCCAGCTTCCAACAAAGCACTAAAATGCAATAACCTATTAAACATTAAGAGCTTCCCTAAACAGGGCTGCCTTCAGATGTCTTCTAAAAGTCTGATAGTTATTTTTCTCTTTGACACCTGGTGGGAGGGCGTTCCACAGGGCAGGTGCCACCACCGAGAAGGCCTTCTGCCTGGTTCCCTGTAACTTGGCTTCTCGCAATGAGGGAACCGCCAGAAGGCCCTCGGAGCTGGACCTCAGTGTCCGGGCAGAACGATGGAGGTGGAGACGCTCCTTCAGGTATACTGGACCGAGGCCGTTTAGGGCTTTCAAGGTCAGCACCAACACTTTGAATTGTGCTTGGAAACATACTGGGAGCCAGTGTAGGTCTTTTAAGACGGGTGTTATGTGGTCTTGGCGGCCGCTCCCAGTCACCAGTCTAGCTGCTGCATTCTGGATTAGTTGTAGTTTCTGGGTCACCTTCAAAGGCAGCCCCACATAGAGCGCATTGCAGTAGTCCAAGCAGGAGATAACCAGAGCATGCACCACTCTGGCGAGACAGTCTGCGGGCAGGGAGGGTCTCATCCTGCGTACCAGGTGGAACAACTCCCATTTCCCACAAGCCAACACCTGCAAGCCGCAGGAATCCAATGGTCTCAGCTGCACAGCCAGTACTTATCCCTGTGGTGGCTTATAGCATCTAGAGTCTGAAACAGGACCAGGAACCCGAAAATTGCAGCCACCCTGCATGTACAGACTGGAGACGGCAGGAATGTTAACAAAGCCGAAATCCCTTTTCTCCTACGAATGGATTACATACAATAAAGGATGCCACTGAGAAGATGGATGAGTCTTGATTTTGCTTTTTGAAAACGCATAATAAACAAAAGTCCTGGCTGATCTCCACTCCCAGGGATGTGTGTTTGCTGCGTGAACTGGCAAGGACAAAAATCTTATTTTCATTTATTTGTACACCACCTTTCCTCTGAAGTTCTCGGCGTAGAATACAGGATAGAACCACAAATAATAAAAGCAAATTTAAAAAGGACAAAACAAAACAATAAAGCCCTTTAAAAAAAAGCCATTTAAAAGGACATAGACTGTTAAATCAATCAAAGGCCTTCACAATAGCTCGGCTGGTTCAGCGCAAGACTCGATCTCAGAGTCGTGGGTTTGAGCCCCAACTTGGGCAAAATATTCCTGCCTTGCAGGGGGTTGGACTAGATGACCCTCGTAGTCCCTTCCAACTCTACAATTTGATGATTCACCCAACCTAGAGACAACCGTAGATTGAGTAGCATGGAAGACACGAATGAGCCCAGCACATATTTGAGACTACAGAAACTTATGCAGGCCTGATGTAGCTCTGATGGCTAGTAACCACTGATAGGCTTACCTTCAGGTGACAGTACTAGGAGGGTTTATTTAACAACAACAACAACAACAACAACAACAACAATATTTTATACCCCATCCATCTGGCTGGGTTTCCCCAGCCACTCTGGGCAGCTTCCAGCAAAAATATTAAAATACTATAATTCATCAAATTATAAACGCTTCCCTAAACAGGGCTGCCTTCAGATGTCTTCTAAAAGTCAGGTAGTTGTTTGTTTCCTTGACATTTGATGGGAGGGCATTCCACAGGACGGGTGCCACCACCGAGAAGGCCCTCTGCTTGGTTCCTTGTAGCTTTGCTTCTCACAGGGAGGGAACCGCCAGAAGGCCCTCGGAGATGGACCTCAGTGTCCGGGCAGAACGATGGGGGTGGAGACGCGCCTTGTGGTATACTGGGCCAAGGCTGTTTAGGGCTTTAGAGGTCAGCACCAACACTTTGAATTGTGCTCGGAAACGTACTGGGAGCCAATGTAGGTCTTTCAAGACGGGTGTTATGTGGTCTCGGCGGCCACTCCCAGTCACCAGTCTAGCTGCTGCGTTCTGGATTAGTTGTAGTTTCCGGGTCACCTTCAAAGGTAGCCCCACGTAGAGCACGTTGCAGTAGTCCAAGCGGGAGATAACCAGATAATTTTGCTGCTGTTGCTCTGGTCCAAAGAACTGGAGCATCTGGCATGAAGGGATAATAATAATAATAATAATAATAATAATAATAATAATAATAATATATTATTATTATTTATACCCCACCCATCTGGCTGGGTTTCCTCAGAGAAGCAACATGTCAAATTCCTTCCTGTCCCTTTTGCTCTTCTTGGCACCATTGTTGGGAGAGCAGAGTTGGAACTTGGCATCCTGCTGTTACTGACCCCGAGGAGACCCAGCACGCTGATATTAAAGACTTAGGGAAATGTCAGACACAGAGAAGAAACGCTGATAACATTAGCCTGGAAAGACCTCTTGGCAAACCCCAAATCAATTCACGCAGAGCAGCCAGTTCCTGCAAGCCTGTTTACTTACATTTGTTTTGCGGAAAACAGACCTGCAGCGAGGGGGAATTTTGATATTTTATGAACAAGTCTTTCATATCACGATCGAGACTGATGCCTCCCGGATTCACTGATTTGGGCGGTTCAGAGTTGTAGTCCAAAGTTTCTGGTGGTCCACGTTGGAGAAGGCTGGTCTAAATCAGGGAATTTGTGCCGGTCCTGGTGTTATTGGACTCCAGTTCCCATCATCCACAGCCAGCCTGGCCAATAGGCAGGGATGATGGGAAATGTAGTTCCACTTTATATCTGCAGGTTGGTCACAGATTTCCCACCTGAGGCCTCAGTTCTCACTGAAGTGATAAAACTCAGAGGTACATCAGTTCAGGTTGTGGCGGAGGCGCCTCATATGAGGGAATGCTGTTCTATGATGTCGTTTAGTCGTGTCCGACTCTTTGTGACCCCCTGGACCAGAGCACGCCAGGCACTCCTGTCTTCCACTGCCTCCTGCAGTTTGGTCAAACTCATGCTGGTAGCTTCAAGAACACTGTCCCACCATCTCGTCCTCCGTCGTCCCCTTCTCCTTCTGCCCTCCATCTTTCCCAACATCAGGGTCTTTTCCAGGGAGTCTTCTCTTCTCACGAGGTGGCCAAAGTCTTGGAGTCTCAGCTTCAGGATCTGTCCTTCCAGTGACCACTAAGGGCTGATTTCCTTCAGAATGGAGAGGTTTGATCTTCTTGAAGTCCATGGGACCCTCAGGAGTCTCCTCCAGCACCATAATTCAAAAGCACCCATTCTTCGGCAATCAGCCTTCTTGATGGTCCAGCTCTCACTTCCATACATCACCGCTGGGAAAACCATAGCTATAACTATATGGACCTTTGTTGGCTGTTCTATACGAAATTATTATTTTAATTATTTGCCTCAAAAAGACACAGCTTTCTTGGGCAAAGCCTTCTGTCCATACTGGCTTGGAAGTATAAGTATGGAAATGAATGGTTTCTAAAGAAATGGCACAGACTGAGAGAGACCCAGAGAGATCCATAATTCCCATAACGTAATAACACTAGCCCTGATTCCTACATTGTAGGAATAGATGGCATTTGAGGTCCCTTTCAACTCTGCAAGTCTATGGTTCTATCAATATTCCAGCCTTCATCCAGCAAGTGAGACACAAACGGTTAAATGGGAAAAGCCAATGGAAACAAACAGGCATTTGCAGGAGACTAGATTATCCTTGGGGTCTTTTCCAGCTCTACAGTTCTATGAATCTATGATTTTAAATATGCATCTGTCTCATAGAGAGATTGAACCTACTGTGATGGCTTGGGACTGGGGCTGGGACTCGGAACCAGAGGAGTCTCATTCCGCACCGGATCCTTTGCCTCAGGCATCATCTGAACCAAGTCTGGGGCCTGATCCTGAAGAGTCCCAGTCTGCACAGGTTCCCCTACAACAAACCCCAGCTGGGCTGAGTCAGGGGCTTGAGCCTGCCCTGGCTCCAGATGCGGGAATGACCTCGTTGCCTCCAGCTGGGCCATCACTTACAGCTGCTCCACTGCCGGTTGGGTCAGGGGAGGCTGAGGCGGCCCCTGGGTCTAGTAACCCACCAACATCTCCCGAGCTGCAGAGACTGAGGTCTGAGAGAAGGAGAGACCTGAGTACTCGCAGGAGGAGTGCTTGCCTCCAGGTGAAACAGGGAGGTGAGTCACCGGGGGATCAGGACCGGCCATTACCCCGACAAAGATAAAAGGCTGTCGGACCCCGCCCCAGGTTGCGGGAGCAACATTGCTGTATGCCGGATCCTGCCTGAGATCCTGTGCCTGTCCTTGCCTGGTTTCCTGCCTCGTGTCCTGCCTTGGCCCTGCCGGACTGACTCCTAGAGGAACCTTCGGATTCTGGACCGGAGCTGGACCGCGGTTCTCAGGTTACCCCCTGGGCTCAGCACACCTACAAACTTTAGTGTTACCAACACCGTGCTCTAACCAATTGAGTCCACCCAAATAAGATTGGTTGGTTTATCATTCATAGATTCACAGTTTCCATTACAGTGGTACCTCGGGTTAAGTCCTTTTAAAAAAATAAATAAATAATTTTTATTAACTTACAACAAAAACAAATCACACAATAATTTCACATCTAATTTTCACAAGATCTTTCTTTTCTGGACTTCCTTCAGCTTTTCCGTAAATCTTTCGTAGTCATTATTAATTTACACATTTCTTAAGCTTGTATTGTCATTATTTAAACCTTTCTTTTTCTATTCCCTTTTAACAATACTTCTCGTGTTTCACAGTGCTTTTTTAAATCCCTCTAGCGTTATTTGACCCTCACTTATACTCTCCAGATATTCCACAAATTTTCCCCAGTCTTCTGTGAACTTTTCGTCTCTTAAGTACCTAATCTTCCCAGTCATTTTATCCAACTCATAGTCTAGCAGCTTCCACCTCAGGTTAAGTACTTAGTCTGTTCTGGAGGTCCGTTCTTAACCTGAAACTGTTCTTAACCTGAAGCACCACTTTAGCTAATGGGGCCTCCCGCTGCCGCTGCACGATTTCTGTTCTCATCCTGAAGCAAAGTTCTTAACCCGAGGTACTATTTCTGGGTTAGCGGAGTCTGTAACCTGAAGCATATGTAACTCAAGGTACCACTGTATTTGGTGCAGGGTTTTTTTTTCAGTAGATTTTTTTTCAGTAGAAACAGGACTCCGCTTTTGCACCGACACGCACCACTTTTAATCGTTCTCCGAGATAATGGAGGGAAAAGGAAAAGTGGGAGATTCCGGGATCAAATCGGAAACTGCGACGGCTTCTGTAATTCCAGCACTGTCCCTGGAAAAAATTGGGATGCTTGGAGAGTATGGTTTTGTTGCCTGAAGTGAAGCACAAAATGGCGGCTCCCTTGTACAAAAAGCAGAGAGATTGGCAGCTGGATTTTGCTCAAACACACAAACGATAAAACATCGAAAAGCAACACCCAGTACAGCTGCAGGCTGGGGAAGATCTCTGCTCAAGAGGCTGGTTGGGAGAGGAAGGTCTTCAGTTGGTGCCTGAAAGACAACAGAAATGGCGCCTGTGTATTATCCAAGGAGAGGGAATTCCAAGAGGCAGGGGCCAACACAGTGAAGGCCCAATTCCTACATTGTAAGGTAGGGACTCAGTGAATAACAAAATGGAAGAGGTGTTTTAAATAAATAAAAAAATAAATAAAAATACTCTTAATTTTTTTTTAGCAGAAGGCATGTTTGCTGCTTTCTGATCAGAGCACAGAACAATAACAGGATACTAATTTGCCACAGCAAACAATGAGAACATTATCGAGGCAAATGTACGGAATGGCCCATGTCAGATAACCGTCCTCTTCCATTTCCCTCTTTCCTCCGCTATCGGTTCCCGCTTGGGAGCGTCTCTCTGCAGATGGCCCTACGCCCACCGAGGACCCATAAATTACTCGCAAACAACTCCCAAAAGGAGCAATGACCCTAAAGTAACACTTCCACCAAGTAATAGGAACTTCCTGATGCACCGATAAGCGTTTCCTGTTTTGAGGTTTTTAAAAATAATTTACTCGGACTATTCTGAGGCAAGGAGAAAAATATGCTCCGCCGAATTCCTTTCTCCCTCAGATTCCCCTTGTCCTGAGGCAGGCGCATTGTGCTTTTGGTGAGTCTCAGGCAAAGTTCAAGTTTAAATACACGGATCAGATTCAGACCAAGATATTGAGTTCACCTCAGTCCTGGTTCTTTGTACATGGAACTAAGTAATCTGTTGAAGAATCATTGCTTTGACACTGGTGATCTTTGCTTCCACCAGTACACTGGTATTCGTTCGCCTCTCTTCCCAAATGATGTGTAAAAAAAATTGGAGACACCGTTAATGGAATCTTTCGAGGAGTTGGAGATGGCGTGTCTAAGCGGTCCACGTTTCACAAGCACACAGTGAGGTTGGTAGTACAATAGATTTGTAAACAAGCATTTTGTCCCGATCCTTAAACACTCTGCACTTCAGTTGGCAGAAAGCCGCACTCGCAGAGCTCAGGCGATGCTGGATTTCGGCATCAATGTTGGCCGTTGTGGAAAGATAACTAGCCAGGTAAAGGTAAAGGTAGAAGAATAAGAGTTTGGACTTGATATCCTGCCTTTCACTCCCCTTAAAGAGTCTCAAAGTGGCTAACATTCTCCTTTCCCTTCCTCCCACACAACAAACACTCTGTGAGGTGATTGAGGCTGAGAGATTTCAAAGAAGTGTGACTGGCCCAAGGTCACCCAGCAGCTGCATGTGGAGGAGCGGGGAAGCGAACCCGGTTCACCAGATTACGAGTCTACCACTCTTAACCACTACACCATGCTGGCTCCCAGTAGAGAACCCCTGGATGATTGTTTGTTGTTGTTTAGTCATTTAGTCATGTCCGACTCTTGGTGACCCCATGGACCAGAGCATGCCAGGCACTCCTGTCTTCCACTGCCTCCCGCAGTTTGGTCAAACTCGATGACCTGGTTAATGGGGTAGAAGTGGAAGGATCATTAGGCGCAAGTGATCATGCTCTTCTGAAGTTTACTATACAACGGAAAGGAGCAGCCAAGCATACTAGGACTCAATTTCTTGACTTTAAGAAAGCCGACTTCATAAAACTTAGGGAAGTGCTGGGTGAGATCCCATGGACAGTAATACTAAAAGGAAAGGGAGTTCATGATGGCTGGGAGTTTGTTAAGAGGGAGATAGTAAAAGCACAACTTCAGGCAATACCAATGAGACGGAAACATGGAAGGTGCCTAAAGAAGCCAGGGTGGCTATCTAAAGAACTTTTAACTGAGTTAAGATTAAAAAAGGATGTGTACAAAAAATGGAAAAGGGGGGAAACCACCAAAGAGGAATTCAAACAAATAGCCAGCACGTGTAGACACAAAGTCAGAAAAGCTAAAGCACAGAATGAACTCAGGCTTGCTAGAGAGGTTAAAAGCAACAAAAAAGGCTTCTATGGGTATGTTCGTAGCAAAAGGAAGAACAAAGAAACAGTGGGGTCACTCAGAGGAGAAGATGGTGAAATGCAAACAGGGGACACAGAAAGGGCTGAACTCCTCAATGCCTTCTTTGCCTCAGTCTTCTCCGATAAAGAAAACAATGCCCGACCTGAAGAATTTGGAGGAAATGATTCAGCAGAGGAAACACAGCCCAGAATAACTAAGGAGATAGTACAAGAATACTTGGCTAGTTTAGATGTATTCAAGTCTCCAGGGCCAGATGAACTGCATCCAAGAGTATTAAAAGAACTGGCAGATGTGATCTCAGAACCACTGGCAATCATCTTTGAGAATTCCTGGAGAACAGGCGAAGTCCCGGCAGACTGGAGGAGGGCAAATGTTGTCCCTATTTTCAAAAAAGGGAAAAGAGAGGACCCAAATAATTACCGCCCAGTCAGTCTAACATCAGTACCAGGGAAGATTCTGGAGCAGATCATTAAGCAAACAATCTGTGAGCACCTAGAAAGGAATGCTGTGATCACCAATAGTCAGCATGGATTTCTGAAAAATAAGTCATGTCAGACTAACCTGATCTCATTTTTTGACAGAATTACAAGCCTGGTAGATGAAGGGAACGCAGTGGATGTAGTCTACCTTGATTTCAGCAAGGCATTTGACAAGGTGCCCCATGATATTCTTGTAAAGAAGCTGGTAAAATGCGGTCTTGACTATGCTACCACTCAGTGGATTTGTAACTGGCTGACTGACCGGACCCAAAGGGTGCTCATCAATGGTTCCTCTTCATCCTGGAGAAGAGTGACTAGTGGGGTGCCACAGGGTTCTGTATTGGGCCCGGTCTTATTCAACATCTTTATCAACGACTTGGATGATGGACTCAAGGGCATCCTGATCAAATTTGCAGATGACACCAAACTGGGAGGGGTGGCTAACACCCCAGAAGACAGGATCACACTTCAAAACAACCTTGACAGATTAGAGAACTGGGCCAAAACAAACAAGATGAATTTTAACAGGGAGAAATGTAAAGTATTGCACTTGGGCAAAAAAAATGAGAGGCACAAATACAAGATGGGTGCCACCTGGCTTGAGAGCAGTACATGTGAAAAGGATCTAGGAGTCTTGGTTGACCACAAACTTGACATGAGCCAACAGTGTGACGCGGCAGCTAAAAAAGCCAATGCAATTCTGGGCTGCATCAATAGGAGTATAGCATCTAGATCAAGGGAAGTTATAGTGCCACTGTATTCTGCTCTGGTCAGACCTCACCTGGAGTACTGTGTCCAGTTCTGGGCACCACAGTTCAAGAAGGACACTGACAAACTAGAACGTGTACAGAGGAGGGCAACCAAAATGGTCAAAGGCCTGGAAACGATGCCTTATGAGGATCGGCTAAGGGAGCTGGGCATGTTTAGCCTGGAGAAGAGGAGGTTAAGGGGTGATATGATAGCCATGTTCAAATATATAAAAGGATGTCACATAGAGGAGGGAGAAAGGTTGTTTTCTGCTGCTCCAGAGAAGCGGACACGGAGCAATGGATACAAACTACAAGAAAGAAGATTCCACCTAAACATTAGGAAGAACTTCCTGACAGTAAGAGCTGTCCGACAGTGGAATTTGCTGCCAAGGAGTGTGGTGGAGTCTCCTTCTTTGGAGGTCTTTAAGCAGAGGCTTGACAACCATATGTCAGGAGTGCTCTGATGGTGTTTCCTGCTTGGCAGGGGGTTGGACTCGATGGCCCTTGTGGTCTCTTCCAACTCTATGATTCTATGATTCTATGTTCGTAGCTTCAAGAACACTGTCCAACCATCTCGTCCTCTGTCGTCCCCTTCTCCTTGTGCCCTCCATCTTTCCCAACATCAGGGTCTTTTCCAGGGAGTCTTCTCTTCTCATGAGGTGGCCAAAGTATGGGAGCCTCAGATTCAGGATCTGTCCTTCCAGTGAGCACTCAGGGCTGATTTCCTTAAGAATTGATAGGTTTGATCTTCTTGCAGTCCATGGGACTCTCATGGGACTGGTTAAGTCCAGTCAAAGGTCACTATGGGGTTGTTGCGCTCATCTCGCTTTCAGGCCAAGGAAGCCAGTGTTTGTCCTCAGACAGGTCATGTGGCCTGCAGGACTAAACTGCTTCTGGCACAACAGGACATCATGACGGAAACCAGAGCGCACTGAAACACTGTTTACCTTGCCCCCACAGTGGTACCTATTTATCTACTTGCACTGGTGTGCTTTTGAACTGCTAGGTTGGCAGGAGCTGGGACCGAAAAATGGGAGCTCACCCCGTAACGGGGATTCGAACCACCGACCTTCTGATCGGCAAGTCCTAGGCTCTGTGGTTTAACCCACAGCGCCACCTGTGTCCCTTTTAAGCACCAGTCTAGTAGTTCCCAAATGTTTTCAGGTTGCCTTCCCTATTTGTTCCATAAACTCACCCCTTCAGTGGCCCCTATAAAAAGCATTGTTCAGTACAGCGGTTTGCACAACCCGCTGAAGAATATAATAACATCATGGAATTCAAAACACTAACAATTGATTGCATGCTTGTTCAAAATCCAATCGAAACTTAGTTTAATTAATTCAACAGAATTGATCAGCGTGATCCAGTGAGACCAGCTTTCCAAAGACTGATAGTCATTTACACCTCCAGTGCCCCATTGCTACCCGCTTGCCTCTTTGGGTCCCCCTAGGTAATCCCCAGCATCTTAAAAAGCAGAGACATCACCTTGCCAACAAAGGTCCGTATAGTTCAAGCTCTGGTTTTCCCAGTAGTGATGTATGGAAGTGAGAGCTGGACCATCAAGAAGGCTGATCGCCGAAGAATGGATGCTTTTGAATTCTGGTGCTGGAGGAGACTCTTGAGAGTCCCATGGACTGCAAGAAGATCAAACCTCTCCATTCTGAAGGAAATCAGCCCTGAGTGCTCACGGGAAGGACAGATCCTGAAGCTGAGGCTCCAAGACTTTGGCCGCCTCATGAGAAGAGAAGACTCCCTGGAAAAGACCCTGATGTTGGGAAAGATGGAGGGCACAAGGAGAAGGGGACGACAGAGGACAAGATGGTTTGACAGTGTTCTCGAAGCTATGAACATGAGTTTGACCAAACTGCAGGAGGCAGTGGAAGACAGGAGTGCCTGGCGTGCTCTGGTCCAGGGGGTCATGAACAGTCGGACACGACTAAACGACTAAACAACAACAACAACAAGGTAATCCCCCCAGGGGGGCAGATATTCAATTTTTTTAAAGTTATCATCTTTATTTGGTTAATCGTTGTAGTAAATATATATCTATATAGTTGCTCAGGCTGTGCTTGACCACAAATTCCTGACTGAGAATCTGGGAGGGAGGGAGAGAGAATTGTTTAATTTTAGCTCACGTTTCGTATGTGCCCTCCTCCAGTATTAATTCAAACACCAAGCAAAAATAGAATTTCCTGTTGAGATGCAACGAGATTCCTGTTTTTGCAAATGGTTGCATTTCACCAAGGAGCCAAAACTTGCTCAAGACCCCATGAAGTTTGACAGCACTTGGGATCGGATCGGATGGGAGTCATTCTTTCCATGGCGACCTGCTCAAAAAAAGAAGAGAAGAATTCGTGATGTCATTTCGAATTTCCTAAAAAGAAATGTTTTCAGCTTTGGGGGACTATTTTTAACACCCCAGCAAGAATAGCTCTTGCGTTCTTATCAGATAGCTGTTCGAGTGGAAGAGAAAGCTTATTGGTTGTGGCATGTGGGAGTATCCGGTTTTCATTGTCAGTAATTAATGATGGATAAATTGGGAACACTCCTTAAAAAATGCTGTTTCTGTTCCAGCCTTATCCCTCTATTGTGCTGTGACTTCCAAACCTGCCAAAGTAAACTTGCTTTTTCAAAAACTCCCCATAGTTAATATTCTTAAAAATCAATTATTCGCTACCACATCTATATCTATCTATCTATCTATCTCTCTCTCTCTCTCTCTCTCTCTCTCTCTCTCTATCTATATCTTAAAGGTAAAGGGACCCCTGACCATTAGGTCCAGTCATGGCCGGCTCTGGGGTTGCGGCGCTCATCTCGCTTTATTGGCCGAGGGAGCCGGCGTACCGCTTCCAGGTCATGTGGCCAGCATGACTAAGCCGCTTCTGGCGAACCAGAGCAGCACACGGAAACGCTGTTTACCTTCCTGCCAGAGCGGTACCTATTTATCTACTTGCACTTTGACGTGCTTTCGAAGTGCTAGGTTGGCAGGAGCAAGGACTGAGCAATGGGAGCTCACCCCATCATTGTGGGGATTCGAACCGCCAACCTTCGGATCAGCAAGCCCAAGGCTCAGTGGTTTAATCCACAGCACCACCCGCGTCCTTCAAATGTAAAGGATAAAGGTAAAGGGACCCCTGACCATTAGGTCCATTCATGGACGACTCTGGGGTTGCGGCGCTCATCTCGCTTTATTGGCCGAGGGAGCCAGCGTACAGCTTCCGGGTCATGTGGCCAGCATGACTAAGCCGCTTCTGGCGAACCAGAGCAGTGCACGGAAACGCCATTTACCTTCCCGCTGGAGCAGTACCTATTTATCTACTTGCACTTTGACGTGCTTTCGAACTGCTAGGTTGGCAGGAGCAATGGGAGCTCACCCTGTCAGGGGGATTCGAACCGCCGACCTTCTGATTGGCAAGCCCTAGGCTCTGTCATTTAACCCACAGCGCCACCCGGGCTTACTTTTGAGCATACATGTATAGCCTGGTCCTCGCTTATTCGCATGGCTATCAGAGACCAGTGTGAATTACACAGACTTTCCTCTCTCGCTTTTTCCAGCTGTGCTCTGTGACACCAATCTGGGAGCAAAGGAAGTCCATCAATTGCTACCCCTTGCCCTCCCCATACTGTCAGAGTGTCAGGGATGTGTAATTTATGGGATGGTAGGAAAGGGAAGTGTGTTCTGCTGACGTGATGACCAATTCCCGAAGGTAACGGATGCCATCCACTTTTCAGCAGGCATTCTCTCTTTTTAGCATCAGACTTGGGGTCTCCAGGGTTCCTTGAGTCAGTCAAAATGATGGAATCAGAGAGGTGGGCGGCCAGTGATGCAGTCAAAGCGAAGGTCGCCCTTGGAGCGATTTCTACACCTCCCGCTTATTTGCTCCAGCCACCATCTCGTTTCACTAGGACTAGCAATAAACTCTCCTAAAATAATGCCATGGAATTCTACTCAGTGTTGATCCAGAGCAGATTCCAACGTATAGTTAGCGGAGTAAAAACTTAAACACGTTGCAGGATTCCCAAAATATAGACCAGAGGCAATGAATTTTTCATGCCAGCTACTGAAGGCAAATGAGCATCATGGTCGCAAATCCAATACATTCAGGATTGGCCCTGTCCATAAGAAATCCAGTTGCAGCACACTTAATTTAAACTTAAAATTGTTGTTTAGTCGTTTAGTCGTGTCCGACTCTTTGTGACCCCATGGACCAGAGCATGCCAGGCACTCCTGTCTTCCACTGCCTCCCACAGTTTGGTCAAACTCACGTTGGCTGCTTCGAGAACACTGTCCAACCATCTTGTCCTCTGTCGTCCCCTTCTCCTTGTGCCCTCCATCTTTCCCAACATCAGGGTCTTTTCCAGGGAGTCTTCTCTTCTCAAGATGTGGCCAAAGTCTTGGAGCCTCAGCTTCAGAATCTGTCCTTCCAGTGAGCATTCAGGGCTGATTTCCTCCAGAATGGTGAGGTTTGATCTTCTTGCAGTCCATGGGACTCTCAAGAGTCTCCTCCAGCACCATAATTCAAAAGCATCCATTCTTTGGCGATCAGCCTTCTTTATGGTCCAGCTCTCACTTCCATACATCACTACTGGGGAAACCAGAGCTTTAACTGTATGGACCTTTGTTGGCAAAGTGATGTCTCTGGTTTTTTTACAATAACTTACAATAACTTATAATAAGTGTAAACCTTAACACGAAACATACTATGTACAGAACACAACACCAGAAGGAAAAGAGATGGAAAGATAAAGTGAAACCTTCTGGCCTCTCATAGTGAGCATGACCTTGACTGAAAGAGATAACAGAACCAGTTTCCGCCAGCTGTACTCGGCTTCTCTGAAGGAATAACCCAAACAACATGAACCTTCTGCTTGTTTCTTTCACACACATAAGCTTCTGGAACCCTCTTGAATTAATTAGACTAGGAAAGATCTCTACACATCAGCTCAATGCTTTCTGTACTAAGAAATGCAAACTGACAATTTTGGTGTGCTTTCCTTCCACGAATATAAGCATGGTTAAACCTTACCTCTGTGCATGCATTTCTGCACTCAATACTTGGCTGGAGAATTCCACTGCAAAATTCAGAACACCGCAAATTTCAGGTTCATGTTTTGTTCCAGAACGTGCGAACTAGGGAGGTTGTCCTTTAAATGCAACTGCATCAAATCCACCCCCCTTTCGCCATCTCTAGTCACCACACCTACTGTAGCATTCTCCTCGTCGTTTGCCAGGAGTTTTTTGACTTTCCCTTTATGCAGCGCTAGTCAAAGGCAGTAACAAAAGAAGAACTTGTTCCGTCTTGACTCTTTCCCAGCAAAAACTGCCTTTCTGGAATTGCTGACAGAGCCCAGGCATTCAGCGCAAAGCTGAACATGATGGGAACCGGACAATTTCCATTCCTAAAGCTGTTTTCTGCCCTGGGGCCCCACCCCAGAGAAAGGTCTCAGGCCCTGAGGGGAAAGCAAATAGGGGTTGGAGAAAAAGTTGAATCTGCAACAAAGCTTGCATGGTCAATACTTAGTTCTGAGCGATCAATATCCACGGCTCAAAAAATCAACCCTTTCTCTTTCACTCTGCATTTGCAAATGTGGCAGAAAGTTTGTAGAGCTGCTCCTTCTATTAGGCTGGCTGAACAGGGGGGAGGAAACTTTATATAGTCTGAGGCCCACATTCCCTTCTGAAAACCTTCAGGGGGCCACATCATCATCATCATCATATACAGTGGTGCCTCGCAAGACGAAAAGAATCCGTTCCGCGAGTCTTTTCGTCTTGCGGTTTTTTCGTCTTGCGAAGCAACCCTATTAGCGGATTAGCGCTATTAGCAGTTTAAGGGCTATTAACGGCTATTAAAGTCTTAAGGGATTAGCGGATTAGCTGCTAAAAGGCTATTAGCAGCTTAGTGTTTCAGAAAAAGGGGTTGGGGAGCGAAAAAACCCCGCAAGAATCGCAAGACATTTTCGTCTTGCAAAGCAAGCCCATAGGGAAATTCGTCTTGCGAAGCACCTCTGAAAACGGAAAACCCTTTCGTCTTGCAGGTTTTCTGTCTTGCGAGGCATTCGTCTTGCGGGGCACCACTGTATTATTTATACCCCACCCATCTGGCTGGGTCCCCCCAGCCACTCTGGGCAGCTTCCAACAAAATACTAAAATACAATAACCTATTAAACATTAAAAGCTTCCCTAAACAGGGCTGCTTTCAGATGTCTTCTAAAGGTTTCATACTTATTTTTCTCCTTGACATCTGGTGGGAGGGCATTCCACAGGGCGGATGCCACTACCGAGAAGGCCCTCTGCCTGGTTCCCTGTAACTTGGCTTCTCGCAGTGAGGGAACCGCCAGAAGGCCCTTGGCGCTGGACCTCAGTGTCTGGGCAGAATGATGGGGGTGGAGACGCTCCTTCAGGTATATTGGGCCGAGGCCGTTTAGGGCTTTAAAGGCCAGCACCAACACTTTGAATTGTGCTTGGAAACGTACTGGGAGCCAGTGTAGGTCTTTCATTCCATTGTTGGGCAGGGCCAAAGGCCAAAATAGGTGGGGCAATCAACAAATGTAAATTTTCACAAAGAACTCATAACCCACCTACTTTCAGCAGCCAGAAGCATCATAGCCAGACGCTGGAGAGACCTGTCAGGAGTAAGCATGGACCAATGGTACCAAATAGTATGGGAAACAGCCCTACTAGAAAAATTAACCAATAAACTGAAATTGACACTGGGACAAACAGAAGAAGACGCCTTCACCCCGGTATGGCACCCCTTTATCACATACACACACCCCTGATCCAAAACACACACACACCCCACTCACACATGAAAACAAAGACCACCACAGCCAACCACAAATGAACAACCACACCCTAGGCCAACCTCTCTCACCCACAAAGCAACACAAGCGAACAGCAGAGAACCTGCACAAGCAACGCTGGCACAAAACCCTACATATATTAAGTAAAATAGAAACATCGCCACCCGACCTCCCCCATCTTCCCCCCTCCACCCCTTCCCCCCCCAATGTCTCAACAAAAGAAACTGATTTGTAAAAATGTTACATAGGGGGGAAAAACACGAGAGACATTGCACACTTTTGTAAATCAACAAAATCTTTAATTAAAAAAATATATATGTAAATTTTACCTCTTGTAGCATACTCTCCAAGCGTCCCCATTTCCCAGGGACAGTCCCGGAATTACAGACGCCATCCCAGTTTCTTATTTGATCCCATAATGTCCCGGTTTTCCTTTTTTTCCTCCACATCTTGGAGAACCATTTTGTAGCTGGAGTCAGTCCAGGCCCCGCCCTCCCAGGCCAGGTGGGAAAAGGAGGCAAGGCAGGGAGCAGGTCTTCCAGGGCTCACAGCCAACCTTGTGCCCTCTGAATGTTTTGTGCTGCAGATCCCATCAGCACCAGCTGGCATGGTGGTATGATGCTCAGGCACATGGGAGTTGTTGTCCAAAATATCTGGAGGGCGGCAGGTTGTTGAAGGTCCGGACACTGAGGTCCAGCGCTGAGGGCCTTCTGGCAGTTCCCTCACTGCGAGAAGCCAAGTTACAGAGAACCAGGCAGAGGGCCTTCTCGGTGTTGGCACCCGCCCCGTGGAACACCCTCCCACTAGATGTCAAAAGAGAAAAGCAACTACCAGACTTTTAGAAGACATCTGAAGGCAGCACTGTTTAGGGAAGCTTTTAATGTTTAACAGACCACTGTATTTTGATACTTTGTTGGGGAAACCCAGCCAGATGGGCGGGGTATAAATAATAATAATAATAATAATAATTATTATTATTATTATTATTATGTACCAACATGGCTCCCTACATTTTCTTTTTAAATACAGTGGTACAGTCCTAGGTTCTGTGGTTTAACCCACAGCGCCACCCGCGTCCCTCTCTAAGGTGCTAATGGAAGGAATTTTTTTATTTTGTTTCTAAGATGCAGAAAGTGTAGGAATGTACAGATGGTGATAGTTACGTTATTACCAGTGGCCACGTAGCATGCTAAACGTCCATGGTGCTGATTCAATCCAGAAGTCAAAGCGCTGCACTTCTTGAACGGTTCCAAAGTGAAAACAATTGCATTGCAGCAAAAGGTTCAGTACTGTCGCTTTGTGGGCATAATAGATTTTAATCGGTCTGCATGTGCTAATTGGCTTGCAAGTTGATTTCAGGATGCATGTGCTGCCAGCTGCTGCGGTTTTGCTAATGTCCGCTGTTAATAATGCAAAATTAACAAAATCAATATTGCAAAATTAGCAATAATGCTGAGTTTCCTTCCGATCTCACTATTTACAGTTTTACACACACACACACACACACACACACACACACACCTGTGATATGGTCAAGCAAGTGTATTGATTAGCAAAGGACTGCAGCGTCAAGAAGAGATTAGTTACACAGACAAAAGCTCAAAGTTATCCCAGAATTTAAAGTAGAGATCTGCCAAGGAAAATCCAGCACCTTTGACCTTTTTGTTGTTGTTGTTTAGTCGTTTAGTCGTGTCTGCCTCTTCGTGACCCCCTGGACCAGAGCACGCCAGGCACTCCTGTTTTCCACTACCTCCCGCAGTTTGGTCAAACTCATGCTGGTAGCTTCGAGAACACTGTCCCACCATCTTGTCCTCTGTCGTCCCCTTCTCCTTGTGCCCTCCATCTTTCCCAACATCAGGGTCTTTTCCAAGGAGTCTTCTCTTCTCAGGAGGTGGCCAAAGTCTTGGAGCCTCAGCTTCAGGATCTGTCCTTCCAGTGAGCACTCAGGGCTGATTTCCTTCAGAATGGATAGGTTTGATCTTCTTGCAGTCCATGGGACTTTCAAGAGTCTCCTCCAGCACCAGAATTCAAAAGCATCCATTCTTCGGCAATCAGCCTTCTTTATGGTCCAGCTCTCGCTTCCATACATCACTTCCATACGGTGTCACTATCTGCAGTGACCTTTGGCCTTTAGCCACACATTTCTTCAAGGCTGAAGTCAGTGAGGTGTCAAAGACTCTTGGCTACTGAAAATATGGAGCGTGGATTTCCTCAGTGGCCCCAGCGTAGGGGAGGTGGAAAATGGCATCTTGCAAACATCCTGCAGGCCTTAGACAAATCTGATACCATCTTCCTCCCAGGATGAGAAGCTGAATAATAAGGACAATCAAAGCTTTTGCTTGGAAGAAAACAGGAAGATGGATGTAGCAATTGCAATCCTTTTTGTACCTGTTTTGTCCCTTGGAATGAAAATATGACCTCTTTTTTTCTTTCTTTCTCCTCTCATCCATTTTGCAGACAATCAGGGCTTGTGATTCACAGAACTGCTGTGTTCTTTGCAAAACCTGCCACTCTGAATACTGTGTGCATGCCCTCCAACATTTCTCCAATGAAAACAGGGACATTAATAATGATAAGCAGAGGAAGTCCCACAAACAAACAAAAATAAAATCTGTGGGACGGACACATTGTTTTGTCAGGATGCTACCAGGCTGCGGCTGCTTCTAGGTGGAATTCTGTCTGATTCAGGTTTCCGCAATTACAATTGATTGGCGGTTCTTGAGCAACAAACCCATTTCCCCAAAAGATCGGGCTTTCTGTAAGAAGGGAAGGGATGGAATAATGTACTGGGAGGTGTCACCCTTCCTTCGACACAATGTCAATCCCACAGACCAACGGAGATGAATGTCCACTAAACAGCCAAGGCCACAAAGACTCGGTGCAAACGGCCCAGGACCCTCATACCTACGGGACGGCCTCTCCTGGTATGTCCCATGGAGGACCTTATGGTCTTCAAATAAAAACATCTTGGAGATCCCAGGCCACAGGGAGGTTAGGCTGGCCTCAACCAGAGCCAGGGCCTTTTCGGCTGTGGCCCCGATCTGGTGGAACGCTCTGTCCCAAGAGACTAGGGCCCTGTGGGACTTGACATCTTTCCGCAGGGCCTGCAAGACAGAGCTGTTCCACCAGGCCTTTGGCCAAGGCACAGCCTGACCCCCTCCTTCGGTAACCCTCACAGAACTCTAGCCCAATGGTTGCCATTAATTTGATTCTGAATTGATTTTAAAATGAATTGATTTTAGAATGTTGTGTTAGTTTTATTGTTGCTAGCCGCTGTGAGCCCAGCTTTGGCTGGGGACGGAGGGATATGAATAAAATTTTATTTTATTATTATTATTATTATTGTTGTTGTTGTTGTTGTTGTTGTTTAGTCGTTTAGTCGTGTCCGACTCTTCGTGACCCCATGGACCAGAGCACGCCAGGCACTTCTGTCTTCCACTGCCTCCTGCAGTTTAGTCAAACTCATGCTGGTAGCTTCGAGAACACTGTCCAACCATCTCGTCCTCCATCGTCCCCTTCTCCTTGCGCCCTCCAACTTTCCCAACATCAGGGTCTTTTCCACAGAGTCTTCTCTTCTCATGAGGTGGTCAAAGTCTTGGAGCCTCAGCTTCAGGATCTGTCCTTCCAGTGAGCACTCAGGGCTGATTTCCTTCAGAATGGAGAGGTTTGATCTTCTTGCAGTCCGTGGGACTCTCAAGAGTCTCCTCCAGCACCATAATTCAAAAGCATCCATTCTTTGGCGATCAGCCTTCTTTATGGCCCAGCTCTCACTTCCATACATCACTACTGGGAAAACCAGAGCTTTTACTATACGGACCTTTGTTGGCAAGGTGATGTCTCTACTTTTTAAGATGCTGTCTAGGTTTGTCATTGCTTTCCTTCCAAGAAGCAGGCGTCTCTTAATTTTGTGACTGCAGTCACCATCTGCAGTGATCATGGAGCCCAAGAAAGTAAAATCTCTCATTGCCTCCATTTCTTCCCCTTCTATTTGCCAGGAGGTGATGGGACCAGTGGATTATTATTATTATTATTAAGCAAATCAGGAAAGAGAGTCAATAAGCAGATTGTCTGGAAATACCCCCAGTGACGTCGCTGAAAAAACACCCACAAATAAATAAGACCACCCCAGAGGTTGCCCACAATGGGTGTTGTTCTCGAAGTTTCCTCTTGACTGCCTAACCCTACAGAGCTCGTTCTCTGCCATTCAGTCTAAAAATGGCGCTCCCATTAAGGAGAGGAACAGGAGTACACAGAGAGGAATTACGTCTGAAAGAGGAATGGGAGTACGTTTCCTACCTAATCCTTTTCCTCCAGCAAATAGAGTAAAAAAATGTTCGTTGGTGAATGGGACTCTGTTGGCCATCGTATAACAAAGGTCAAATTCCCGCAAATAGATGTAATCTGACCCCTTCTGCTAACCCTCCATGCGCTTATAAGAACTATTCCCCCTCCTTTTTCTATTTTATTCAACCAGAAACGTTGCTTTTTTAAAAAACCCACCAGAATTGTATGTTTCTTCTTTAAAGCCAAGGACACGGTATTTTGCGAAATCTGAAAAACAGCCAAATTATTCTGGATTGTATCCAAGTACAGTGGTACCTCGGGTTAAGTACTTAATTCGTTCCGGAGGTCCGTACTTAACCTGAAACTGTACTTAACCTGAAGCACCACTTTAGCTAATGGGGCCTCCTGCTGCTGCCGCACCACCGGAGTACAATTTCTGTTCTCATCCTGAAGCAAACTTCTTAACCTGAAGCACTATTTCTGGGTTAGCGGAGTCTGTAACCTGAAGCGTATGTAACCTGAAGCATATGTAACCTGAGGTACCACTGTATAGACCTGCTCAGATTACTCTCCACTGAAAGTAATTTACATGTCTTCACAATTCATTTAATGGGTCTACTTGGGAGTAGCTGGAGTTCTGGTTAATCCAGCTGGAGTTCTGGTTCTGGATTCTCTTTGGGGCAGAAGGAGGATACGCCCAGACCGGGGGTCTGCAACCCGTGGCTCCGGAGCCGCATGTGGCTCTTTTACACCTTTGCCGCGGCTCCGGGGCGGATACTAGCGAGGGGAGGAGGCGCATTGTGTGCCCCGACACTCCCCACTGTGGCAGGCGCTGTACTGGCTGTGACGTCGCATGGGGGCGGTGCGTGCGTTAGTCACACACAGTCCCGACGTCACCTTCCCGCCCGCCCGCCCGCTACATTGTAAGGGGCATGTATGCTGGTCACTGCATTGAAAGGGGGCATGTACGCTGGTCACTGTTTTGAAGGGGAGTGAAGAACACACACACACACAAAGGTAACTTGTTAATTTAACGTTTATTTCTATGAGGAGGAGTAATTCTGAGGGGTCAAACAAAGAAATAATAAAAAAGTGACAAAAAAGTTATTTTTATAATAATGAGTTTTGCAGCTCCCAGGTTTTTTTCTTCGGAAACGGGTCCAAGTGGCTCTTTTTGTCTTAAAGGTTGCAGACCCCTGGCCCAGACAATGCTTTATATTGCATTTTCATTCCCATAGACCCGACAGTAATATTATAGTACACTTTGGCTGAGAGAGGGGTTTCCCCCCCAAGTCGCAGCTGAGTAGAGATTCAAACTTTTTGGATTTCACTGGTCAGCACCTCGGATTTGGGCCTGGGAAATCAGGGTTCAAGTCCCCACTTGGCTGCAAAACTCACTAGGTGACCTTGGGCCAGTCACGGCCTAAACCAGCCTCTCAGAGTTATTGTTGAGATTAAACGAGGAACAGGAGAAGAACCATGTACACCACCTTGAGCTCCTTGGAGGAAAAAGTGAGATGTAAATGCAATAAATAAGAATCATAGAATCATAGAGTTGGAAGAGACCACAAGGGCCATCGAGTCCAACCCCCTGCCAAGCAGGAAACACCATCAGAGCACTCCTGACATATGGTTGTCAAGCCTCTGCTTAAAGACCTCCAAAGAAGGAGACTCCACCACACTCCTTGGCAGCAAATTCCACTGTCGAACAGCTCTTATATAACAGATAAACTTCCAGCAGTCCCTCCCAGCCAGCATGGCTGGTCTGTTCTTGGAAGATGACACAGGTTGTTGTTGTTGTTGTTTGGTCGTTGTGTCCAACTCTTCGTGACCCCCTGGACCAGAGCACGCCAGGCACTCCTGTCTTCCACTGCCTCTCGCAGTTTGGTCAAACTCATGCTGGTAGCTTTGAGAACACTATCCAACCATCTCGTCCTCTGTCGTCCCCTTCTCCTTGTGCCCTCCATCTTTCCCAACATCAGGGTCTTTTTCAGGGAGTCTTCTCTTCTCATGAGGTGGCCAAAGTCTTGGAGCCTCAGCTTCAGGATCTGTCCTTCCAGTGAGCATTCAGGCCTGATTTCCTTCAGAATGGATTGGTTTGATCTTCTTGCAGTCCATGGGATTCTCAAGAGTCTCCTCCAGCACCAGAATTCGAAAGCCTCCATTCTTCAGCGATCAGCCTGGGTCCAGCTCTCACTTCCATACATCACCGCTGGGAAAACCATAGCTTTAACTATATGGACCTTTGTCGGCAAGGTGATGTCTCTGCTTTTAAGGTAGTGTCTCTTTTAAGATGGTGGTCAATATTTTTTTTTTAAATGTGTGTATTTAAAGATCAAAACCTGTTTCCTGATTAACTGGGGACACTTTTGTTGTTGTTTAATACACTGCTTCTTAAACATTGCAATCTTATGCATGTCAGCTCAGAACATATAAATTCTATCTGAGTTTAGTCAGACTTACTGCCAGTTAAGCTTGTGCAGGAGGGCCGCCTTGGCGAATGAATCTGATTAATGCACTAAATCTTGCAGCGGCTCTAGCCTGCATGCCGGCAGAGGCGCAAGCTGCTTTCTTGATCTGTCACTCACATGTCGAACAGGAGCAACGTAAGAGAGGATCTGCAATGCTTTTCTCGTGAATTTAGCACCCTCTGGTGGGAACATGGGCATGTTAGGGAAAGAGAAATGATGCTCTTCAGTGGAAAACACCAGGTGACCAGCACAATTCAAAGGGTTGTGTTATGTACAGTGGTGCCTCGCAAGACGAAAAGAATCCGTTCCGCGAGTCTCTTCATCTTGCGGTTTTTTTCGTCTTGCGAAGCAAGCCCATTAGCGGCTTAGCGGATTAGCACTATTAGCGGCTTAGCGGGCTTAGTGGATCAGCTGATAAGCGGCTTAGCGGATCAGCTGTTAAGCGGCTTAGCAGCTTGGAAAAAAGGGGGGGGAGGAAAAAAACCCCGCAGGAACTTGCAAGACATTTTCGTCTTGCGAAGCAAGCCCATAGGAAATTCGTTTTGCGAAGCACCTCCAAAACGGAAAACCCTTTCGTCTAGTGGGTTTTCCGTCTTGCGAGGCATTTGTCTTGCGGGGCACCACCACTGTACTGAGTTGAATAGGATCCAAAATGGTCCGAGACCAGGGAGAAGAGTCGATGGAAGAAGATTGGAAAAAATATAAAGTATATTTACAGAAATACTGCAAAATTAAGGAATGTTAGAAGAATGCTGGAATGAGGTTATATGGTTTTAGCAGAAATGTTATAAAGAATTAAGCAAAAACTGATTGTTAATGGGCTAAAGTGGAAAATTTAAAGTTAGACTGTGTTAAGATAAATTATAGAACAAAAAAATTGAGAAAGAGGGAAAGGATTTGCTGAATTAGCTAATTTGAACTAGAATACAAAATAGGGAGGTGTGAGGAAGTCGAGGAAATAAGTAAATGAAAGATAAAGATATGGAAATTGGACGTGTTTTTAAATGTTTTTGTTTTTTCTTGTTGTATTGATGTATTGTTTTTTTCTCTATTCTTGATGTATTGTTTGTTAACTTTTTATTGCTTTATTTTCTTATATTATTTTTTCTGTAACTATAAAACTTCTATTAAATACTATTTTTTTTAAAAAATGAAGCAGTCTGATTGGTCCCAGACAATAGGATCCAAAGTGCAGCAGTCTGATTGGTCCCAGAACAATAGGATTCAGAATGCAGCAGTCTGATTGGTCCTAGAACAATGCAGCAGTATGATTGGTCTGCAGGAGCCACCCAATCCAGCTCCAGATGGAAGTGAATCCACAACCTGATTGGCCTACAGGAAAATTCCAGAATTAGCCAATCACATGCAGCCCATTGTGTAAATAATGTATATAAAGCAGATACTTTGAGGGGACTTTCATTCCTCCTCACCACTATGAGCTGAATAAAGAGCATGAAATCCACTCTCGACTCTGAGTATATTTCTGGTTGGTTCTGACCTACAGAGCCTTATGCAGCGCAGCATGCCAACATGTCAACATCAGGACACCAGAAGAGCCTGCTCAAGGCCGTGCATGCTGGTGTCTCGATGGGCCAGTGGGGCATATGCGGCCATGGAGAGCGATTTCTATCTGCGTTATTGTGTTGGGCACAAGGGGAAGTTTGGCCACGAGTTCAAGTTCTGCACTGACAGGAAACTGAGATATGCAAACAACAGCAATTAAAAAAAATGATGTCATGATCAGAAAAGAAGCCTGCGTACACAAATGTGTGATAGAAGAGCTAAAGAGGATAATCGATGACAGTGAAATCACGAAAGACGACGATGCCTTATGGCCGCATCCTGGCAGAGTTGGCCGGCAGGAGCTTGAAATTGTACAGTGGTACCTCTGGTTAACTACTTAATTCGTTCCGGAGGTCCATTCTTAACCTGAAACTGTTTTTAACCTGAAGCACCACTTTAGCTAATGGGGCCTCCTGCTGCCGCCGGAGCCCGATTTCTGTTCTCATCCTGAGGTAAAGTTCTTAACCTGAAGCACTATTTCTGGGTTAGCGGAGTTTCAGGTTGAGAACGGACCTCCGGAACGAATTAGGTACTTAACCCGAGGTACCACTGTACGGACCGTTGTTGGCAAGGTGATGTCTCTGCTTTTTAAGATGCTGTCTAGGTTTGTCATTGCTTTTCTCCCAAGAATTTGTCTAATACTCACCCTAATACTTTGTCGCTACTCACCCTAGTAATAGGGTTGTCAAATTTGCAGATGACACAACCGTGATTGGGCTCATCTCTGAAAGGGAGGGTGAAATGGATGATAGAGATGAGGTGGAGCGGCTGACAGAGTGGTGCAGAGCTAACAATTTGCTCATAAATACAAGGAAGACAAAGGAACTTGTGGACTTCAGGAGACAGAAGAGCAATGTCCAGCCACTTTTGATTGATGGGGTCTGTGTGGAGAGGGTAACAACGTTCAGATTTTTGGGCATTGAATTACAAGAGGATCTGTCCTGGAGTGTCAACACAAGGGGGCTTGTGAAGAAGGCGCAGCAGAGACTGTATTTTTTGAGAATACTAAGGAAAAACCATCTTCCGCAGAAACTGCTGCTTGCCTTCTATCACTGTGCCATTGAGAGCGTGCTCACTTATGGCTTATGTGTGTGGTACGGAAGCTGTACTACCCAGGACAGGATGGGGTTGCGCAGGGTTGTGAAGGCAGCAGAGAGCATTGTTGGCTGCCCACTCTCCACCTTAGAGCAGATTTATGCCACAAGGTGCCATAGGAAGGCACTGGACACAGTAAAAGATCCATCGCATCCTGGTCACTGTCTCTTCGAGCTCTTGCCGTCGGGACGGAGATACAGGACAATGAAGACAAGAACGAGCCGTCTCAAGAACAGCTTCTTCTCCAGAGCGATCTCGGCCCTGAATGGGAAGCCCGGACTTTGAAAGTCATCTAATCTCCCTTGCTGTATTATACTGTATTGTTTAATTAGTGTTTTTATGGAGCAGTCAAGTAATTTCGTTGTCCCCGAAGGGGGCAATGACAATAAAGATATTATTATTATTATTATTATTATTATTATTATTTTAAAGCCATCCAGGTTGGTCGCCATCACTGTCCCCAGTGGGAGTGAGCCACGCACATTTTTTGTGTTTATTTTAAACGGGCTACACAGTAGGAAATAATTTTTTCTCGAGGACATATTACAAGCACAATTATTGTTCTCAAGTTGATATGCTTCATAATTTTCTCTCCCCCCCTTTTTTTTTTGCTGTTTAGCATCAGTTTAACAGTTCTCCCCCTCCCTATACTTATCTTAGTAATATATGTTTGCAATATACACAATGCAGTTAATATTTGAGTGATGCAAATTAAATTACTTCTCCTGATTTAAAAGGGTTCTGTAAAGGACTCCATTAAATCTGAGCTCAGTGCTTCCTGGAAAACTCATTCTAATGAAGGATTATTAGCCGCGATAGGCTGTCAACACCCGGCTTCAGTCTCTCTCCTTATTATATTTACATTCTAGTAATAACTCATTGGCAACAGGCCTTTTCTTCGGCAGCTGATGATTTAACAGCTGAGTTAAAAGGCTTCCTTGTGAATCAGCAGGGCAGATGCAAGAACGCAGATCTATTTTCAGCTGGGAACTGTTGCTTCGATTCAGCGCCCTGAGGCCAAAACCAGTTTAATGAGCGTGATTTTCGAGTTACGCCCGGGTTACAATTTCCCTTGTGATCTAGTCTGGCTCAGCTGCTTTAGCCCGTTCTGCAGGCACAAGAGTCTTTGCCTTGTGGACATTTGTGGCATAGATTGTGATGCTGGGGACCACAGGAGGCGAGAGGTGCTATTGGGCTTGGGTCCAGATTGCAGGTTTGCCATAATGGCCATCTGGCTGGCCCCTGTGACAGCAGGATGCTGGATGGGCCAGGGGCCTCATCCAGCAACCTAACGTTCTTGTGTTCGTTCATGGTCCTTTGGGGGACAACTCTTTAGGTGGCCACAACCTCAGTTGTGAAGCACACATTGAGGATTTCTCCTCTTTCCCCCTCCCTTGCGTCCTGAGTTCGAGTGTCTTCAAAGCCCATGACACCTTGGGTAAAGGCTGTTCTCCAACTGGAGTGCTCGCAGGCCAGTGTTTCCCAGTTGTCGGTGTTTATACTACATTTTTGGAAATTTGCCTTGAGACAGTCTTTAAACCTCTTTTGTTGACCACCAGCGTTACACTTTCCATTTTGAAGTTGGGACTAGAGTACAGTGGTACCTCGGGTTAAGTACTTAATTCGTTCCGGAGGTCCGTTCTTAACCTGAAACTGCTCTTAACCTGAAACACCACTTTAGCTAATGGGGCCTCCTGCTGCCGCCGGAGCACAATTTCTGTTCTCCTCCTGAAACAAAGTTCTTAACCCGAGGTACTATTTCTGGGTTAGTGGAGTCTGTAACCTGAAGCATATGTAACCTGAAATGTGTGTAACCCGAGGTACCACTGTAGTTGCTTTGGAAGACGATCATCAGGCATCTGCATAACATGACCAGTCCAACGAAGTTGATGTTGAAGAATTAATGCTTCAACACTGGTGATCTTTGCTTCTTCCAGTACACTGACATTAGTTCACCTTCGCCTGTCTTCCCAAGCAGGCACCAATCTAAAGGTAAAGGTAAAGGTACCCCTGCCCGTACAGGCCAGTCTTGACAGACTCTAGGGTTGTGCGCTCATCTCACTCTAGAGGCCGGGAGCCAGCGCTGTCCGAAGACACTTCTGGGTCACGTGGCCAGCGTGACAAGCTGCATCTGGCGAGCCAGCGCAGCACACAGAACGCAGTTTACCTTCCCGCTAGTAAGCGGTCCCTATTTATCTACTTGCACCCGGGAGTGCTTTCGAACTGCTAGGTTGGCAGGCGCTGGGACCGAGCGACGGGAGCGCACCCCACCGCGGGGATTCGAACTGCCGACCTTTCGATCAGCAAGTCCTAGGTGCTGAGGCTTTTACCCACAGCGCCACCCGCGTCCCAGCACCAATCTAGATGGCTTTAAAAGAGGATTAGACAGATTGATGGAGGAGATAGCTATCAATAGCTACTAGCCTGGATGGCTACTAGCAGTCATGCTTCAGAATACTAGCCCCAGGAGCAGAGAGGGCTCTGGTGCTCACATGCTGCTTACAGGTTTCCCCATTTGGGCATTTCGATGTCCACTGTGAGACCAGCTGGACTAGAGGGGTCATTGGCTTAATCCAGCAAGCTGTTCTTACAAGAAAAGGATGCCTTGAACTCACTTTGCACCATCATTTTTATCACTACTCTTTTTATCAGGATTGGTTTGAGAAGATATTGAATTATTTGGGTAGGTTTGATTGAACAATTTGGGGCAATTGAAATATTAAAAGTTAAGTAAACCTTGTGGAGGGAGGAGTGTTAAGGTATATGGAAGTGTACACATGGTTGATCTGAATATGTTATTATTGAATATGTATATTATATACCCAATGTATCAGCCACCTGGGGGGGTTTCACTTTTTGTGTTTTGGTGGTTGGTAAAAAAATAAAATATTTTTAAAAATTAAAAATCATTTTTATCACTACTCTTTAAAAACCAGAGCAGCTGACTAGGCATGTCTGTGGTTACCAATTGTCTTTTTTATTTTTACTTTTAAAATACTTTTTTTAAAAAAAGATACATTTTTACAAAAAAAATGGTGCTTAGTCCTGAGCTAATGTGTCAGTAGCAAAAGACCGAAACTTATTCCTATATTCGTAATAGTGCAAGGATTAAAGTCAGTGTTTAAAATCCAAAATGCTTCTAGAACCATTTCTAAACCATTTAATATTTTAAAAAATCTCTAAGTGGTATACAGAAATACAAAATAAAAACGTGTTGCCAATATTCTATGATTCTATATAAAGGTAAAGGTACCCCTGCCCGTACGGGCCAGTCTTGCCAGACTCTAGGGTTGTGCGCTCATCTCACTCTATAGGCCCGGAGCCAGCGCTGTCCGCAGACACTTCCGGGTCACGTGGCCAGCGTGACATCGCTGCTCTGGCGAGCCAGCGCAGCACACGGAACGCCGTTTACCTTCCCGCTAGTCAGCGGTCCCTATTTATCTACTTGCACCCGGGAGTGCTTTCGAACTGCTAGGTTGGCAGGCGCTGGGACCGAACGACGGGAGCGCACTCCGCCGCGGGGATTCGAACCGCCGACCTGACGATCGGCAAGTCCTAGGCGCTGAGGTTTTACCCACAGCGCCACCCGCGTCCCTATGATTCTATAGAACTGGAGATTAAACACCATAAAACAGTATGATAAAAACAGGAATTCGGTCATAATGGGCCAATCTTACGAGTCAAGGAAGGCCTGCGCAATAAGAAAATGCTGCTATTTGTAGCATGACAGACAATGCTACTGATAAGATACACATTCAAAGTATTTCCTCTCTTTTATCAGAGTTGGCAAACTTTTTTGCTCTAACACATGGGTAGGCAATCTAAGGCCCAGGATGCAGCCCATTCGCCTCCTAAATCCAGCCCGCAGACGGTTCGGGAATCAGCATGTTTTTACATGAGTAGATTGTGTCCTTTTATTTAAAATGCATCTCTGGGTTATTTGTGGGGCATAGGAATTCGTTCATATATTTTTTTCAAAATATAGTCCAGCCCACCATATGGTCATAGAATCATGGAGTTGGAAGAGACCACAAGGGCCATCGACTCCAACCCCCTGCCAAGCAGGAAACACCATCAGAGCACTCCTGACATATGGTTGTCAAGCCTCTGCTTAAAGACCTCCAAAGAAGGAGACTCCACCACACTCCTTGGCAGCAAATTCCACTGTCAAACAGCTCTTACTGTCAGGAAGTTCTTCCTAATGTTTAGGTGGAATCTTCTTTCTTGTAGTTTGGATCCATTGCTCCGTGTCCGCTTCTCTGGAGCAGCAGAAAACAACCTTTTTCCCTCCTCTAGGTGACATCCTTTTATATATTTGAACATGGCTATCATATCACCCCTTAACCTCCTCTTCTCCAGGCTAAACATGCCCAGCTCCCTTAGCCGTTCCTCATAAGGCATCATTTCCAGGCCTTTGACCATTTTGGTCTGATGGATGGTCTGATGGATGGTGGACCGGCCCACGGCTGAAAAAGGTTGCTGACCCCTGCTCTAACATATCAGGAATGTGGAAGGAGTTGTAAAGCCCAGAATGTCAGTTTCCTGTGATAGAGGGGGAAAGAGGAGAAATCTTCAACGTGTGCTTCACAATGTGTGCTTTGCACTTGGCCATGGGGCCGTCCTGGAGGTGGCAAGGGAGAAACGTGCTAAGAGGAAGGCACGCTTGGCAAATCCACACCGTGATCAACTCTCGCCCGGAAACCAATGTCCCCACTGTGGAAGGACGTGTGGATCCAGAATTGGCCTCCACAGTCACTTACAGACTCATTGTCAAAACCGTGTTCATGGAAGACGATCCTACTTGGCTATGAGCGATTGCCAAAGAAGCAGCAGAAGAAGTTGGCGGCCATCACTGCTTCCTGTGGCAATGAGTTCCACAGTTTAACTATGAGCTGCATGAATGAGGACAAACCTTTATCTGTCCTGAATCTTTTAGCTCCTCTCAAACATGCAGCTTCTCAAACTCCAGACATCTTAATGTCTCTTTTAATTGCTACAAATTCTAGTGGGCTTGCTTCATTGCGTATTTTAAATATGTGTGTTTCCAACGTTTTGAAGAAATTGTTTTATTGTGTATCGTTTTATTACGCATAGGCTTTATAACTGTTTTCGTGCTTGTAATCTGCCTCAAAGCCAGTTTGGCGTGTAAACAGTACATTACTGTAATTTGTTAATTATCATAATAACAATGCTTTGGACGACAACTCCCATAAGCCGCAAGCCAACAGATGTTCTGGCCTGCAGCTTCCACGAGCCGCGGTTGGGAACTGCAGTTGGGAACACATCTGGAGGGCAACTAGGGGGGACAAAGGCATCTCTTGCAAACTTTTTTGCTTTAACAGCTGCACAAGTCGCGAGCGTAGTGTGTGTAATAGCAACTCTGAGCTCTAGATGGCGAGGTGACTTTGCACTCGACTGATACTAACTCCAGTGAAAAATCGCATTTAAAGGAAGTTCGTGTTGACGGCTCAAGTTCTTTTGCCTGGCAAGTACGTCTCTAATACAACAACAACAACAACAACAACAACAACAACATCCTTCCTCTCAAAGTACAGGGCAGAGTGCAACACGCAAAACCACAATAATAACCAAAAGCAATCATTTGCAAGGACTAAACTGGGACCAGGGGTGTCAACTTGAATTAAATATGGGGGGGGGGGTAGGGAAGCCCCTCCTAACATAATTGATCACATGATGTGACACACACTCTCTCTCTGAATGGCAATGCCCATCAACTTCAGGAGCCCCCCAGATGCCTCAAATATTTTATTGGGAGGGGCACAAGGACCTCGGGCCCCCAAGAGTTGGCTCCTATGGCAAGGGCCCCAGGTAGTCCAGGGTTGTGATTCCTGCACGTTGAGGGGTTGGACTAGATGACCCGCAGGGGTCCCTTTCCAGCTCCCCTGTGGCGCTGTTGTTGTTTAGTCATTTAGTCGTGTCCGACTCTTTGTGACCCCCTGGGCCAGAGCACACCAGACACTCCTGTCTTCCGCTGCCTCCCACAGTTTGGTCAAACTCATGCTGGTAGCTTCGAGAACACTGTCCAACCATCTCGTCTTCTGTCGTCCCCTTCTCCTTGTGCCCTCCATCTTTCCCAACATCAGGGTCTTTTCCAGGGAGTCTTCTCTTCTCATGAGGTGGCCAAAGTATTGGAGCCTCAGCTTCAGGATCTGTCCTTCCAGTGAGCACTCAGGGCTGATTTCCTTCAGAATGGAGAGGTTTGATCTTCTTGCAGTCCATGGGACTCTCAAGAGTCTCCTCCAGCACCAGAATTCAAAAGCATCCATTCTTTGGCGATCAGCCTTCTTTATGGTCCAGCTCTCACTTCCATACATCACTACTGGGAAAACCGTAGCTTTAACTATACAGACCTTTGTTGGCAAGGTGATGTCTCTGCTTTTTAAGATGCTGTCTAGGTTTGTCATTGCTTTTCTCCCAAGAAGCAGGCGTCTTTTAATTTCGTGGTTGCTGTCACCATCTGCAGTGATCATGGAGCCCAAGAAAGTAAAATCTCTCACTGCCTCCATTTCTTCCTCTTCTATTTGCCAGGAGGTGATGGGACCAGTGGCCATGATCTTCGTTTTTTTGATGTTGAGCTTCAGACCATATTTTGCACTCTCCTTTCTCACCCTCATTAAAAGGTTCTTTAATTCCTCCTCACTTTCTGCCATCAAGGTTGTGTCATCTGCATATCTGAGGTTGTTGATATTTCTTCCGGCAATCTTAATTCTAGCTAGGGATTCATCCAGCCCAGCCTTTCGCATGATGAATTCTGCATATAAGTTAAATAAGCAGGGAGACAATATACAGCCTTGCCGTACTCCTTTCCCAATTTTGAACCAATCAGTTGTTCCATATCCAGTTCTAACTGTAGCTTCTTGTCCCACATAGAGATTTCTCAGGAGACCGATGAGGTGATCAGGCACTCCCATTTCTTTAAGAACTTGCCATAGTTTGCTGTGATCGACACAGTCAAAGGCTTTTGCATAGTCAATGAAGCAGAAGTAGATGTCTTTCTGGAACTCTCTAGCTTTCTCCATAATCCAGCGCATGTTTGCAATTTGGTCTCTGGTTCCTCTGCCTCTTCTAAATCCAGCTTGCACTTCTGGGTGTTCTCGGTCCACATACTGCTTGAGCCTTCCTTGTAGAATTTTAAGCATAACCTTGCTAGCGTGTGAAATGAGTGCAATTGTGTGGTAGTTGGAGCATTCTTTAGCACTGCCCTTCTTTGGGATTGGGATGAAGACTGATCTTCTCCAATCCTCTGGCCACTGCTGAGCTTTCCAAATTTGCTGGCATATTGAGTGCAGCACCTTTAAATAGTTCAGCTGGAATATCGTCACTTCCACTGGCCTTGTTATTTGCAATGCTTTCTAAGGCCCATTTGACTTCACTCTCCAGGATGTCTGGCTCAAGGTCAGCAACCACACTGCCTGGGGTGTACGAGCCATCCATATCTTTCTGGTATAATTCCTCTGTGTATTCTTGCCACCTCTTCTTGATGTCTTCTGCTTCTGTTAGGTCCTTACCACTTTTGTCCTTTATTATGGTAATCTTTGTACGAAATGCACTTCTGGGAGTTCTCGGTCCACATACTGCTTAAGCCTGCCTTGTAGAATTTGAAGCATAACCTTGCTAGCGTGTGAAAGGAGTGCAATTGTGCGGTAGTTGGAGCGTTCTTTGGCACTGCCCTTCTGCTAGAAAGGTAAAGGTACCCGTGCCCATACGGGCCAGTCTTGATAGACTCTAGGGTTGTGCGCCCATCTCACTCAAGAGGCCGGGGGCCAGCGCTGTCCGGAGACACTTCCGGGTCACGTGGCCAGCATGACAAGCTGCATCTGGCGAGCCAGAGCCGCACACGGAAACGCCGTTTACCTTCCCGCTGGTAAGCGGTCCCTGTTTATCTTCTTGCACCCGGGGGTGCTTTCGAATTGCTAGGTTGGCAGGCGCTGGGACCGAACAGCTGGAGCGCACCCCGCCGCGGGGATTCGAACCGCCGACCTTTCGATAGGCAAGCCCTAGGCGCTGAGGCTTTTACCCACAGCGCCACCCGCGTCCCTTCTGTTAGCAGCGTGGAAAAGGTGAGGGTCGCGCTGTGGCCCCGCCCCTTTCCCCTCTGGCCCCGCCCACCGCGGCAGGTAGGGCCGAAAAAGGGCCCCTCTCTCTCTCTCCAAGCGGCCGCCTCGCAAGGGCAGCCGCGACGGGCGCGTTTCCTTCCCGCTCCGCCGTCCACGCGAGGCGGACGCCGTCGCCGCCCTGCCCAAACCGGGGCTCTCTCCCCTCACTCCCATCCGCCCCACCACCGCCGCTCTCCCCTCCCTCAAGCGCCCCTTCTTCCCCAGCCCGGAGCCCGACGGCTGCCGGCGTTCCTGCGGCCGGGGCGCGCGGTGGGCGGCTGAGGCGAACGGATGTGGCTGCTTGCCCGGAGGTGGGCAGCCGAAAAGGCGGGCGAGGAGGGGAAGGAAGCTCCTCGCTCGCCGCCTCCCCTCCCTCAAGCGCCCCTTCTTCCCCAGCCGGAGCCCGACGGCGTTCCCACGGCCGGGGAAAGGGCGCGCGGAGTTTCGGCTGAGGCGAACGGAGGTGGCCGGTTGCCCGGAGGTGGGACGCCCGAAGGGGAAGGAAGCTCCTCCGCTCGCCGCCTCCTCTCCCTCCCTTTAAAGGACAACTTTGCGAGCGAACCGCTGGGCGCCCTGGTCCCGGGGAGGCGCGAGGAGCCGCGGCGAAGGCGGAGGAACAGGCGGCCGGGGGTGGGTCGCTTCCTCCGCCTCCTCCTCGGAGTTTGGTGCTTCGTATCCGGCAAGGAAAGAGCCCGGAACTGGTAGCAGCCCCTGAGGAGACCGCCGCCGCCGCCCTCGAAGTTCGCCTTTTCCCTCAGGCGGCGCCATGCGGCGGCTCCGGCGGGGCCCGTGTCCGGGCCGGGGCTGCGCGGTGGCGCTGGCGCTGCTGGCCGCCGTGGCCTTCTTCGCCGTGGCGCTGTCGCTGGCCAGCCTGCAGGCGCCCCCGGCCGGGGAGAGGCGCTCTCCTCGCGGGGAGAGGCGCTTCTCCGACGGGGCGGAGCGGCCCGAAGACCTGGCCCGCCCCGTCTACGAGAAGGCGCCGCCGGACCCTTCGGCCCCCGGGGAGTGGGGCAAGCCGGCCCACCTGCAGCTGAGCCCGGAGGAGAAGAAGGAGGAGGAGGCGCTGGTGGAGCAGTACGCCATCAACGTCTACCTCAGCCAGAAGATCTCGCTCCACCGCCACATCCAGGACGGGCGCATGGCCGAGTGCAAAGCCAAGGCCTACCGCTACCGCCAGCTGCCCACCACCTCCGTGGTCATCGCCTTCTACAACGAGGCCTGGTCCACCCTGCTGCGCACCGTCCACAGCGTCCTGGAGACCTCCCCGGCCGTCCTGCTGAAGGAGATCATCTTGGTGGACGACCTGAGCGACAAGGCCTACCTCAAGGGTCAACTGGAGAAGTACGTCAGCGGCCTGGAGAGGGTGCGCCTGATCCGCACCAACAAGCGCGAAGGGCTGGTCCGGGCGCGCCTGATCGGGGCCACCTTCGCCACCGGCGACGTCCTCACCTTCCTCGACTGCCACTGCGAGTGCGTCCCCGGCTGGCTGGAGCCGCTGCTGGAGAGGATCGCCCAAAACATGAGCACCGTCGTCTGCCCCGTCATCGACACCATCGACTGGAACACCTTCGAGTTCTACATGCAGTCGGCTGAGCCCATGATCGGGGGCTTCGACTGGCGCTTGACCTTCCAGTGGCACTCCGTCCCGGACTACGAGCGCCAGAGGCGCAAGTCCAAAATCGATCCCATCAGGTCGCCCACCATGGCCGGGGGCCTGTTTGCCGTCAGCAAAAAGTACTTTGAATACCTGGGCACTTACGACATGGGGATGGACGTCTGGGGAGGAGAGAACCTGGAGCTGTCTTTTCGGGTGTGGCAATGCGGGGGCATCTTGGAGATCCATCCCTGTTCGCACGTGGGGCATGTGTTCCCCAAGCGCGCTCCGTACGCCAGGCCCAACTTCCTCCAGAACACGGCACGGGCAGCGGAAGTGTGGATGGATGGGTATAAAGAGCACTTCTACAACAGGAATCCCCCGGCACGGAAGGAGAACTACGGAGACATCTCAGAAAGGAAGCTCTTGAGGCAGCACCTGAAGTGCCAGAACTTCAACTGGTACCTGAAAAACATATTTCCGAACTTGCACGTGCCAGAGGACCGTCCCGGTTGGCACGGCGCCATCCGCAGCGTGGGCATCTCTTCCGAGTGCCTCGACTACAATTCTCCCGAGCACAACCCGACGGGCGCCCACGTCAACCTCTTCGGATGCCACGGACAAGGAGGGAACCAGTTCTTTGAGTACACGTCGAATAAGGAGATCCGCTTCAACTCCGTGACAGAGCTCTGCGCCGAAGTTCCAGACCAGAAGGATTTTGTAGGCATGAGGAACTGCCCGAAAGACGGCTCCGCTATCCCAGAAAACATCGTGTGGCATTTTAGAGAAGACGGGACCATTTATCACCCTCATTCGGCAAAATGCCTTAGCGCTTACCGCACTGCCGAGGGCCGGGCGGACGTGCAGATGAGGACATGCAACGCAGAAGATAAAAACCAGTTGTGGAAGTTCGAAAAATAGAAATTGGTCTCGGAGTCTCTGTCCAAGACTACTTCCAGCTGACTTAGTGTGTATTCCCACTAAGTCTCACTTAGCGTGTCTTCCCATTAACTGTTCATGCCAGATTCAGGTAGCTTCTAAAAGGATTTTTAACAGGTTTGGGAATGGCAGTGAATGACTGTGAAGAAGGAGGGTGTTGGGGACTTGCTATCTGAAGTGCCTTTTATTCTAAACTCCCATTGGCGGGGGCAGTGGCGTAGTGTGGGGGGTGCAGGGGGGGCCGGCCGCAACATCGGGGGGGGGGCGCTCGCACTCGCAGCTCTCTGCCCCTACCTGGCTCACTCACTCTCTCTCACTGCAGTGCTGGCTGTGCGAATCCGATCCGAGCCACCGGTCACCGCCCACTGTGGAGGGGAGGGTGCCAGGCGTGCGGTGCGGTGCGGAGAGAGAGAGCGAGGGACTATCTGGGGGAGGGACAGTGCAGCGGGGGGGGGGGGCGCAAATTACTTGCCTTGCCCCGGGTTAGGGGGCGCAAATTACTTGCCTTGCCCCGGGTGCTGACAACCCACGCTACGCCACTGGGCGGGAGCTGATGGGAGTCATTGTCCAATATCTGGACAGGTGGATCCTAAGGTGTTCACTTAAAAGGGAACAACTATAATTTTTGTGTGTGTGATTGTAATACTTGGGGAACAAGGTGGCCTTGGTTAGAACTGCAGATTACTGAACGTTTATGTTACGTGTTACTGTACGGGGGGTGGGGGGTGGGACTGAAATCAATACAAACGCAGCCACAGTACAGATAATAACATTAATACGAGTTACACCAGGGAAAGGGAAACTGTGGTTCTCCAGGTGTTGGATAGATCAAAGCTCCCATCAACCCTTGCCATGTTTAGCATGTTTAGCCTGGAGAAGAGGAGGTTAAGGGGTGATATGATAGCCATGTTCAAATATATAAAAGGATGTCACCTAGAGGAGGGAGAAAGGTTGTTTTCTGCTGCTCCAGAGAAGTGGACACGGAGCAATGGATCCAAACTACAAGAAAGAAGATTCCACCTAAACATTAGGAAGAACTTCCTGACAGTAAGAGCTGTTCGACAGTGGAATTTGCTGCCAAGGAGTGTGGTGGAGTCTCCTTCTTTGGAGTTCTTTAAGCAGAGGCTTGACAACCATATGTCAGGAGTGCTCTGGTGGTGTTTCCTGCTTGGCAGGGGGTTGGACTCGATGGGCCTTGCGGTCTCTTCCAACTCTATGATTCTATGTTGACAGGGGTTGTTGGGAGTTTTGGTCCAGCGACTACAGGACGGCCACATGTTCCCTCATGTCTGAGTTAACTATATGCATAATTCGTGGCTAATGGGGTGGTTTGGCCAAGAAGTGGGAGAAACATCACCCTTAGGGTGCTGCCTGAGTCTCGTTGTGTGTGTTGGGAGAAAATATTGCTTAGCTTTTAGGGCAGCTTACCAACTCCCATCAGTGCGCTGGCTGGGGTTGATGGGAGTTGTAGACAACCTGGAAGGCGCCAGGTTAATCCCCCCCCCCGACCTCTTGTGCTCCATTCTAAATAATAGTTGTGGGGCCCCCAAGGCACTGTGTCCTAAATTCACCTCCGAGGTTAGAGAAGGCTGCAGAGTAGTAACAGGCCTGAGTTCATGTCTCTGGTTCTTAATGCACCTCAGATATATACAGTGGTGCCTCGCAAGACAAAAAGAATCCGTTCCGTGAGTCTCTTCGTCTATTTTTCCGTCTTGCGAAGCAAGCCCATTAGCGGATTAGCGCTATTAGCGGCTATTAAAGGTTTAAGGGATTAGCGGATTAGCTGCTAAAAGGCTATTAGCAGATTAGTGCCTTAGAAAAAGGGAGTGGGGAGCGTAAAAAAACCCCAGGAATCGCAAGACATTTTCGTCTTGCGAAGCAAGCCCATAGAGAAATTTGTCCTGCGAAGCACCTCCAAAATGGAAAACCCTTTCGTCTAGCGGGTTTTCCGTCTTGCGAGGCATTCGTCTTGCGGGGCACCACTGTATAGGTTTTGCTTTTCATTATTGAGAGCAGAGCGAGGAATAAATACAATCTGCATTGTGCAAGTGGTGAAAGCAATCATTTGTTAACTTAGGGAGGAGGTAATCAAGTTGTAGCTGAGGTTAACAGTACAGTGGTACCCCAGGTTACATACGCTTCAGGTTACACACTCAGCTAACCCAGAAATGGTGCTTCAGGTTAAGAACTTTGCTTCAGGATGAGAACAGAAATCGTGCTCCGGCAGCGCAGCAGCAGCAGCAGGAGGCCCCATTAGCTAAAGTGGTACTTCAGGTTAAGAACAGTTTCAGGTTAAGAACGGACCTCTGGAGCGAATTAAGTGCTTAACCCTAGGTACCACTGTATTAGTGGCAAATAAGAGTCATTGTTATTGATGACGCTGAAAAATGTCAAAAGGATGGGAAACCCGACTTGTTTCTTGTATCGGAAACACCTGCGTCAATATCTAGAGTAGGCGTGGGGATATTTGGCCCTCTGGATGTGGCTGGACTACAACTCCCATCAGCCTTCGCAAGCACAGCCAATGGCCACGGATGATGGGTTTTGTAGTTCACTGACACCTGGTGGGCCAATGGTTCCTCGCACCTGATTTAAAGGCTCTTCATCAGTGTTTCCCAAACTTGAGTCTACAGTTGTTGTTAAACCATAACTCCCATCATCCGTAGCTAGGAGGACCAGCAGTGACAGATGATGGGAACTGTATTCCAGAAACAGCTGGAGCCCCATGTTTGGGAAATACTGCTCTATATCAAGATTTGCAATTCCTGATAGTAGCTATTTATGATCTCTGCCTTATCACTGTTAACATAATCAGTTATATGTAGTGCTGATGGGTCAGAGAATAAGAGAAACTGCTTTTTGGATCGTTCTTAACGCACTTCAGATGGAATTCAGATTTCCCCGAGGGCTATATCTTTAGGTGAAGGTATAAGGTGTTGTCACACTTCCTCAAACGTGGCATAGCCAATATTAACTAATTGCTGCGTTCCCAGGCTGTACCTTGAACTCAGAGGCTGTGCCCCTGTGGCTACGAAGTGACAGGAAGTTGGCAAGATATGCAGAACAAATCGGTGTGATACTTGCCTTTTAAGTCTCTGCCTTGGTTAAACCAACGATGCAGAATTGTAGCTAGTCTGGCAGAGGTTCAGGGAGTAAACTGCATCTTTGATTGTCATAAGCAAACTGTTGACAGGATGTAGATCAGGCTTTGCTAACCTGGTGCTTTCCAGATGTTCTGGCCAAGGACAGCTATCAGCCCCAGCCAGCAAGGCTGACATAGGCGAATTCTTCTTAAAGAAGACTGTTACCTTCTGAAGGTAATGGTTCTGGGATCTCTATAACTTGCCTCTTGGCAGGAAAAGTGACAAAGCTTTAGCTATCTCTGTATTTTAACTAAGCTGTAATTGGGCATGACCCATAGCACTAAGCTATCTTGAAACTATAGCAGAATTAACTCCCAACAGAGCCTCGAGTTATCAAGGCCAGCAGTCCTAAACATCATGGTTGACAACCTGCCAGTGAAGCTGTTAGCCTCTCTCTCTGTGCCTCTTGTATGTAGAGAACCTTGTTTCTGTTTCAGAACTAGTCATGTGGCCACCTTAGTTAGCCATTCCAGCTTTCGGTCTTAAAAACTGAGACTGGGCACATCTAATCCTTATTCTTGATGTGGCAACCTTGAATTGTGGGACTGAGGAAATGATCACCACCACACAGAGTTGAAGGTGACGGAGGAGAAACTCAATTCTCCTGTGTTTTGCTCATTTTGCACCAGTTATTGCTCCTCTTACAGGTCACTGCAGGGTTTTAGAAAACCTGATAAACTTGTTTGAACAGCAGTGAAGGCTGGACAGGATATTAATGGGTGTGAACAGTGCCTCTAATGCAACCATCGTTTAACTCTTTTGTCAACTGCCTTCATTTTTAGAGATGATGGCATTTGTGGTGGTCAAGGGAGAAGAGCCGCCGTGCCTAAAAACTTCCCTGCTCTTCTTCCAGAGCTACTATTCCTCCCCTCTTTCTACTTCTCATCGCCAATGCCTCTTGTGATTTCATTGCTGGGACAATTCAGGGTTTGCCAAGAATTGCGGGTTATTTTGCAAGCTCCAGGCCATGGTATCGGGACAGAACGACGCGGGTGGCGCTGTGGGTTAAACCACAGAGCTTAGGACTTGCCGATCAGAAGGTCGGCGGTTCGAATCCCCGCGACGGGGTGAGCTCCCGTTGCTCGGTCCCTGCTCCTGCCAACCTAGCAATTCGAAAGCATGCCAAAGTGCAAGTAGATAAATAGGTACCGCTCCAGTGGGAAGGTAAACGGCGTTTCGGTGCGCTGTTCTGGTTCGCCAGAAGCGGCTTAGTCATGCTGGCCACGTGACCCGGAAGCTCTCTGCGGACAAACGCCGGCTCCCTTGGCCAGTAAAGCGAGATGAGCGCCGCAACCCCAGAGTCAGTCACGACTGGACCTAATGGCCCTTTACCTTATTATGTGCAAAGAATACGGATTTCCGAGGTGCTGGAGATGTTTGTTCACATTCCCTGCCACCCCTTCATGGTACTTGAAGGGGGACAGAAGCCAATCTAGGGAGGGAGAGAATATATATTGAAAGCACTATGATACCACTTTCAACAGTCCTGGCTACCCCCAAAGCATCCTGGGATCTGTAGTTTGGTACAGGTGCTGGGCGTTGTTAGAGGAGACCCTGCAAAATTCCCCGAGTTCTCTGGAAAGAAGGATTGATTGTTAAGCCCCTTTGAGAACCGTATCTGTGTGAGGGAATGGAATCGGCCGGCCTAACAACACTCAGCGCCCTTAACTACATTTCCCAGGATTCCCAGGGGGAAGTCTCAAGACTGCTGCTAACGCAGGGTGCGGATGTGCCCTGACGCTTTAGTGCCAGGAAGACCTATGACCTTGAAGCACAGGTGCAGGGAAAACAGCACACCGGAGCGAACAAATCTATGTCCATTCTGTGGCCAATAAGAAATGAACTCATCTTCTCAGGACAACCAGAGGTGCTGAGCTTGCTGGCCAGAATAGCTGCTACGCCACATGGAAACAAGTGTCTTAGGTCGGGTTCGGATGATCAGTTTTCACCTGTGGTGTGGTGGTGAATGTTGCAGTTTCTACAGAGCGATATCTCTGTGGAAGAGATTGTGTTGCGAATCTGTGGAATGTGAAACTGTATTGAATTTCTGGCATGCCAGAATGTATGACATGGCCCCAGATGTTTTCTACTGCAGCTCCGCTGGTTGGTGAAAAGGGACTTTAGTGTTAGTGCAAAATCACTAAAAGTGACCGTACTAGTGCAAAATCACTGATCTGAAACCACCCTTACGGCTTCAGAATGATGGCTGTTAAACCAGAACTAAGTTACGGGAAATTTATTGTAGGTAAGATTCCACTGTGCACCTAATATGCCAAGGTATTCCTTTGACACTTTAGTATTGTGATGATTTAGCACCGTTAAATTCTATGGTGGGACTGAGGTGTAGAGTGTCTTAACCACAAGTGACCTTGTAAAGCTTTTTCTAAAAAAATGTTTCCCCCCTTTTCTATGCACACCGAAGCTGGATTTACACTGAGCTCTGTGCAAAGCACTATTTCACTATGAGCTTGTGTGAGCTATGCAATTATATCCACCTATATGTGCCTTATTTCTTTTTTGAAGGTTCAGGAAAAAAAACTTGTATTTTCTTACGGAGGACTGTTTTAATGCCTAATATGAAGGTGTGCCAATCTACAATTCTCTTGGGACGGCAATCCTGAACCCATTTGCTAGAGATTAAGAGGTCGTCTTTAACTTTGTGGGACTTATATCAGGGTAAACATTTACAGGATTGCACTGTTAATAACTAGCACGAAGGGAAAAAGCAAAACTGAATTAGTATTCCATCGCTGTATGAAAAGTACAGAGGAAAGAATATAATAATTGTGTGTCTGTGTGTAAGTTAAGATATATAAATATTTTTATACTAAGAATTTGCATTGGCAATCTTAGCTGTAGCATTGTCACTAAGTTCTGTTCAGAAAGGTAATACTGTTTACAGGCTTCTGAAATATTTGATATCTGGAAAATGAAGGTATGCATTTTAATTATGCTTCAGTTCTTGAATGAATTATGAAATTGTTTGGGGGAATTTTACTGTGAGGATTTTAAACTACTGATTTATGGTGTCTGTTTTTAGGGAAACAAATAACTTCACAATGCGTAGATGTGATTGAAAGCTCCTTGAAAAGGCGGAAATAAACAGTTTTCAATTTAAATCTCGAATTGGCCTCTCTGTACTAATGGAACTTACTCCATTTACATCAGTCTTTGCACACTTGTATTTAGGGGCCTTAGTATCAGAAATGTAATTTACAGTTGCACAATTATTATAGCTAGGAAGTGGAAAGGGCAAGTTGAATATAAAATGGAAGAATAGTATAAAGAGGTGTGGGATATGGCTGTATTCATGATAAATTAACACGTGCTATTAAGGTAAGACAGAGAATATGCAGGAGAAATGATTTTGAGGAGATATGGAGTGTATTTGCAGAATTTGTACTGTTAAAACGGAAAGGGGTCAAACGATCGCAAAAGGTGTCAAAATTTTGGGAGGTTGGATAGCGACAATGGAATGGTGTGAGGGTGGGGTGCACATTTTTATTTTTATTTATTTATTTATTATTACTTCATTAATTGAAAAATAAAAGGAGAAATGTAATTTCTGCCCTGATCTGGCCACAGTGATCCATGCGTTCTGCAAACAGCTCTTGTTTATTCACAGACCCAGAACAGAACTGAAGGGTTCAGCCAGCCTGCTTATATAGAGCTCCAGTACAACGCAACTGTAACCACTTTCCTTAACTATCCAATCACTGAACGTCACTTTCAATCCCTTATTTGCATATGTGGACCTTAGTGAAAACTATCTACAGTATCCCCCTGCTGGTTTAGGGTGAGAACTTCAGTACATAACACCGCCTTCCTTTTTCTCCTCTACCACTGCCTTCTGTTCACATCAGGGCTTCCTGGCTGCCTGCAATTGCCTCAGGCAGCAGAGGAGGAGGTGGCAGCTATGGTGGGTCAGGAACCAAAGGAGGAAGAAGAGGAGCCTCCCCCCCCAAATTTTATATTTTGCTTCAAGCTGCAAAATGTCTTGGAGAGCGGAATCACTACTCTTAGTTGCTGGAATGCTCTGTCTCATGAGACCAGGGCCCTGCGGGATCTGATTTCTTTCCGCAGGTCCTGTAAGACAGAGCTGTTCCGCCTGGCCTTTGGCTTGGAGCCAGTTTGATTCCCTCCCGCTCTTTCTTTTTCCCTTTCTCTTCCTGTGATGAGGCTGCATTTTAATGTTCCACTGTTGTATTTTAATCTTGTTTTTAAGTTGTATTTATTCAACATGTTTTTATTATTGCTTGTTAGCTGCCCTGAGCCCGGCCTTAGCTGGGGAGGGTGGGCTATAACTAAAATTGTTGTTGTTGTTGTTGTTGTTGTTGTTGTTATTATTATTATTAATTGCTGATGCATGAGATTTCAGAACACATCAAGCCTCTGCAAAGATTCAGACTTCCGGGTCAAAATTGGGTGGAGTGAATTTCCTTTTGTTGTTTAGTTGTTTAGTCATGTCCGCCTCTTCGTGACCCCCTGGACCAGAGCACACCAGGCACTCCTGTCTTCTACTGCTTCCCGCAGTTTAGTCAAACTCATGCTGGTAGCTTCGAGAACACCGTCCCACCATCTTGTCCTCTGTCGTCCCCTTCTCCTTGTGCCCTCCATCTTTCCCAACATCAGGGTCTTTTCCAGGGAGTCTTCTCATGAGGTGGCCAAAGTATTGGAGCCTCAGCTTCCGGATCTGTCCTTCCAGTGAGCATTCAGGCCTGATTTCCTTCAGAATGGAGAGGTTTGATCTTCTTGCAGTCCATGGGACTCTCAAGAGTCTCCTCCAGCACCAGAATTCAAAAGCATCCATTCTTCGGCAATCAGCCTTCTTTATGGTCCAGCTCTCACTTCCATACATCACTACTGGGAAAACCAGAGCTTTAACTGTTGTTGTTTAGTCGTGTCCGCCTCTTCGTGACCCCTGGACCAGAGCACGCCAGGCACTCCTGTCTTCCACTGCCTCCCGCAGTTTGGTCAAACTCATGCTGGTAGCTTTAACTACACGGACCTTAGTCTGCAAGGTGATGTCTCTGCCTTTTAAGATGCCGTGTGGGTTTGGCATTGCTTTTCATTATTTATTAAATTTCTATACCATCCATCATTCATAGATTGCAGGGCGGTTCACAAAATTCGGTGTTCACAGTTTAGGAGGCGGAGAGATGATAACACGGGTGCGAATTGTTGCGGAATGTTTCTGAGTTGCCTCTCCCCCCCCCTTTTTTTTTTTTTGCTCCCATGGATGCGAAGGCAAAAAACTTTCCTCCCCTTCTGAATCGCAGTTTTAGGAGGAAAGGGCGCGTGGCTTCATTTGCTTCCACTGGGCATGTCTGATTGAAAGCACATCCCATGCCACTGCGCAGACTTGCAATATCCACGGTGAGGCCAACTCTTCACTTTTCTTATCTCTACGCCTCACTGAGTTCCCGAGGATCGCTTTCCGCACACTGTAACGCCGCTGGACTCCAACTCCCATCAACCCCAGCCGCCGTGAGCGACGGCAAAGGTTGCCGGGAGCTGTAGTCCTCCCAAACCCCGCCGCTAGGGGGCGAAATTTCCCCACCTCTGACATACAAGCTCACACGCAGGCGGGGAGGGAGGAGCCATTCACTTTAAGGCAGCCCCGCCTCTCACTTAGCCCTGCTGACGTGACTCCAACTCCCATCAACCCCCAGCCAGCGTGGCGGACGGCCGGGAACGACGGGAGTTGTGGTCCGTAATAACAGCCACGCACTCCCTGAGTCAAACCCGCCCTCCCCGGAAGTAACCCGGATGCTGCAGCGAACTCCAACTCCCATCAGCCCCTCTCGGCCGGCCTAACGGCGGAGGACGACGGGAGTTGTAGTTCTCCCCTCAGAAGAGGCGCCGTCGGCAGCGGAGCGGCGCTTAGCAACGGCAGAAGGCCGGCGCGGATGTGCAGGCCGCGTCCGTCCGCCTGAGGCGACGTGAGGAGGCCGCCATGGGCTGCCGGTGACGGGCCTCTCCGCCTCCTTCTCCGGCCATGGCGCCCATGGGGATCCGGCTGTCCCCTCTGGGGATGGCCGTCGTGGGCCTGCTGGGCCTGGGCGTCCTCTACCACCTCTACTCGGGGATCCTGGCCGGCCGCTTTGCCTTCTTCATGCTGGGCGGAGGGGGAGAAGGGGAGTCGGCGGCGTCGGCGGGCGGTTCCGAGGCGGCGGGCGGGCCTCCGGCCTCGGGCACCGTGGACCTGCGGGAGCTGCTGGCGGCCTCGGTGGCGGCGGCGGCCCGAGGCGGCGCCGAGGTGAGGCGGGTCCGCGACAGCAACGTCCTCAACGAGAAGGCCAAGGGCAAGACCCGCGAAGGGGCCGACGAGAAGATGACCAGCGGGGACGTCCTCTCCAACAGGAAGATGTACTACCTGCTCAAGGCCGCCTTCCCGGGGGTGCAGGTGAGGGAGAGGCGCGGGGAAGGGCCGTAGGCCGCCTTTCCCTCCCGAGGGGCTCCAGGCGGCGCACAAAACACTCTTTCCCCCTCCTCTTTTAATCCCCACCACAACCACCCTGCGAGGTAGGCCAGGCTAAGAGGTGGCGGCCGCCCCTGGAGCTTCAGGGCCCAGCGGGGATTCGAACTCAGCTCAGCCCTGCTTAGGGAAGCTTTTAATGTGGTACAGTGGTACCTCGGGTTACAGACGCTTCAGGTTACAGACGCTTCAGGTTACAGACTCCGCTAATAGTAGAAATAGTATATGCTATCCAGGTACTATCCAGAAATAGTACCTTGGGTTAAGAACTTTGCTTCAGGATGAGAACAGAAATCGTGCGGCGGCAGTGGGAGGCCCCATTAGCTAAAGTGGTACCTCAGGTTAAGAACAGTTTCAGGTTAAGAACGGACCTCCGGAACGAATTAAGTACTTAACCCAAGTTACCACTGTATTGTATTTTAGTATTCTGTTGGAAGCCGCCCAGAGTGGCTGGGGAAACCCAGCCAGATGGGCGGGGTACAAATAATAAATTATTATATTATTATTACAGTGGTGTCTCGCAAGACGAAATTAATTCGTTCTGCGAGTTTTTTCGCCTTGTGAATTATTTCGTCTTGCGAAGCACCAATGTGTATTGACGGTTTTCCATAGGAACGCATTGGCGGTTTTAAAAAAAAAGGCGCAAGACGTTTTCGTCTTGCAAAGCAAGCCCATAGGGAAATCCGTCTTGCAAGCAACTCAGAAAACGAAAAACTCTTTCGTCTTGCGAGTTTTTCGTCTTCCGAGGCATTCGTCTTGCGAGGTACCACTGTACCATGGGTTAAGTACTTAATTCGTCCTGGAGCCCCTTGCTTATGTCCACATCATCTCTCATTACTGCCTGCCAACAAGTAGAATCAGCTAGCTATAAAATGTAAGAAGCACATACAGTACTCAAAAGAACTAATGGATTATACAGTGGTACCTCGGGTTAAGTAGTTAATTTGTTCCGGAGGTCCATACTTAACCTGAAACCGTTCTTAACGTGAAGCCCCACTTTAGCTAAAGGGGCCTCCCGCGCCGCCGGAGCACGATTTCTGTTCTCATCCTGAAGCCAAGTTCTTAACCCGAGGTACTATTTCTGGGTTAGCGGAGTCTGTAACCCGAGGTACCACTGTACTCTCACGTCCCAGTCTGACACTCAAGCGGATTTACATGTAAGCTAAACAAGCTATAGCTTAGGGCCCCACTCTCTCGGGCATGAGTAGACAAACTAAGGCCTGCGGCCCAATCTAAGGCCCAATCGCCTTCTAAATCCGGCCCATGGATGGTCCGGGAATCAGCCTGTTTTTACATGAGTAGAATGTGTGCTTTTATTTAAAAAGCACCTGTGGGTTATCTGTGGGGCATAGGAATTCATTCATTTCATTCATTCATTTCACCCCCAGAAATATAGTCCAGCCCCCTACAAGTTCTGAGGGACAGTGGACTGGCCCCCTGCTGAAAAAGTTTGCTGGCCCCTGCTCTTGGGTGGCCCCCCAAAAACTTGAAAGGAAAAAAACTGGATGTACATTTCCAAAATATAAGATAAAAAACAAATATAATAAAACCTACAAATAGCAACAGTGTTTTGTGTTGTGTAGGCTTCTATGATGTAAGTCAGGGGCCCCACCTGCTAGCCTGCTCCCTAAAATATCACTGGTTTGCTCATTTCTATATATAGGGTGCCTACATTCTGCATGTGCAAATGGCTTGAGATACCTATTAGGTCCATAAATTACCATATAGCATATATTCAACACAAAAAGCAGCAACAATTTGTTGTTGACAAAAGACAGCTGGACATATAAAGGGCCCCATTACCTTCAGTAGTTTAGGGCCTCATCAAACCTAAATCCGGCCCTGCTCAAGCCCAGTGTTTCTCAAGCTTGGGTCCCTGGCTGTTGTGGGACTACATCTCCCCTCATCCCTAGAATTGCAAGGTCTATCAGCCAGAGTCGGGTGCAAAAGAGGTACCACATTTTTCCATGTGTGAAATGCCCCCATGTATAAGACGACCCCTATTTTATTGAACCCAAAATTAAGAAACCAGTAGTTGTACCTTGGTTCTCGAGTGCCTTGGTACTCGTACATTTTGGCTTCCAAAACCCTGAAAATTCCAGTTTTCGACCATTTTTCGGAAGCCGAACATCTGACGCGGCTTCCGCTTGAGTGCAGGAAGCTCCTGCAGCCAATCGGAAGCCGCGCCTTGGTTTTCAAACATTTCAGAAGTCAAGCAGACTGCCGGAATGGATTATGTTTGAGAACCAAGGTACGGCTATAACTTAGGGTTGCCATATCCCTAGAAGTGAGAATCCAGATGATCAGCGGCAATGGAAAGTCACCGAGCTTTTATTTTTGGGTGAACAACCAATTTAGGTTTTCTGGGGCAAACATGCGCTCCAACACAGACATTTGCTAACAAATGAAAAAATCGCCAGGGCGGTCAGCCTGCAATGGTTCCGGCAGCTTCTTCCAGCAGCTTCTTCATGGCAGCCGCAGCAAATTAAGTTATGTGCATTCACCATCCCTGTATAAGGCGACCCCAATTTTTTACTTTTTTTCTGTGTGTGCAAAAAACATCTTATACACACACAAAAAGGGTAATCAGAATGAAAGAGTGTGGTGTTGCTTCTGAGCCAAGGAAATTTGTTTTCAGAACCGGAACTGCACTGAGCTCAAAAGTCCTTGCGCTCAAAAATCTGTTTTCCCTGTTCCCCATTTCACCAACCTAGTTTAGGCAGGGAAGGCATTTTCGTTGTTAACTGAGAACCAGAAACCCTTGCCAATCTAACAGCCCCGAGACCAACCTACCTTCTTGCTGACCCCTGGCATAGATTTCCCTTTCTTCCCTTGCTTTCCATTTTCTGTTTGCTTATCTAAAATAAATTGTGTGCTTCAGCAGGGACTGTATACATTGGGGGTGGGGGTGGCCCTGAATAGTCAAAAGAAGTATACAGTTTAGCTTTACAAGTGTACATTTAGCTTTACAAGAAAGGTTGTGACTCTCAACTGTGAGACTAAGCAGTGTCAGTAATAGCAATAGCATTTATTGAGAGCCTTTTCATTTAAAGTATTTAAAATACAAAATCTTTGGGATAGCTCTTGGGGGTAGACCAGTATTACAGAGTTAAAGAAGGACTTGCCTAAAGCGGTGTTTTGGCAAGTCTCCTGTCCCCATATGGATTAATCCTCCGAAGTTTATTTGTATTTCAGAAAGTTGATACCTCTGTCCATCTCGAAAAACATGTGGCTAACTTGTCTGAATTACTAGAGGGAGGTTCCTTGGGTCACCTCTGCCAAATGCCTTAGCAGTTGCTACGTCCTTGTTTTTTGAAGGCCCATAGACAACTGGGATAGCTGTTAGTAGAACATGAGACTCCTAATCTCAGACTTATGGGTCCAAGCCCACCTTGGGCAAAGGATTTCTGCAAGGCAGGGGGTTGGATTAGATGACCCGAGTGGTCCCTCTCAATTCCATGATCTCACATTCTCTAGGAATATCTGTGCCATAGTTTTGCCTAGGCTTACTTAACGCTTTATTGAGCTGTCTTTAGAACACTTTATAAGGTCCCCATGTTTTTTCAATGTGTTTCTCTGATATTCTGATAAGCAGAGCAGCAGGGAGGAGTCAAGAGTCGATATCAAGGTGTTTCTCTTTTTGATAGCGGGGCATTATGCTCATGTAAGAGCCTCCTGATTTGCAGGCTTCTGAACGGATGTATTTCTCTGGCCATTTGAGTACAGTGGTACCTCGGGTTACATACGCTTCAGGTTACAGACTCCGCTAACCCAGAAATAGTACCTCGGGTTAAGAACTTTGCTTCAGGATGAGAACAGAAATCGTGCTGTGGTAGCATGGCGGCAGCGGGAGGCCCCATTAGCTAAAGTGGTGCTTCAGGTTAAGAACAGTTTCAGGTTAAGTACGGACCTCCGGAACAAATTGAGTACTTAACCCGAGGTACCACTATATAATCCATGAGTTCTTTTGAGTACTGTATGTGCTTCTTACATTTTATAGCTAGCTGATTCTACTTGTTGGCAGGCTGTAACGAGAGATGATGTGGACATAAAGCTGCAGAACAGGTTTTCTCTAGTAAGGTTCCTGACTACACTCTGTGATAACCTGATAGATAAATTCAGCTTTCCTCTATCCATACATGTAACAGCTGCAACATCAATAACTGGAGAGTTTTGCTTTTCTACAGACACTGCTTTTGTGCTGTGACCAGTGGTAGCTCTGTAGCAAAGGATTCTATTTACACTGTCTCCTTCTCTTGAAGAGACCAGGCTTGCAAGCTACAGTGGTGCACAAGAACCTTCTTGTTTTGTGTATTACTTAACAGTTTCTGCCACGTTGAGGATGGTTAGTTGCAACCTGTTTCTGCTGTGTTTATGCCCAATACAGTCTATACCAGGCATCCCCCTACTCGGCCCTCCAGATGTTTTGGGACTACAACTCCCACCATCCCTCGCTAACAGGACCAGTGGTCAGGGATGATGGGAATTGTAGTCCCCAAAACATCAGGAGGGCCGAGTTTGGGGGTGCCTGGTCTATACTCACTGGTGGCAGCTCCCCAGGATTCAAAAGCATGTTCTCTCTCTCAGAAGTTGTTGGGTTGGACCTTGAACCTTTTGCCTGCAAAGAGCTATGGCTCTTCATCTGTGTATGTCCTATTCTCATACTTTCAACCTCCAGAGCTACTGCTTCCCATTCCCCATCTCCTTCCATTTCAGTGTTGAGTATGACAGGTAGAAGAACTTAGTTATACAATAGGGACTGCTCAGGGGTCCGAATTATGAAATCATCCAGTTATCAAAACATCTGTGTATTACATGTGATGTGACACCCACACTCAGTTTCATTTCAGTTTCGGCTTTAGCACTGCCTTGCTGCTTTAAGCCCTACATTGGGAAATTATATTAATCCTCTTCAGGCATTGTTAGCAGCAGAGAACGCATGGGTGGGGATGAATGGACTAGCTGTGCCCTTCATGCGTTGGAGGGCAAACCTCTGAAACTTTGAGCCTCCTGGACTCCCTGCCTGTTTAGAACCCTTAAAATCCACAAAGACTGGATGTTTCTCTCTTCAACTCGTAGTGAGCAAAGAGTGGGGCATGGAGTCATTCATTCCCACTGTTGCTCCTCATGTGTGAACATGGAAGAATCCATTAAGATGCTCATTTAACAGGTGCAAGAAGAAAGCTAACAGTTACAGTGGTCGTGTGTGTGTGTGTACACACATACAGTCATACTTTGGGTTACAGACGCTTCAGGTTGCGTTTTTTTCGGGTTAAGGGCCCACCAAAACCTGGAAGTACCGGAACAGGTTACTTCTGGGTTTCAGGGGTTGCGCCTGCGCAGAAGCGCTAAATCATGCTTTGCGCAGAAGTGCCAAATTGCAACCCGCACACGCGCTGCTGCGGGTTGCAAACGTGCATCTCACACGGATCACATTCACAACCCGAGCATCCACTGTATATGTGTATATATGTGTGTGTACACACACACATATATAAATGTATATAAACATGTATGAATTGGGGGAAAGGAAATTTTCTGTAATTCTTGAATTATTATGAACAAATACTATAAACATTAAAGGATTGACTCTTGCATTTTGCTAAGCATGGTCAAATCCGGTCATTATTTCATTGGATTTGGGTTTAAACCGTTTGGTAAATAATGTTGCTACTGGGTTTTCTTATTGCTACATGGGAATTTCGCATTCTCAACCGTCTCAAGTGAATGCAATCTCCATCTCTGGGAATCTTAAGTATGGCAGTTTGGCGGTTGTGGAACTTCTGTGAAGTTGGTAAATATATCCTGACTGCGTAACAGATGAAACAGATATATATATGTGTGTGTGTGTGTGTGTGTGTGTAAGACATTGTTGCACTGTGGAGAAATTCCCTTTCACTGGATTACCTAATCTGAATTGATCTGAACTCGCTTTGGCATATTTGTTCAAAGCAAAATAAAAAATAAGGTGTATTTGGGATGAATAGATCTCAAACTGTTTCCCCCTCACAGGCCACTTGAAAATTGCTGATAGTCTTGGTTTAATGATTGTTTTGCCTGTTGTAGCAACCATAGTGCGCTGTGCTTGATGCAAGATGATTTTAATTGGTTCTTTTGTTTTTTAGATGGTATTTTATTGTATTACAATTTGCATTTCACAAAACTTTTAAGAGTAGGTGTACATGCCTTTACTGCATTTCATAGGTGTTCTAATTTTTAATGGGTTAAGTTTCTGGATACTTACTGTGTGAAAAACAAATGGCACGCTGTGAAACAAAACTGTTTGGGAGAAGTATTGAATTGGCATACTGAAATTTAGTGGAGTTTTTGAGCAGTCACCTGTAACCATTAAATACTGTATGCATGCTCTTTAGGAGGTGAAAGTTCCAGGGAAGGAATGGAAGTGTTGCAACAGTTACATGCTTATTTAATTACATTTAATTACATCTTTGTCATTAGATAAACACAGAAGAACATGTAGATGCAGATGACCAGGAGATAATTTCTTGGGACCGAACTATTCCTGAAGCTATAAAGAACCAAATTCAGCCCAAATTGGTCCAAGCAGACAGTGTTACTGTGTGGATTGATCCGTTGGATGCAACTCAGGAATATACAGGTAACCAGCACCGAGCTACTTTTGGCTTACTGCTACTCTGTGTAGCACCCCACCCCTTACAATGGCATCTCACCAGGGCAACTCCCTGTCATGACTGGGGGGAATTAACTTTAACATTGTGCTTGCATGCTATGGCTCATACACTTTACTTTTACAAAGCCTAGCCTTTCTCTGGGAGATGCGGGTGGCGCTGTGGGTTAAACCACAGAGCCTAGGACTTGCTGATCAGAAGGTCGGCGGTTCGAATCCCCGCAATGACGGGGTGAGCTCCCGTTGCTCAGTCTCTGCTCCTGCCAACCTAGCAGTTCAAAAGCACGTCAAAGTGCAAGTAGATAAATAGGTACCACTCCAGCGGGAAGGTAAACGGTGTTTCTGTGGCTGCTCTGGTTCATCAGAAGCGGCTTAGTCATGCTGGCCACATGTGCGCCGGCTCCCTTGGCCAGTAAAGCGAGATGAGCGCCGCAACCCCAGAGTCGGTCACGACTGGACCTAATGGTCAGGGGTCCCTTTCTCTTTCGCCTTTCTCTTATACAAAAATGGAAGGAATTTGTCTGATCATGGGATAGTGCTGCCTGTGGGAAACTGCTTTGCACCTTTTAATGGTCCCATGGACTTCTGGAGTGAGACCTTTGTGGTTTGCAGCATAAATCAGGTTGGAATTAGAAGACAGTAGGGTTGGTTTTTTTTGTAGTGATGCTGGGTGTGGCTTTCCTTCTTTTCTTTCTTTACTTAATGTCTGGTCTTATTTATAGATCTATGTCACGCTTGAACAAACATCTTGCAGGCTTCTGCTTGAAATGGGGATTGGGTGTGTGTGACGTGACATATTTTTGGATAGTTCCATAAACTGCCAGAAGTTGCAGGAGGCTGTCTAAGCTACTTAACATGGCAACTGAACAATAGCAGCCTACATGGTGGCTTCCAGACATTATTGGACTACAACTCCCAGCATTCCTGACCATTGGCCATGCTGGCTGGGGCTGAAGGGAACTGGAATCGAAAAACACCTGGGGGAGCATCATGCTGGGTTCTGTTGTCATTACGGCAAGGTTCAGATGCTAACTCCAAGCTATTGTTTTGATTTTGCCCTGTTATAGCAAGCCTTGTGCTTGCATACTCCCTGTTTCTCCTTCTGTTCACTCACTTGGCTTCATGTCAGTCACAAACCATAGTTTGCCATTACCTCCAAAGCACAATGGTTTCTGCAAAAGAGGCAGTAATTAAGTTGGAGGAATGCATGTGAGCAGAGGAGGGGGTCCTTTTTCCTTTAGCAGAAGGCAAAAGGCTTTTTCCTTTAACACCAAATCATTACACTAAACCAGCTCCTTGAGTAATGAAACAAATCAATATTTTAAATATTTCATTAGCATAATTTCTTCTGGTATTTGGAGTAAAGGGGAAACAATTTAAGAACTCAAATATGCAAGAGAGTTAAGCTGTTGAACACGAGAGAATAATTGGTGTTCAATTACTGCCGTCTTAAGTGCATTCTGATTTATGTTGAAACTTCTGCTGGATATTAAATCCAGACTGTGTTTTGTGTTGGCTCTTGTGCATAGGTTAAGTAAATACAATATCTGAAGCCTAGGATTGAAAGGGGGAAGAGCAGAGTAGGACTGTATACTTACAGAAATACTATTCAATCAAAATGATATATACAAATATCCAAAGTTGGATTTACTTTCTAATTTTACGCCTTTCAGGTTGGTGTCTTGCCTTGTCATATCTGGTTTAAAAGTTAGTTTAGTGTTGTGCTTTACACTGTACAAATGAGAAGTGTTGACATTCTTCCTATCCTCCCTTCAGAGAATCTTCGACAGTATGTTACTACTATGGTCTGTGCAGCTGTAAATGGCAAGCCAGTAATAGGAGTAATACACAAGCCATTTTCTGGATACACAGGTATGTGACATAGTTTTATTTCCATTCACAATGGTGTGAATAGTGATGCATGATTCCTAACCCTCAGCAGGGTAAAATGAATTGATTTTAGAATGCTGTATTATTTTACTGTTGTTAGCTGCTCTGAGCCCGGCTTTGGCTGGGAAGGGCTGGATATAAATATATTATTATTATTATTATTATTATTATTATTATTATTATTATGGTTGATGCTGTGGCACCTTATAGACGCAGGACTGGGCGATGTTAGATTTTCAACATTGCAATGTATCACCAGCCAGACATTGCGGTTTGGCGATGTACCACGATGTTGAAACAAGCTGCATTGGCCCCAGCCAGCTAGACGTGGGGTGAACCTGCCACAGCTCTCACTGCCAGAGCTGGGGCCCTTTCACCCCAACGCCTTGCCGGCTAGGGCCAATGCAGCTGGTCCAGGCCACTGCTCAGCTGGGGGGGGGGCAGGAGGGCTCTCCCCACCCCAGCTAAGTGACCTCTGACACTTCAGCAGCATCAGGCTTCGTGCACCTGGGGCATAGAAGAAGTCTCTCCCCACCCCAGCTGAGCTATCCAATGCATCTGAGGTTTCGAGGTTGCTCAGATGGGAAAGGGCAGTTTCATGGAGGCCCCACTCCACTTCTGGCTGGGGCAAGCAAGTGCCGACCTGGCGGCTCCGTTAAATGCTTGGCTGAAGGGAACTGGCAACCGGGCACCCCTCAGCCCAGCAGTTTAAAGATGCAGATGGAGGAACAAGCTGTATCGGTGCCTCGACGATGCAGCTTGTTTCTCCCTCTGCTCTGTATGAGGGCAGACCGTGATGTCGGTTTCACTCAGCGGTATATCGCTGGTGAAACTGCTCTGCATAGCTGTCAACTTTCAGATTTGAAAATAAGGGATCAGCAGCCTCGAAAATAAGGGATCAGCAGCCTCACCTGTCCCGGGGGCAGTCTACGGGATATCTGACAATCCGGGATAGCAGCGGGAAGCAGTGGGAAACAGCGCTGGAATAAGAGAATTTCCTGCAAAAAAAAGGGAAGGTTGATAGCTATGCTGCTGTGCTTCTGAGTCCCTCTGCTAGCAGCACCCTCTGGATGAAGTTGCGCTGCTAGCAGAGACACTCAGAAGCGCAGCGGTTTCATGAGCGATATACCACTGAGTGAAACCAACATCTCAGACTGCTCCTCATACCGGTCCTGGGCGATACGTTGATACATCGCCCAGGCCTAGTGTGGCGCTGATAACGCCAAGGTTGCAGGTTCGATTCCTGTATGTGACAGCTGCATATTCCTACATTCCAGTTGGACTAGATGATCCTGGGGGTCCCTTCCAACTCTACCATTCTGTGATTCCATGTGAGATGTGCTGGCCAAAGGAATGGCATGTATGCATACTAGAAAAAGAAATAGAATCATAGAACTGTAGAATTGGAAAGGGGCCCTGAGGATCATCTAGTCGAATCCCTGCAATGCTGAAACCTGGAACTGGGCTTGGTGGCTCTTCCTGAAATTCAGGAAGAAATAGGAATACAGAAGCATAAGGGTTTTTTTTTGCCAAATACAGCTGGGTAGCCCTGAAAACCCTTAAGCTTCTGCCAAGCAATTGGAAGGCCCAGCTACCCACCCACTGGCCACTGATGACATGCCTGTTTTGCAGCCTGGGCGATGGTTGGCGGAGGATCAAATATTAAGCCTCGTTCTTCCTACAATGAGCAGACACCAACAATCATTGTCTCCCGTTCCCATGAAGGGAAAGTCAGGCAGCTTGCTTGGCAGACCTTTGGAAATAAAACGGCAATCATTAAAGCTGGAGGAGCAGGTTTGTTCTCTTGAATCTATTGCCCCTCATTTTATTTATGCAGAAATAGTTAGTGCACTGGAAATGTACATGGTTGCAACGTGAGATGTGGTCAAAGTTCTTAAGTTCCCTAATTTATGAGAGCAGAGGACGTGGTGTTTATAGACGCAAGGGGTAGAGATGCAGGCATAGCCAACAGTGCAGTCCTGTGCATAAGTAAGCTCCTCCTTTGGAGTTTGGCGAGACGTACTCCTAAGTAAGTGCATATAGGGTTGCTGCCATCGTCTTTGGCGATCCCTCGTAGCTGAGTAAGATTGTCTACCATGAACACGGTCTTAACGCTGTGTCTGTAAGTGACTGTGGAGGCCAATTCTGGATCCACACATCCTTGCACTGTGGGAACATAGGTTTCTGGTCGGGAGTTGATCAGAGTGAGGGTTTCTAAAACATGCCTTCCTCTTAGCTCATTTCTCCCTGGGTTCGTGCTTCTTTAAAGTCCATGACACCTTTGGTAGAGACTATTCCCCAATTGGAATGCTCACAGGCCAGTGTTTCCCAATTACCCATGCTTATACTGGATTTTTAAAGATTTGCCTTGAGAACACCATTAAACCTCTTTTGTCGTCCATTGGTATTTTGCTTTCCATTCTTAAGTTGGGAATAGAATACAGTGGTGCCTCGCAAGACAAAATTAATTCGTTCTGCGAGTTTTTTCGTCTTGTGAATTTTTCGTCTTGCGAAGCACGGTTTCCCATAGGAAATGCATTGACGGTTTCCCATAGGAATGCATTGACGGTTTTAAGAAGAAGGCACAAGACGTTTTCGTCTTGCGAAGCAAGCCCATAGGGAAATTCGTCTTGCGAAGCAACTCAAAAAACAAAAAACTCTTTCGTCTTGCGAGGCATTCGTCTTGCGAGGTACCACTGTACAGTCGTACCTTGGATCCCAAACACCTTGGTATTGGACGTTTTTGCTCCCGAATGCTGCAAACCGAAAAGTGAGTGTTCCAGTTTGCGAACGTTCTTTGGAACCCAAACATCTGACAGGGCTTCCGATTGGCTGCAGGAGCTTACTGAAGCCAATCAGAAGCCGTGCTTTGGTATCTGAACGTTTTGGAAGTTGAACGGACTTCCGGAACGGAATCTGTTTGACTTCCAAGGTACGACTGTAGTTACTTTGGAAGATGATAATCAGGCATCCGAACCACATGACCAGCCCAATGAAGTTGATGTTGAAGAATCATTGCTTTGACACTGGTGAACTTTGCTTCTTCCAGTACACTGACATTAGTTCGCCTGTCTTTCCAAGTGATATGTAAAATTTTCCAGAGACACCATTGTTGGAATCTTTCGAGCCTGAAGGCACTTAGTTGATGTGGAGAGATGCTAGATTTTCACTAGGTAGTGGATCTTTGAAAGATTAACAGTTTGGGAAGCTGTATCACCTGGCAAATTGGTTCAGGAGTGGTTGCCAGTTTTAAGCGTTTGAAATGATTGCGGTTTTCCAGGCAACAGAGTGATCAAATAGTTAATTTAGAAATATAAAATTTCTCGGAGGACACCGTTTATGGTTGGCGAACAGTAAAAACGTTGCCATATCTGATGGGAGTTAAACTCTTTAGGTTTTTTCCTTGCTTCTGTGATTACTCTGTAACTACCAAATGAAAGTAGGTTGCAAAATGGTCCTGTGTCAGGTTTGCCTTGCAAGGCTGCCCAGTTATTTCTCTTCACATGCTGCTGTTCAGCTGTACTGTTACCAAATTTCATGCACAACAAAATAAAAGCAGTAAAAAAATAAAAAATACTACAAATAAAAATATAAAAATCAATAAGTAGTAAAATACAGTGGTGCCCCGCAAGACGAATGCCTCAGAAGACGAAAAACTCGCAAGACGAAAGAGTTTTTGGTTTTCTGAGCTGCTTCGCAAGACGGATTTCCCTATGGGCTTGCTTCGCAAGACGAAACGTCTTGCGCCTTTTTTTTTAAAACCGCCAATGCATTCCTATGGGAAACCGACAATACACATTGGTGCTTCGCAAGACGAAAAAACTCGTAGAACGAAAAAACTCGCAGAACAAATTAATTTCGTCTTGCGAGGCACCACTGTACCTACTTTTTAAAAAAAAAATCTGTCATTGTATATGCTAATATTTTCTCAGACTAAGAATACCAGCAGCTTTTGGAGTTTGATAAATATGGGTCATTAGTAGACCATAGAGTTGGGAGAGTCCAAAACACTGTCGGTGGGTCTAGCATGCACAATTCCTCAGTCTCCACATCAGTTCCTGGAGTCATCCAGGATGCACTGTACCTGCCAGGATAAAGGGTGTGTCCCGCAAAACAAATACTTCTGTTTACCCTGAATCAGCAGTTGTCTCTTGTGCTTTCTTTTGCAGACAGGGAGTCCTGGGTAAGAGCAAACCACCTCCTTAGTCACACATTTGCAGTGAACATTGTTCTCTGCCCAAATCTCCACTCTGGTGATGGTGACCATGGGTGTATGTATGCCATTACATAACCCATGAGAGAGGCTGTAGTTTGATCAAGTTTTGATTGAGCTTTCGAACTGTTTAACTAAACCCAAAGTTTTAAGAATTTTCTTTGTGTAAAGAAGCATAGTTTTGCGTGGACGGCCTACAGGGAGTAGCTCAAACACACCCACACCTGCTTGTAAAATATACATAATGAGCTCTCACTTATTTCCTACCTAGGATACAAAGTTCTCTCGCTCCTGGATGTGCCTGAGAAGGATCAGGAAAAAGCCGATGTGTACATTCATGTGACGTACATCAAAAAGTGGGACATCTGTGCTGGCAATGCAGTGCTGAAGGCATTAGGAGGTCAAATGACTACACTGGCTGGGGAGGAAATCAGTTACACGGGTTCAGATGGCAACGAAGGCGGGCTCATAGCTAGTATCAATATAGACCACAGAGCACTGGTTGAAAAACTCCCTGTATTAGACAAGGCGTCTCAGAATTAAATTCTGAAGAGTGGCCAAGTCAAGTCGTGCTTCTGGAGCCTGCAAATGGTCCTTTAGAGGTGGGGAAACGTGCACCTGGCCTTTGGAAGACGGCAGAGGAATATTCTTTTGGGAAACTGCACAGACCCTGGCCTCCTCCTCCTAGACCCTGACAGCGTTCAGAAGCAAGGTTACTGGGACTCGGTGTCCTTAGGCCTCAACATCAAGCTTTTAATTTCTGAGACTGTTTCGTGTCCATACCACAAGGCCAGATAATGCTTGGAAGAACGCAAGCATGTTACAGATCTGGTTCTGGAAAACACTCACATTCTGTTATAGTATTCTTTGTATTGTGTGACAAAAGAAAAGATTGGCTGTGGGTCACTTGAAATCAGTGGATAGGTATTCTTCATCCCTTTGGGGTACAAAGGTCCAAGAAGGCCGGATAATCTTCCTCGGACAATTGTCTAATCTTGGGTGCAATTTGAAATGCAAAAGGCAATGCTTGGGTCTATTTTCAATGTCTACCTGAAAATTCAAACCAGCTTAATGTGGATGAGAGTGTTAATATTTGTGTGGTTTTATTATAATCTTTAATTATAACATTTTCTGTGTGTCATGTTAAAAGAAAAGATTTCCCCTTGTACAGTTTCAGCTCTTGGATATTCCCATTCTAAGCTGTTGAATTTCTTAAAACTCTTTAACATCCTGCGTTCGAGCTGATAAAGAAGTCATTTATCTTTGGTGATCATTTAATAAGCTACTTGATAAGAGAGCGAGTGATATTATGAATTATGATTACGAATTATGTGCAGCTGTCTTTACAGGGAATCTAAAAGTGTCTTCCTGGCTGCCATAACTGTTACACTGTGTGGACATTTCCTTTGAAAGGCTGGCCCCAGTTTTTGATTTGTCAGTTCAAAACTCTCACCCTGTTGTGATGCTTGGCATTCAGTCTTCGCAGGAGAGTTGTAGGAATTTGCCACGGATTCAGAGGAACGTGTATTTGACAACTTGTTTTCTGCCCTTCAGACCTGCCCACCTCTTAATAAACCGGCCTTTTTGCCCCTTTATGTTAAATAAAATAAAATAAACCCCTGTATCAGTGTGATGAATATCTGTGACTATGAAAAACAAGATTTTAAGCTCTGTAAAAAAATAATCAGGCCTGTATTTTGCAAATGATTAACTGGTGTGATTAATCAAGGTCTGCAAACATATTAAATCGCGCCCACCACCCCACCAAGCAAAAGCATGTGATTTGGGCCTCCTGGGTCTCTGGTGTACTGATTCACAATCTCTCCTGGATGACACAAAGGGCTCTAAAATACCATGTTTGAAGTTGCATAAAGCTGGTTATCTGAATGTGGCGGGGGATGCGACTCATAAAACCATGTCTCGTTTTCAGTTTTCCTACAAAGGATTTTCTGGTGCTTAGTGTATTAACTGGATCATTTTCATTTTTAAAAACAGGTAATTAGTAACTAACAGCGATCCTACACACTTCTGCTCAGAAAAAAAGTAGTATTGTCTTCCACGGAGCTTATTCCCAGTTAAGGTGCATATAGTTTTATATAGCAGAGTTGAACCACGGAACTCTCTGCCACAAGAGGCAGTGGTGGCCACCAACTTGCAACTTCCGCTCAGGATTCTCCCCAGGCTAAGCCCGGCGTCACCCAGCGTGCTCTGCACCCTCCTCAAATGCTTTTGCTTGGCTGGGAAATTTCCTGGAATAGTGAATCTGTATCTTCCAATGCAATTGTTCAATATAAAATCTAGTCTGGAACGTGAAGAAATGAGCACTGAACCACTGATATAGTACAAGTGAATTCTTTATTTACTGCTTTTGTGAGTGTTAAAGATAAAACCTATTTGGGAAAGAAAGTATATCTGCCTTTTCAGTGGACCTTTATTGTTTGTTTACATGTAGTTGCCTCGGTGATGGTATCTTGTGTTTGCAGTAGCCGTTGTAACGCCACCCTGATCATTGTTTTATTGTTTAAAGCGGCATCTTACCACCTCCAATGGACAGTGCAAATGGGTCCTGATGTTTCCTCCCCTCATTTTGGTGAAACTGCTTGGAACACAGCTTGTTTCATCAGATGATGTGTCTTCCTGAAATTCACATGCACGGTGGTGAATAGAGAGGTGAGAGAAATGTGGAAAGAACAGACTGCAATGGTGACAGACGGGAATTGCCCCATCATTTGCAATCCAGCAGAAGTCCGCTTGCAGTCTCCCTTCAAAGTTCCTTCCTTCAGGTAGCGCCACAACATTCTGGGATCAAATTAGAAGCTGGGGCGACTGTCCCTGGAAAATAGGAGCGCTTGGAGGGTTTGCTTCCACTGTGGGGTCATTTTACAGTACATTTCCCTCTGAATTCACCTCCTTTATCTCCAACCACCTATAAGTGGTGGGCTGACAAAAGCATTTGTGATTTCGTTTTATTTTATTGGCAGCTGCGTAGGTGAGATGAGCCCAGAGGGCACAAATGTTGGCAACTCGATTCTGTGTCCCCAGCTGGCCCTGGTTGCCCCCAAACTCCAGGGGCTGCTCCCCCTCCCTCCAGAAACTGCCTCTTTCCCCTCATTTGCCATGTCAGTTTGTGATATCACAGAGAGTTGGTGGATGTCTGTGACATCATAGGGAGTCCGTAGCCAACAACCACAGCTGGGGAAACATCTGCACAGCCCTCGCTGGCCTCACAATGGGGGGGGCACCTCAGCAGTTATTAAAAATGAGGTGACCCCCCCCCATTGTGAGGCCTGGGAGGGCTGTGCAGATGTTTTCCCCAGCTGTGGCCATTGGCTACCAACTCCCTGTGATGTCACAAGGGGGTGCAGCCCCCTCTTCCTGTGACATGACTACTTAGAGATTTCCTGTACAATAAAAACATGGCACAAAACACAGATTTCTTTTCAGAAAACGTTTATTTTGAATAAAAATTAGAAAGCCGTTTATTTAGAAAACAGGAGCTGTCTGGCTTAAGTCCTGCGGTTCTCTTCATGATTTTCACGGCTGGTCTTGGGGAAAACCTTGCTGGCTCCGGCCATCCCTGAAAGGCAAAGGCAAACATGAGTGGGGTGGCCACCATCCGACAGCGTCAACCAGACCCCTTGCCTTCTCCTTGCTCCACAGCATCCCAACTCCAGGCGATCGCCTCCTTCCGCTTGCTAGCTTGCCACCACCGTCTGGTCTTGGGGAAAACTTTGCCGGCATTGGATGTCCCTGAAAGGCAAAGGCAAACACGTTGATGGGATGGCACTATCACAGCGTCCACCCAGACTCATCCACAGGCTTTGGTCTGACAACTTCATCCCTGACTGGCCTGCCCCGTCAAGGCAGGTTGCAGAAGTGGAGGGCCACCAGTTTGAAGCGGTAGATCCACAAGTGGACTACACTGGTTTCCCTGGGTTCCACCTCTAGGGCTGTGCCGGGTAGTTTCCCTCCTCGCTTTGGCCGTCGACGTAAGGTCAAGAGCTCTACGAATGTCAGCAAGCTGACATTCTCAAAAGGTAGGTCTGTTGACCTTAGGTTGAGGGCCAAAGACAAAGGTGAATGTCACCAGATAGCGTTCACAAATGGATCGGCCAGCTTCACAGGCCTCTCTGCCTCCACTGACATCCCCAAATGTGAACCTGGCTTCACCTAGGCGCCACCACTAGAAGCCGATGGGCAACTCTCCCTCACCACAGAATCCGCCTAGGGACACTCACCCGCTGCCAAAGGGGCAGCTTCCCTCCTCGGTTTGTCCGCCTGTTAATAAACAAACTAGGCTTCCAAACCCGTTTGCATCCCCTCGGCCAGTCTTGTAGCCTTGCGGCATCAACCAGGGCACTGAATGCAAACCTTCCGGCAATCCATCCACCACCAACAGCCGCGCCAGGTCCATTGCCAGACCTCCGCCTGCTTCAGACCTGAATTTCATCCACCTTCAAGTGCGATCCCACCAGCAAGTAAACCACAACTTGCCTTCTCCTTGCTCCACAGCATCCCAGCGCCGGCCGATCACCTCTGTCCTCCGGCCAGCTTGCCGCCACGGGGCAGGGGGCCACCCGAGCTGAGTGCCTCCACTGAGGCAACTGCCTCGGCCTTTGACTTGGCCAGCATTTATACCCTCTCAGCTGCCCAATGTTTTTGTGGCATCACAATGGCAGCATCTGGGGAGGCATGCCCATCACCCCTCAGACCTCACAATGAGGGGCGCAGCTCAGCAGCCATTGGCTCCTTGGCTTTTGACCAAGGAGATATATAACACCCCCCTCCCCAATTTGTGCCAGTATCTGTGAAGGCCATACCGGAAACCTAGAGGGGCAGGAAGGGGCATTTGTTAGCTTGTCATATGTGCTATGTCTCAGACTGGTTAAATTGTCAGTAGAGGGTTGTGGAGAGCCTGTAGATTCTGTAGGAGTGCATGATGACCCAGTGGAAGAGATCAGCCACAGCTAAGAAGCAGCAGGCGGCGTTTTCCAGGGCACACTCAGCACCAGCCAAGCGACCAATCATGCAGTGCCACCGGCGGAGACGCACCAATCGTAGTCCTCTCTGCCCGCCCAGGGGCCGCCTCTTACCTTCCTTGGCGGAGCATTGTTTTTTTTAAAAAAAATATAATCTTTATTAGCTTTCCAAACTTTATACTTCAAATACATATTATATTACATTTTACATTTATAGCGTGCTCCTACGAGCTGACTACTTCTGACTTTTTATGTCGCTTCCAAATTTTTAGCATTGTCTTTATCCATTCTATATATTGTTGTTCTGCTTACACATTTGTCCATAAAGGGTAAAATGCTGTTTACCTTCCCGCCGGAGCAGTACCTATTTATCTACTTGCACTTTGACGTGCTTTCAGACTGCTAGGTGGGCAGGAGCAGGGACCGAGCAACGGGAGCTCACTCCGTCATTGCGGGGATTCGAACCGCCGACTTTCTGATCGGAAAGTCCTAGGCTCTGTGGTTTAACCCACAGTGCCACCTGCAAAATCTTGGCATTTATTAATATATTGGGTTTAAGGTGGGGAGGGGGTCATTCCCCCAAGCTTGTAACAATGTAACTGCTGCTTAAGGTAAAGGTACCCCTGACAATTAAGTCCAGTCACGAACGACTCTGGGGTTGTGCGCTCATCTTGCTCTGTAGGCCGAGGGAGCCGGTGTTTGTCCGCAGACAGTTTTTTCGGGTCATGTGGCCAGCATGACTAAGCCGCTTCTGGCGAACCAGAGCAGCGCACGGAAATGCCGTCTACCTTCCCGCCAGAGTGGTACCTATTTATCTATTTGCACTTTGACGTGCTTTCGAACTGCTGGGTTGGCAGGAGCAGGGACCGAGCAACGGGAGCTCACCCCGTCGCAGGGATTCGAAGGCTGTGGTTTAACCCACAGCTCCACCCACATTCCCATTTGTCCATAAATTGTCTGTAAATAAATAAACCCTTCTATAAATACAATTCTTGTCTATCTATATATTATTTGCAACATAATTCTTGTCTATCTATATATTATTTGGTTACTTTGATTACATTGTACTTCTTATTGTCATTATTATTATTAGTCCAATAAAAGTACTTATATTACACATTATGAAGTTTATTTCAATTCTTCCGGTATATCTATTTCACACACGTCTTTCCTATGTACAACGTAAACTTCTACCATTCTTTTTGAAATGTTCCATAACCTTGTTGTTCAATTTCCCCCTTTAATTTGGCTATTTCCGCATTGACTATCTCTCTCTACGGTCGCACGTGGCTCCGCCCCTTCCGGGCGTGAGGGCGGGATTTCCCCTCGCTGTCCCGCCTTCAAGCTGGGGGCGGGAAGAGCAGCCTTAAAAACACGCGGTTCATTTCATTTCGTCATCCTCCAGCGCTCACCCCCTCTCTGCCATTGGCTGTTCGGGAAGGGAGCGCTTCCCTATTCGTCCTCCCGCCTTTCCCGCCCCTCCTCTTCACGGAGGGGCGGGGTCCGGAGCCCGCGAAGCGAAGGACGTTGTCGCGGTTCCTCATTGGCTACCACGATAGCGAGTCCCCTGTTTCCATTGGCCGCTGGCTTCCAGGATGACGAGGGCGGGGGGGCGGGAAGCAAAGCGAGGCTGCTATTGGCCGCTCTCACTTTTGGCGGGAGGGCGCGAATCGCCGCCGCGCGCGCGAAGTGGGCGTCTCCCGGAGGAAGGGGCGGGGCCTCGCCGCTCTTTCTCCAATGCGCGCGCGCCCTTTCGGTTTGCTCCGCGTTTCAGGCCGAGGCGACGTCGACGGCGAGGCTCATTCCGCCTCACAGCGCTGAGGCGGCCAGAAGCAGGGGGCGTTCGCTGCCGCCGGACTGACTGACTCCCCCCAGCCTCGCCTCATGGAGCCCGGCGGCCTTGCCCCGCCGAGGCTCTCTCACCGCCGCCGCCTCCTCCTGCAGGACCAGCCGCGCTGCCCCGCTCCGCAGAGTCGCGGAAGCCTCCCCGAACCCGCCGGCCTCGCTCGCGCCGCCGACCGCCGGAGGAGCTTGGGCTGCGGCGGGTAAGGCAGGCGGCCGCCCTCGGCTTCGGCGCCTCACGCCTCGCTGCGGGGTGTTGGGGGCCTTTGTACCGCTCGACGCCGCAGAACTCCAACTCCCATCATGCTTTGCCGTCGGCCACGCTCGCTGGGGCTGACGGGAGTTGGAGTTCGGCGACGCCGCACACCTGGCTTCAGAAGCCTCTTCGTCTATCCATTGAGCTACCTGGGACTAAGTATATAATCCAAATAGAGCTGTTATATTTTTTATTATTATTACTATTACTATTTATTATTATTATTATTAATTATTATGCCGCGCTCTTTCTCTGAAGCAGGACAAGGCAGCGTACGTGGTTCTCCTGGTCACGTCTCTCTATTTCTCTATTTTCCCCTTTATCTGCACACACAACAGCCTTGTGAGAGATTAAGCTGAGAGAGAGCAACTGGCCCAAAGTGAGCTTCATAGTTCAGTGGGGAATTGAACCCTGGCCCAGCACTCATGAGCACTCTACCAGTTTGAGCCTCATCCTCATGCTATAGAACTGGATTGAATAATAATTGGTTATTATTTTGCTGTTTTATTTACTTGATACGCTAATATTACACCATTTCTCCAGGGAGTTCAAGGTGGCTTCCATGCTTCCTCTCCCAACTCCCTCCATTTTTTCTCTCAGCCTTTGAGGTAGATTAGGCTGGCCCAGTGACATAGCCCAGGGTCACCCAGTGAGCTGAGTGGGAATTTGAATGCTAGTATTTCTGGTTTATGATAGCCACTTTGCTACCCTTGTTTTCTTAAGTAACTGATCTCAGCATGGAACCACTTTTATGCTGCATTTTTTATTTATGTACTTTCGTTTGTGTTTATGTAAACTGGCATTATGTTCCGTTTGGTTGCCCTGAGAAGACTTCTTCACAATGATGTGTGATGTAACAGTAGTGTATCTGATTATTTGCAGCTCAAGTGAAAATTGTGTACAAACGTCAGAAGAAAAGAATGTCAATCTGCAAAGGACGTCGTCTTCTGAATCTACAGATTCAGGTTTGTCTGCCTTCAGCCATAATAATAATAATAATAATAATAATAAATTTTATTTATACCCCGCCCTCCCCAGCTGAGACCGGGCTCAGCGCGGCTAACAACCAATAATAAAAACAAGTTGATTAAAATACAATTTAAAAAACAAGATTAAAATACAACATTAAAACATCAGGATGCAGCCTCTTCACAGGAGGAGAAAGAAAGAGGGGGATGGAATCAAACTGATTTTAAGCCAAAGGCCAGGTGGAAAAACTCTGTCTTACAGGCGCTGCGGAAAGAAATCAGGTCCCTGGTCTCATGAGACAGAGCGTTCTACCAGGCCGGAGCCAGTGTTGAGAAGGCCCTGGCTCTGGTTGAGGCTAATCTAATTTCCTTAGGGCCCAGGACCTCTAGGGTGTTGCTATTTACGGACCTTAAGGTCCTCCGTGGGGCATACCAGGAGAAGCGGTCCCGTAAGTACAAGGGTCCTAGGCCGTGAAGGGCTTTAAAGGTCAAAACCCAGCACCTTAAATCTGACCCTGTACTCCACTGGGAGCCAGTGCAGCTGGAAAAGCACTGGGTGAATATGCTCCCATATAATCCAAAACCCACTGGGCTTGACAATAAACTTCTCTGTAGTTTTAGTTGGGAGGTTCAGCTAGCATCTGAGCTAGAAGCTTACTTGATTGGTCCAAATGTAACTTTCTTACTCCAAATGATTTGGAGGATTGGGAGCATGCTGTAAGCCAGCACTCCCAGTTCTTTCCTTGATTTCCTGGTTTGATTCCACCATAATTTCCCTGAGCCCAGGGCAATGATGGCCTACAGATCAGGACTTGGAAGCCCAGTTCTAACACTGATTGATTACCCAGTTGAGATGTAACATCATTGTTTTTCTGATTGGGAGAAAGGGCAACACTAAGATCCCAGACTTAGTATGAGCAGCCAAACCATAAGATGGCTGTTATATGTGAACAATAAGCTTGAATATGTCAGCAGTCCATTTACGTAATGAGTTCAGTACTGACCTAATATCTTTGTCTGCATGTTTTGTCACTTTCTACAAAAATCTGTGCAAGTTGTAAGATTATTTCTTTCACAGGTTGCTGTATGGATTCTCCTACCCAGCTCGGCATGAAAAACCTTGATGAAATGTATGTAGAAATACACTGGTGGTTTGTGTGTGTGTGTGTTTTGTTTGTTTGTTTTTTTGTGGTTTTTTTGCTTGGGGTTTTGTATGAAACCGGTTCAGGGCATCCTAAAAGACTCTGCTTTGGAGCAGCTTGTGTTAAGCAAAAAATGCATTTGGAAGGTGTGGGAGTATTGACTGAGTATTTCAGAACCCTGGTACTTCAAATTAGCAAGACTGGTGTAAAAGGTTTTTGGTTGTAGCTCTGTAGCTAAGGCTGCATGATAGGTTCCCCTCTGTTTCCTGGCACAATGTTTATGGGAATGTCTCATTCTTAGACTTTAGTACTCACTCACCAACGCACAGGAGAGGGATGTGTATGCACTCTCACACTTGGGAACATGTAGAAGAAGAAGAGTTTGGATTTGATATCCCGCCTTTCACTCCCTTTAAGGAGTCTCAAAGCGGCTAACATTCTCCTTTCCCTTCCTCTCCCACAACAAACACTCTGTGAGGTGAGTGGGGCTGAGAGACTTCAGAGAAGTGTGACTGGCCCAAGGTCACCCAGCAGCTGCATGTGGAGGAGCGGAGACGCGAACCCGGTTCCCCAGATTACGAGACTACTGCTCTTAACCACTACACCACACTGTCACGCTTGCCAGAATGTTGGGTCACTGTTGGCGTACCCAGTGTGATATTATTTTAGCTAAATGAGTCATTACTAGGTAGTCTATCATTTTAGCTTGGATGTTGAAATTTAACTTGCAAATCTATGTTAAGGCATGTGCATCTTTTTGTTCTTGCAGTTTTAGAGTGCCCATGCGAAGAATGCACTCCCTCCCGGTAAGTGAAGCTTAGGAAGGAAACCTTCCTTTGTCCCTTTCTCAGCTGAATTTCACACTATGCAGAACTGTCAGATTATGTAAACTTAATTAATAAAGCTTGAAAAGTCTGTCAGGCTCCTGGAAATCCCAATGTTGACATTAAGGGATTTTAATATCTTACACAGAGCTGGATTCTTAGTGTATTTTTGGTTTAATTTTACACACCTAATTTAATGGCTGATTATTATTAATAATAGTAATTATTATTATTCGTATCCCACCTATCTGACTGGGTTGCCCCAGCCAATATAGCTTCCAGTATATATAAAAACGTAATAAAACATTGAACCTTAAAAAGCTTCCCTATACAGGGCTGCCTTCAGATGTTTCTTAAATGTTATATAATTACTCATCTTCTTACCTGATGGGAGGGCATTCTACAGGGTGGGCACCACTACCGAGAAGGCCCTCTGCCTGGTTCCCTGGAGCTTAACTTCTTGCAGTGTGGGAACTGCCTGAAGACCCTCGGAGCTGGACCTCAGTGTCCCGGCTGAACAATGAGGGTGGAGACGCTCCTTCAGGTATATTGGGCCGAGGCCATTTAGGGCTTTAAAAGTCAGCACCAACACTTTAAATTGTGCTCAGAAACACACTGGGGGCCAATGTAAAATATGTATGTACTCTCTCCCATCCTTAGGCATGATCACCTGAAAAAAATTACAGTTTGAAACTCCCAAGTTTGCTTAATATTGTATTGGCACTCACTACAGTGGTACCTCGCAAGACGAATGCCTCGCAAGACGAAAGAGTTTTTTGTTTTTTGAGTTGCTTCGCAAGACGAATTTCCCTATGGGCTTGCTTTGCAAGACGGAAACGTCTTGCGCCTTTTTTTTAAAACCGCCAATGCATTCCTATGGGAAACCATCAATGCACAGTGGTGCTTCGCAAGACGAAAAAATTCACAAGACGAAAAAACTCGCAGAACGAATTAATTTCGTCTTGCGAGGCACCACAGTAGTTTTAAATGATGAATTTTATGAAACAACAAATGCATATAGTGATTTATTTTTTTCCCCCGTGGAAAAACAAAGCCCTGGAAAATGTTCAATTTTAGAAATCCTCCTTCCCTACATCACTTGCTCCTGTTCCGGGTCCTAGCCAGCTCTGCCCACCTCCCAATTCCAATCCACCCGTTTTCTTTTTCAGCTAGCATGCTGTGGTCCATGGCTACTGTCATTGGCCCAGATTTTATGTTTTTTTAACTGAATTGGGTCCTGCTGTTCTGTTGGTTGCTCCTCATGACAAAAGAGGAGAGCTGGGACCTGACTCTGCATTTGCCTCTCTCACCTTTGCAGCAGAGCCTTTTGGGATGCAGTCCTGCTCTGAAGAGGAGCCACTTAGATTTGCTCAGCTGTGATGTCTTCCAGGGATGTGGCCCTGAGGAGAACAAAGAGAATGTAAGTTTATTTCATTAAGTTCCTAATCTGGGGAAGATGGCCATGGCTGTGCCCCGAGGGCTGGAACTGACGTCCATATGTAAGAGGGAAGTGTAACAGGGTTAGAGTTGTAAATGAGTCTTGCTGCAGGCACTGTGTTCCAGCTTAAGTGCTTTTTGCTGTTGTAAAATCCTAGATGTGAAATACTTGATGGAATGTTATTGGTAGAGTATTCATTTGGATATTTACAGGAGCACATTCCGTGTGATAAGAGTAACTTCAGCCAGTGTGTTGAAAATCATACTGAATTGCTTCAGCCATTTTACTCCTTCTGTTTCCTTCCTAAGGTTGCTGGAGAAGTGCCCCAATTACTTTTTGTGTTTGAATCTGATGCTGTTTGTCCCAGGGTGGTGGTAATTTTTCTTTGCACTGATGTATTCATGGAGAACTTAGAGCCATGATAAATAACTGCATGTGGTTCTTCATTTAAATGTGAATAGGCAGACATTTTAAGCTTTGCTTAGGTGTTCCACCCGAGATGCATATCCAGTCTCCGCTATGGGCTGAACTTAATTTCATTATAGGAAGATGAGTGGGGGCGAAAAAGGTTACAGAAAGACTGGGTGTGGTAGAACAAAAGAGCTGATCAAGATTAGATTTCTCTTGAACGCTGCAGGACTCTAGACCAAAGACTCTAGAACTGCAGGTTTATTTCCTGGCCCTTTGAGCTCTAATGAATTGGTAAAATAGTTGTCTTGTTCCCTTTCCCTAAGGAACCATTTGAATTCAAAAAGCCAACAAAGCCTGCTTCTCGTACCTGTCTGCGTACCTCTTCCCTTGAAGATGAAGGGTTGAGGCAGGAGCCCGCCACAACGCTTTCGGTATGTACTACTAGTGTAGTCTCTGTGTTCAGCCTTCAGCTGGAGCTTCCTGTCCCAGAATGTTGTGGTGCTAACTACTGTGCCCAAACCTGGGACCAGCTCTGTCAGAAATGGCAGGAGAGCCTCAAAAGGCAGAAATACTGTTAGTAATGTTAATACTGCACGGAATGAGACAGTGTGCTGAAGAGTACAACTTGGAGGTACACAAACCAAGTGAGTCTTCATTATTTGCATGCCGTGAGGACACTGGACAGCCATCGCGGAGCCCTCATGTAATTATTTGGCAAGATCTGGTTGTAGGAGGCCACATCTTTCTGCATCCTGGTTTTGCAAGCAGATTAAGCTGATTTTTAGCCAGCTGGGTCTATGCATTTAGTGTATTTGGGTTTACAGAGTTGTGATTCTAGATAAGAACTACCTAAGCAAGCCAGGAGAATGCCCAATCTGTGAACTGCTCTTTATTCCTTTCCTGATCTTCTCAAAGTGAAGCCATAATCCTACGAGGGAAGACAGATTGAATGGCGACCAATAAAATATCATTTGTTTTAGTTTCATAGTGGAAAAGTTGACAATTATCAAGAAAGCTTCAGTCCAGCATTTCTGAGGCCGCTGTCTCGAGGGACCTCGGAAACTGAGGAAGATGATGACGATGATGATGGATTCTTAGAGATAATGGATGGTCCAGATGTCTGCGTAAGTGATGATGAAAACACCCCTGTATTAAATACTTTAAAAACTAAAAGTTCCCTGGCTAGGTGGTTTGTGTTGGGTACAGCCATTTTCAGCCTTTCTAAAGATGGCCAGCACTGTAGATACTGCACTTGATACAGTGGTGCCCCGCAAGACGAATGCCTCGCAAGACGGAAAACCCGCTAGACGAAAGGGTTTTCCGTTTTGGAGGTGCTTCGCAGAACGAATTTCCTATGGGCTTGCTTCGCAAGATGAAAATGTCTTGCGAGTTCCTGCAATTTTTTTTCGCTCCCCACCCCCTTTTTCTAAGGCGCTAAGCTGCTAATAGCCTTTTAGCAGCTAATCCGCTAATGGGGTTGCTTCGCAAGACGAAAAAAAGGCTAGACGAAGAGACTCGCGGAACGGATTCTTTTCGTCTTGCGAGGCACCACTGTAATTATAAGTAGGCTTTTTCCCATTCCTTGGTTTGACTATTTTGGGTGAAAATATGGAGATAAGAAGACTTGAGCAGTAACTTCTTTTTTTTAGCAATTCATTTGTTGGTTGGGTTTCCAGCAGCTGAGTTCAAAGCAGCTTTCAACAGTAACACATAATTAAACAGAGCTAAAAAGCTCATGCCTTGCTGCATAAATGCAAAAAGTGATGATACCGAATAGCCTACCAGGGGAAGGAAATTCCAATGATGTTGTGCCCACAGGAAAAGCATATCCTTAGCCAGACCCTTTTCACCACAGGGTGAAACACAGAATGGGGCTTTTGAAGCACATCTGTGGGAAAGTAAACTCGAAATGGGAAGGAGCAATACTGCAAATAGTTTAGGCCAGTGACTTTTGGCCCACCATGTGTTGCTCAGCTTCCACTTCATCCCTGACCAATGGTCATGCTGACTGTGGATGAAGAGATTTGGAGTCCCAACAACATTAGGGGAATTTCTCACCCCTACCCTATCTTAGAATTTAAAGATGAATACCAGCACTTCTGACTACTCTAGGAAACAACACTGAAGCCCCATGCACATTTAGTTCCGTGTGATGTATTGATTGAGATTTGACCCACACAGCAAAACTCAACCATGTATTTTGGACCAGTGGACATTTCTGAGTAGTCTGCAAATGCACTCCACATACAACTTACTACAATAATTTAATTTAATCTTGATAAGTGGCAACGTCCCTCCTGTCCAAGAAGACTCGCCATTTCACTGGCTACTAATGTTGTTTTCCCTGCTTAATAACTGACCTTTTAATTTTATTTTAGAACGGTGGTGAGATGCCCTCTGACGTGGCCAGCCTTTGGACAGCTCCTCTAGTCATGAAGAAAGGGGAGGAGGCCCATGTAAGTTGGTCATTTTAGTCTTCTTGGAGCCTACATAGTTCATTTAAAACCCTTTGTTGCTTTCAGTGGAGCTTATTTTCTGATATTCAAGAGGTGTTCGCTTTTTGTGCTGTTTCTTTTGAATACGTTCAGGCACATGGCATCTACTTGACAGTTGACTATCTTTGTCTTTGGAGCTTGTGTTTCTTTGCTGAAGTGTGTGGTTGTGTGTTCTGGCCAAGATGCAAGTAGAGCTCTCTTCCACTTCCACGGCCATGCCAGTCCTTTTGGATTCCACTTGGTGCCTTGCCTTGCCAGGGAGCTCAACTGTGGTGGGAAATGTTGCATTGCTCCTGCAATGGAGGCAGCTGTTCCTTCAGCATTTTCAAAGTGGGTGGATGAGGTATAAGTAATTATGTGTGGTCGGTTGTTTTTTGTTGATGCCTTTGGCTGCCTGGCAGGGACACGGGTGGCGCTGTGGGTTAAACCTCAGAGCCTAGGACTTGCCGATCAGAAGGTTGGCAGTTCAAATCCCCGCCACGGAGTAAGCTCCCATTGCTCGGTCCCTGCTCCTGCCAACCTAGCAGTTTGAAAGCACGTCAAAGTGCAAGTAGATAAATAGGTACCGCTCCGGCGGGAAGGTAAACAGCATTTCCGTGTGCTGCTCTGGTTCGCCAGAAGCGGCTCAGTCATGCTGGCCACATGACCCGGAAGCTGTACGCTGGCTCCCTCGGCCAATAAAGCGAGATGAGCGCTGCAACCCCAGAGCCGGCCACGACTGGACCTAATGATCAGGGGTCCCTTTACCTTTGGCTGCCTGGCAGTCCTAATGCTGCTTTGGTTTTTGTGCAGAATAAGCAGTGCAGGTTGCTGGGCACGGAAGGCGAACCGTACAGCATGACCAAAGCTGCCCTGAAGAGAACGGGGCGATCCCCAGAAGAGAACTCTCCCTATTTCATCAAGAGGAAAAGAAACGTCTGCAAGGCATCTTCTGAAGAACTAACGGTTGGTGGCTGAGCACCATACACTGACTGCAGCCTGCTTAATTTGTTTGTGTTCATATTGGACTCTTAACTTCAAGCAAAGCCTCTTTGCCTTTGGTACTGGCTGTGAGAGGTGTGCTGTTCTCTGAAGGGGGTGGGAGCCTCTGATCAGCAGGCACTCTTCTAAATATTGAAACGGAAAGGGGCCTGTAATGGTTCTAGGGGTTGCTCGTGCGTAAGTTGCCGCCACTCCTGGCCAGGCTACCTGGTTGAACCCTTTCTGTCTGGACAGCCTCAAGTTCCGTGGCTGCCTCAGTCGCTGGCAGAATCCGTCAGTGGGCGTTTCTTGAACCTCTTCCAGCATAAAAGCTGTTTGACGCCCAGTCTTCTCCTACTCTGCCTGCGCGGAAGTCTTCTGCGCAGGGAGGGTGTGGGCAGTGGAGTACCCGTACTCTCTCCGCTGGTCTCCGGTGAGGAGTCCTGGAGCCACCTCTCCGATTCCCCCATCTGCCCCCCTTCTCCACTGGTGTTACGCTGATTTCCTTCCCCAGCGGATGGGCTGCCTCTCTCCCTACTGGGACCCTCTCCGGCATCCCTCTGGAGCCTCCTCTCCGCCTCCAGCTCCGATGGCAGTTCCCTGGCAGGGCTTAATGTGCAGATGGGAACAAATGCAAAGATCCTTAGGGATTTGGTTGCCAAACCAAGCAGGGGCAAGGGTGACTTGGAAGTCTGAGGGAAGGCCCTTAATGTGTTTTTTTATAATTCCAGCTTATTTCCTTTCGAGCCTTTTCCTCCTGACTCCTTTCCATGGAGTTCGTTGTATTCCTTTGTGATTCTCTTAGATGAGGCAATACTAATGTTTTGCTTGAAGTTTACCTACCTCTAGTTTCAAGTCCTCCCCATCCTTTCTGCTTGTTCTTTCTAGCATACCTTTGGAATAACAGAAAACTGCCACTACTTCTCCCCGTACTTCCCAGACTTTCCCCCTTAATCCAGGGGTCCCAAAGTTCCCTTCTCACCAAACCCACCCCTTCAAAGGAACTGGTCTCCCAAGAGCCTCCTTCTGTACTTCATTCCTCTTTTTCTCAATGCAGCCTTTCAACACACTCTCCTCCACCCTTTCTTCCTAATTCCCTTTACGCTCTTCATCCTTGAGGTTCTGCAAACCTTTCTGGCTGACCAGCATAAGGAAAAGCAGTTGTGGAAAGGATGCTTCCATCGCTGCAAGCTTTACGTGAACTTGGTCTTCCGTCATCTCACATCTGCTTTCCCCTTGTTCCTTTAGAGCCTGGTGCTGATTGACTCAAACTCGTTGTTCGAAAACTCAACGGAAATAGAGAGCATTTTGGACAATGACGCAAGGGATCTTATTGGAGATTTTTCAAAGGTAATGCTGATGACCTTTCCTCTTTTGCCATTCTGTGGCTTGTGTGAGACAAGTGCAGTGCACTCATGTGTTCTGCCGTTTTCCTTGCTCTGAACCAGGCCTCGTTTTGTCACCTTAGGGTTACCTTTTCCATACTGTAGACGGGAAGCATCAAGATCTGAAGTATATTGACCCAGAAATGGTAAGCAGCACAGGCTCTTCTCACAAAAAGAAATGTTTGCTTCACATGGATTGCAAACTTAGTTTGTCTGCAGGCCAGAGGGGTGGGGTATTTAAGCAGCTAGACTGTTCTGCCAGTTAAAACAAAACAAGTATGTTTTTAAAGTAATGGGGCAACGTCCCCGAGGTCTAATGCTTGACCTTTTCCTCCCCTCCAGATTGTTGACGTGTTGAATGGCAAGTTTTCAAACTTCATTAAGGAGTGCGTGATAATTGACTGTCGATATCCCTATGAATATGAAGGAGGCCACATCAAGGTATGGGGGGAAGTTGAGAGGCACCTGCTCAAGACTGGCATCCTGATTAATTTGGGCATAGGCAGAAAACATTAGAGTGAATCCCAAAGCTAGGCATGCCCCAGATACTAGGCATTGTCACTTCTGACTAAGTTTCAACTTGTGCTGGTCCCTTTCACAGTATCCCAAAAAACACTCACTTCAAAGGTAAGGATTTTTAGGCCTCCTTTGCAGGGAAAGATCCCCTTGGCTGATTTTCCTAACACAGGGGAGGAAGGTGTTTTATGGCAGGGCAGGGGAGAGAGATCAAGTCAGGGGACAGAAGATGTACAGTCTTACCTTGGAAGTTGAACAGAATCCGTTCCAGAAGTTTGTTCGACTTCCGAAATGTTTGACTTCCAAAGTGTGGCTTTTGAGCCAATTGGAAGCCATGGAAGCCCTGTTGGACGTTCAGTTTCCAAAAGAACGTTTTGCTTTTTGGTGGAGGCTGAACAAAAAGTAACTGCTTTTATACAGAGCCATTGTAGTGACGCCTGAGAGGATGCAGTGATGCTGGAGAAAACTAAATAGCATATTACGAAGCTTCTGTTTGGTGTCCTCTGCTTTCAGACGTCTTATTGAGAGCCAGTGTGGTGTAGTGGTTAAGAGCGGTAGTCTTGTAATCTGGGGAGCCGGGTTCGCGTCTCCGCTCCTCCACCTGCAGCTGCTGGGTGACAATGGGCCAGTCACACTTCTTTGAAGTCTCTCAGCCCCGCTCACCTCAGAGTGTTTGCTGTGGGGGAGGAAGGGAAAGGAGAATGTTAGCCGCTTTGAGACTCCTTAAAGGGAGTGAAAGGCGGGATATCAAATCCAAACTCTTCTTCTTCTTCTTCTATTTATAACTTGGGCTAGGGAGGGGAAGATGGGCCACATTAGATTTGATGAAGTGAAGGGCCGTAAGGGCTGACCAAAGTTTAGGATTTCCCCCCAGGAAATAAACTGCCACAGGGGCCAGATTAAACCGACTGGTGGGCCAGATTGGGCCCCCGAAACAGACTTTGGACATGCCTGCCCTTTTCATCTTCTAAGACTAAGTTATCGTGACAGATCTCGAGTGAATATGGATACTGTTTTAATGCAGTTTTTGGGGCCACATGTCCTGTTGGGGGCTGCGCCACAACACGCACACAACCCGCAGTCGACCTGCCTTCTCTCACCAGTGTCTCTTCCTTCACAGGGTGCTGTAAACCTTCACATGGAAGAGGACGTGGAGGACTTTTTGCTCAAGAAGCCCATCGTGTCATCGGACGGCAAACGAGTCATCATCATTTTCCACTGCGAGTTCTCTTCAGAGCGGGCCCCGCGGATGTGAGTACACGAATGCTCCCCTTTGCATGGGTTGGGAACTTGGAGGACGTGTGGTGTTACGTGCAGACGTGATTGGATGGGCAATAATTGATACTTAATAGTGTAGGTGAGAATTGATAGCCCAAGAAGATAATGAGGCTAGGCGGGTACAGGAATGGAAGGGTTTTAAGAAGCAGGCCCTGGTGCACTCCTATGCCGCTCCCAAGCGTTTCTTTAATAATTGTCTTTCACACAGCATTTTGATGCTTGGCGTCACAACCCCCCTCCTGTTAGAAATGACATCCACATATTGTTGAATGGTCACTGTAAAATGTGAAGGTTCATTCTTGTTTCACAAGTTGTGTATGTCTTTAAGGGCCAGGGCAAATACAGTGGTGCCTCGCAAGACGAAATTAATTCGTTCTGCGAGTTTTTTCGTTCTGCGAGTTTTTTCGTCTTGCGAAGCACCAATGTGTATTGACGGTTTCCCATAGGAATGCGTTGGCGGTTTTTTTTAAAAAGGCGCAAGACGTTTCGTCTTGCGAAGCAAGCCCATAGGGAAATCCGTCTTGCGAAGCAGCTCAGAAAACGAAAAACTCTTTCGTCTTGCGAGTTTTTCGTCTTCTGAGGCATTCGTTCTTGCGAGGTACCACTGTAACAAGACCCAGTCTTACAGCTGTGAAACATAGCAGGTGCTGCTAGGTTGTGTCAATTAAGCTGTGTCAACATTTGGACATAGTATATAAGGAGCAGCACCTAGCTCTCCCATTACCCTGGGGGATTGGTTGGTGGTTGGGTCATGTTTGTTGTTGTTATCTTTAGTGTAAAAGGAATTTTTGTTTTGTTATCAAAACCTTGTTAAAGTTATTTTTGAGTCCCTTGTTATGCATGGTCTCCCCAGCAAGCTCTCTGCAGCGCGACTAAACTGCACATAACCAACACGTATATCACTTATGGAGTGATATACGTGTTGGTTAGGGTTTTGAGGCTCTTTCCCATCTGTTACAGGTGCCGATTTGTGAGGGAGAGAGACCGACTTGGCAACAGCTACCCCACTCTGCATTATCCTGAACTATATGTTCTAAAGGGGGGATACAAGGATTTCTTCTTAAAATGCAAGGTCTGTGTCATTTTACTCAGCTTCCGTTTCTCTTCCTTGTGTCTTTATTGCATGAGTTCTGTGACCTTCCTTCCTGAAGCCCAAGGTGGTGTAGATGGTTTCTCTCTCTATCCACAAAACGTTGTGTCTGAGAGGGAGTGACTGTCCCCAAACCCCAGACAATTCACTTAATGGCTAGGTGGGAATTTAACAACCTAGCTGCTGCTGCTGTGTGCAGGTGTTCTTTGTGTAGGGTGAAAAGCAGTTCTGTGCTAGGAAAACCAGAGTTATGAACTCTGTATAAAATAGTTGGATTGAGTGCTTCTTGATTTCCCCCCTCCTGTGTCAACCTAGGTAGAAAGGAAAAGTGATGGCTTTTTTAGGTGACAGAAATGGATGCTAAGTAGGACTTCAGCACCCCGAAGATCAGTGCGGAATACATTTATACAAGGGCTGTCAGTGAATCAGAAGTGGCCCCAGAGATTTTATGGGTCTTGCATAATCGCACCCCCCCCTTTTTCCTTTCAGAGCTACTGTGAGCCCCAAGCCTATCGCCCGATGCACCACGAAGACTTCAAGGAAGACCTGCGCAAATGCCGCACGAAGAGCAGGACCTGGGCTGGTGAGAAGAGCAAAAGGGAACACTACAGTCGCCTGAAGAAGCTCTGAGGGCCGCAAGAAGGGCAGCCAGATTTAGCCTGCCTGCCTGCCCTGTGGGTGAAAGCGGGGACACATTAACTTCTCCATGTGCCTCGCAGGAATTGTCCACTCCTTGCATGGGCTTTGCTTCACCGTCTACTGAATCATTTCACCCAAGACCAAGCGGAGTCCTTGGACTGCCATATTGCAGGCACGAACCCTTCAAGCGTTTGCGTTCTGTCCGTGTATCCAGGGTTTCCCCGTATGCTTCTGAAGACAATCCATTTAAACAGTGTGTATACGGGAATCAGGGTGGCATATAACTGCCGAGCAGAGTGTCGATCATGAGATTTTAATGTCGATTTTACAAATTGTGCCTTTTTATGTTAGTACAGCCGGATGAAGCTAAGTTACCTGTGACTGGGTTTCCCGGGTTGTGTCATGGCCCTAATTTTGTACAAGGGGCAATGAGCAGGGAGGGTTTTTTTTTTGAGACCTGACCCCATCCTCTGAGCTGCAGCTCTGATATTGCCAGCATTCTCTTACCATGTGGAGGAGGGGTGTTGGAAGTATTTTCGTGGAACTTGCATAGGCTTCCTGTAATGAAGTATTTATCTGCTGCCAAAGAGGAAGCTGTTTTATCATGTTCTAACTTATTCTTGGACCTTGTCGTCACCTTAAACTTAGTTGCTTTTTAATGCGTAGGTGTGACATTTTACATGTGGGTGACCCTGGTGCCAAAACAGCTTGCCAGTGTTCAAATGCAAACTGCCGTCCCTGCATATATACAATCGCACTCCCTTTGTGCTCGGCTGTGATTGTGGCATGCTTCTAGGGCAGCCTCAACCTCATGCCCTCCATATATTTTGGGCGGCAGTTCAGGCTGCGACAGGTGGCTGTTACAGTTCAGAACATCTGGTGGGCACCAGGTGGGCGAAAGCTGACATAGAAGGTAAATCTGGCCTGGATAGATCATGCTGTGTGTTTCTCCTTCCTCCAACTGTCCCCAACAGAGGTTTGCTAACCCTTTTTTAAAGAATTTGGCTCCCAAGTCACTCCCTCATGCCTTATTGGAAGGGTGCTGGGAGGTAGGATGGCAGTGAGGCTTCATCCACCTAGTGAGGAATCAATGGCTTTCCTCTTTTAAGTGTGTAAGTGACACAGCTGTTTGAGGAGTGTTGGCCAAAGCAAATTCCAAGCTGCTTTAAATTGCTCTAGTTACCAGTGTAAGCCCTGGGGGCAGAAGGAGCCGGAGTAGCTCAGAGACTATGTTGTGCCTGGCCAGAAAGTATTACAAGCCAGCTTACGTCTAAACATTTGGTGTGTGTTTTTAGGAGGAATTAGTATTGCAAGCTTTACATTTCCGTAATTGTGTTTTGGTCTTTGAAACAAGCCTTCAAATATTATAAGAAATCAGTCAATGGCTAAACTCAACCATGAGGCTGGGACGTTTTCTGCTTCGCATTTGTGCAGATGTTTGGTTTTTGGCGATGTTGTTCCATACGCTCAAACCCTTTGAGCTGTGATGCAATTCCGTGTCTGCATCAGATCTAAAATACCACCCCCTAGTTTGTTTGCTCTGTTGTTACTTGGCCTCTGTGCAGGTGATCAGCAGATACCTCCAAACGGGGCGGCATTTGGAGGCTCACTTCAATGCAGGCCAGTCCTCCCATTCAGTGTCGAGGAAGGCTGCAGCCTTCAACCAGAGGTGGTGCTTAAATGGGGTGAATTGCCGTAGCGGAAGTCTAGCGGTCTGCCAGACCATTCTACTGTTTCTTTGCTGGCTGCTTCCTGTGAACATTCCCAAAAGTGTTTATTCCACCTCCCCAAAGCACACTTCCTGGTATTTGGATATGTATTGTTTGTTCAAGTTGCTGTTTGTCTTTTTAATTTGACATTTGCACATAATTCATTTAAGGGTAGGGAAAACAGTGTGCTTTTTAATGTATTGTGACTTTTTTGAAGGGCGACGGGGACATTTTAAATGACACTGGTCCTAATAAGGGCCTTGGCTGAAACCACCTACTTCTGTGGCCTCGGGAAATAAAATGCCCAATACGCAAGCTCTGTTTCTTTTGCCTTTGGAGCAACTGGCACTCAATATGGTCTAAGGAGAGAGGCCTGTCAAAAACACCTGATAAGACCGTACAAAATCTGCATGACGTTTTGGTGGGATTAAATCACAACTTTATTTACATCTTCCTGAAGAGCAGTGGCTTGTTTTGCATTCCCCTGGGCTCCGTTGAACAGTTTTAAGTAAATTGTTTTCTGATTTGCATGTGGATTTAGGAGGGGCTAGTGGGTGGTAGAAGGCGAAGGCCCTACTTTGGGTTTGCTGTAGCACGTTGTGCAAACTTCAGCTTGTCGGTACATTGAGCCTTCTCCTTTTAATGATTTGTCTTTCCATACCATGTGTGTTTGATTTTGCTGGTGGAGATGACTTAAAAGTGAGGGGGAAGAGATGCCAGGGGCGATGAGTCCAGAGCTGAACGCCTGCTGAGTTCTTGTTCAGTAAGCCTTGACTGGTCCTTATTGCCTCTTAGGCAGGATCTTTTAGAGGGAGTCCCACCCAGATGGAGACTTCTAGGCTTGGGATCAGGCCACTGTGCTCTCAAATGGCTTCTTGAAAGTTTGTGGGGAGTGCTAAATACCACAGTTCCATCTGCTCACATGAAATCTGAGCAGAGGGTGATTTGACTCTACATTTGCCAGTTCTGACATCGGCCAGTTGTTTAAAGATAATCTAACAGAGAAGAATTTTCATCTGTTCAAGAGAAGCTGTGGTATTTTGAAAGAGATGGCATGCTGCAATTACTTAATTGGTTAATCTGTTTAAAAGCAAAAGACTACTAACAGTTCCCCCTAAGGAGCTGGTTGATGCTTCCATTTCCAGTGATGCTATGGGTCTATGCTGTGTGCATTCAAGTCCCCACTTGGTGGTGCTGCTGTTCCAAGCTCTAAAAATCTCGTTGTGTTTCAGCTCTGTGGGCTAGAAAAGGAGTTGTACACTTGTTCATTATTCCTTCTCGCAGTGGCCTTGTGACTGTTCACCATGGTTCCTGTATTTACAGAAGGTGATTTGTTCGGGGCAATCTGTGATGCGTGTTGTTGACAGAGGATTTAAACTTCTACCTTTTTTTTTAACTTAATAAATTCTGTAAGGATGTCTAAAATGAGAACCTCGACTGCTGCACAGTGTCGGAAGAAAGGAGGACTATAACATGCAGGCCTCTTCTTTAGCTCTTTGATTTCATTAGTCAGATGCAGAATGAGATAAAGATCAAGCAAATTCTCTGTGTGTTGGAAGTGCAGTGATGCAGGAAACAGTGGAAACCTGAATTGACAGCACTAAGGTTGCTCCATCACGCATGGTATGGCTCTTACATTTTACACAAGACTACTCAATAGTTCATGGTCAGTCTCTCTCTCTCTCTGTGTGTGTGTGTGTGTGTGGCTCCAGTTTCAGCCTAGCAGCTAAGCTGCTGTACTCGACCCTTCTGCTTCCTATTTAAAATTGTATGATAGCTTTCATCTATTAATGATTATGCTTCCTGGTTTCCACTGAAATCTTCTTGGTCAGAGGCTGCTGCGTGGGTTAGTGTTTTTCCCCTCTCCAGTGCGCCTCCATCTCTCTTCCCAAACAAAAGGACACTGAAGGTGCTCACAGGCAAATGTGGCGTTGCTTCTGAGTGAGCTGCGGCATCTGATAAAACTGATATCTAGCGTGGGATAATGGCTTGCAAACCCTGGCCTCTGATTGGCTGCTTCAAACATTAAAAGTCGTCTTGTTTCCCTCACACACCATAAAGTGGTACCCAGCCTGACACTGACATTAATGCCAGTTTCTGCATATCCAAAGTGGCTTACATATAGAATAACAGAGCTTGGGTTTTTTTAAAGGTATATCAAGACAATTAAACTAGCAGTTTCTTTAAGTGTCAGAATATATCTCCTGGTGCCTCTGTCGAAGTAAATGTGCTGCAGAACCACTTCCATATGGAGAATAGCTCATGCAGCAGAGCATGAGTCTCTTAATCTCAGGGTTGTGGGTTTGAGCCCCACGTTGGGCAAAAAATTCCTGCATTGCAGGGGGTTGGACTAGATGACCCCTGTGGTCCCTTCCAATGCTACAATTCTAGGATGCTGCATCCTCCAACCCAGTTATTGTAGAGGACCAGCCTGTGCGGCCTCAGGGTTAGATCATGCAGGATCCTAATGTGTAGGTGGTTGGGGGTCATGGTGTGGCCCTGCTTGCCCCTTTGGTTGTGCGAAGGGGAGTTTCTGTGCTTGGGGAATTGTAGTCTTGCACCTTGGAAAGAGACTCCTAAATGCCCCTTCTCCCTTGATGGAGAGCCAGCGGTGCCTTTGGTAAAATGGCATCACCACCACTATCTTCTTTGCTCATCTAGTAGTTGATTAGCGTAATGCTAAGCCACCTGTAGGGACGCGGGTGGCGCTGTGGTGTAAACCACTGAGCCTTGCCTAAGGCTTGCTGATTGGAAGGTTGGCGGTTCGAATCCCCGCGACGGGGTGAGCTCCCGTTGCTCAATCTCAGCTCCTGCCAACCTAGCAGTTTGAAGGCAAATCAAAGTGCAAGTAGATAAATAGGTACCACTCTGGTGGGAGGGTAAATGGCGTTTCCGTGCGCTGCTCTGGTTCACCAGAAGCAGCTTAGTCATGCTGGCCACATGACCCGGAAGCTGTACGCCGGCTCCCTCGGCCAGTAAAACGAGATGAGTGCCGCAACCCCAGAGTCGTTCATGACTGGACTTAACTGTCAGGGGTCCCTTTACCTTTAAGCCACATGTTGGGAACCTGTGACCCTCCCACATGGTCCTGGGATCTAGCTCCCATCAGGCCTGACCATTAGGCATACTTGCTGAGGCTGATGGGAACTGGAGTCCTACAGAATCTGGATGATCACGGGTTCCTCACCCCTGTGCTGTAAAGGCCTATAGACTGCTATCCTTAACAGGCCTGGAAGCAAATGTGAACCTATAGAGATAAGCAAAAGTCACCAATGTTGACAGTAAGCGACAGAACAGGCAATTATCTCTACCCTTCTAAGCTATACTTCCTCCCCCTGCCCCAATCCTGGTGAGAATTTTACTAATCTTGGGGGCAAGTGGAGCAAGCTAGACACTTCGTCCCCCTTCATACCTTAGATTTTGTGTTAGCTGAGCATGGACAGACTTACAGGGTTACGGTGGCGGGGTTTATGTTAATTGCCTTGAGTATTTCTGCAGCCAGTGGGTTGTCCTCAATGCTCCTGCTGCTCCCTATTGCGTCCTCATCATGCTGTTTTGATGAGATGAGCAACAATAATTGTGTCCCCCCCCCCCAAGATTGGCATTAGCATTTTATGATGATGGGAGGTTGCTCTGGGAGAAGTCTGTCTTCAAAGCGGCTGCCTTGTAACAGCTGGTTCGTGTGAGAATGCATCCGGAAGGAATTTACTACGGTCAGCAAAGAGATCAAGGTGACCTTGAAAGCAAACGAAACTTGCGGCAGCCCCATGAAGCATGGTGATTGTTCTGCTCTAGGCTCATAACCCCAAGGTGTGCCTTAGGGTGGACTCTTGACCATCTGCCTGGTGCCATCTGCACTCACTCGCGTGCCCCTCCAGTCATAAGGGCTGTCATCTGTATGTTTGGGTGGGGACGGCACACAGCCCCTGGCACTGCATAGAAAGCTTCTAAAGGGGGTTGGATATTCTGCTTTTCAGAAAGTGTATCATGACAGATTCCCCCACCAAAGCCCAGTTAAAATTTTTGACCTCACTGGTGGTGGACTAGCCCAAATATGCATTCTCGTGCACTGAAAATTATTTGTAAAGTTCTCGTCCGAGGCTATGCAGGGATTGCTAACCCTGGCTCACCCTTACCTCCAATGGAAGGTTAACTAAACTACCCCACCCAGAGCCTCCTGATAGGGATGCAAACTGTCCCCTCCTTGGTCATCAGACTTGATCATTTGGTGAGAGGAGAGAAGGTGCTAACCTCCTTCTGCTGATCTGCATGGATCAGCTGGAGCAAGAGTGAGTCACAGATATGGGATAATTACATCCACCACTGGCATGTGGTTTTTGGAGCATTGGCCAAAGCAAGGGGTTTTTTTCTTTTTAAGATCGCTATCCCTGGCCTAATGTATTTTGAGCCATGTTACTGGTGATATACAGATTTTCTCAGCTTGGGAAAAAGCAGCACAGTTTTGTAATGATGGGTTTGTATCGCTTTTCATATCACTAGTGATTCCAAGTGTGGACTCCTCATGCAGCCAAAACCCATGCAGAAGCTGGATGTATCAGCCAGCAGCTCAGGAAACACAGTTTCCAGAAGTTCAAAAAATGTTGGGTTGGGCGGGGAGAGGCCATAAAACAACATGGTGAGGACTATGTATGCCCAGTGAGCTTGGGGCTGGCTGATGTGGGCAGCTGTGAAAGAAAACTGAGGCAGAGGGAAATGGAATGGAGTATCCTGGGAAAGGGGGAAGAGGCTGAAACTTGCAACAGGAGCACTCCAGATATTGAAATGTACAAAATAGTAGGTTTCTCAATGGCCAAATGCTGAAGTCTTTGACAGCAAGGGGCTGCTGCCACTTGCTAAATGGGCTTCCTGCAAGCAGCTCAGCTGCTGGATACATTGCCTCCTTACCTTAACTTCCTGGGTGGTGACTGTTTAAAAAGGTAAGTTTTGTTATATAGTATCACAAAAGCATTATTGATATATTGACAAGCTGTAAGGTGTGCAGAAGAAGGCAACCCAGATGGTCAAGGGTCTAGAAACCAAGCCTTATGAGGAACAGTTGAAAGAGTTGGGTATGTTTAGCCTGGATAATAGATATGATAGGTAAAGGGACCCCTGACCATTAGGTCCAGTCGTGGCCGACTCTGGGGTTGCGGCGATCATCTCACTTTATTGGCAGAGGGAGCTGGCGTACAGCTGGGTCATGTGGCCAGCATGACTAAGGCGCTTCTGGCGAACCAGAGCAGCACACGGAAACACCGTTTACCTTCCTGCCGGAGCTGTACCTGTTTATCTACTTGCACTTTGACGTGCTTTCGAACTGCTAGGTGGGCAGGAGCAGGGACCGAGCAACGGGAGCTCACCCTGTTGCAGGGATTCGAACCACCAACCTTCTGGTCGGCAAGTCCCAGGCTTTGTGGTTTAACCCACAGCGCCACCCGTGTCCCTAATAGATATGATAGTCGCCTTCAAATATCTCAAGGGCTGTCACATGGAAGGTGGAGCAAGCTTGGTTTCTTTTTAAAAACTTTTTATTGATTTGTTAGAACACCAAAAGTGCAAATATAACACACAAACAAAGAATCGAAAGGTAAACCAGAAGGACAGAAGTGCAAGGATGCAGCACAGCTCCAAAGGGATATTAAAAGAAGAGCTGTTCAACGGTGGAACCATCTCCCTCGGATGGTTGTGGACTCTTCTTCCTTGGAGGATTTTAAGCAGAGGTTGGATGGCCATCTGTCAGGGATGCTTCAGCTCTGTTTCTTGCATCGCAGGGGGTTGGGCTAGATGACCCTCAAGGTCCCGTCCAACTCTACAATTACATGATTCCCCTGTGCACCGGATCATGTGGGATGTGTCACTGCTGTTCCAAATCTACAGATTGAAATCCTGGCTAAAGCAAGATTACTCCTTAGCAGAGCTGAGCTACAACCATGTCACGTGCACTTAGATTAAGGCTAATGCATGCCCTGAGATGACAAGATTCAGTTGTAGCCGTGGCAGATCCCAGATTTAAATGAGGATGCAAACGGGGGCTGGCGTGTTTGCATCTCATGAAAATACGAGAGCAGTGGCTTCTAATAAATTGGGCCTCTGCAACTGCGTTGCAAGCTGTTACCCGCTAGAGCTGCAACGTAGGATATTGTAGCCGTCTACCCCGGAAGTCTCAGGATCCCTTCCAACTCTACAGTTCTTCGATTCCATCACCTGGAGGATCACAGGTTCCCATCCCTAGAGTAATAATAAAAATAATAAATTTTATTTATATCCCGCCCTCCCCAGCCGAAGCCGGGCTCAGGGCGGCTAACAACAATAAAACAGTACAAACAACACTTTAAAATCATTCATTATAAAATTAATTAATTCAAGCCACTGGCAACCATTGGGCCAGAGCTCTGCGAAGATTGCCAATGGAGGGAGTCGGGCTGTGCCCTGGCCAAAGGCCTGGTGGAACAGTTCTGTCTTGCAGGCCCTGCAGAAAGATGTTAAGTCCCGCAGGGCCCTGGTCTCTTGTGACAGAGTGTTCCACCAGATCAGAGCCACGGCCGAAAAAGCCCTGGCTCTAGTTGAGGCCAGCCTAACTTCTCTGTGGCCTGGGACCTTCAAGATGTTTTTATTTGAAGACCGTAAGTTTCTCTGTGGGGCATACCAGGAGAGGCGGTCCCGTAGTTATGAGGGTCCTAGGCCGTATAGGGCTTTAAAGGTTAAAACCAGCACCTTAAACCTGATCCTGTACTCCACCGGGAGCCAGTGCAGCTGGTATAGCACCGGGTGAATGTGATCTCGCAGCGAAGACCCCTTAAGGGGTCTCGCTGCAGCATTCTGCACCCGCTGGAGTTTCTGGGTCAGTCTCAATATTCCTGGAAAACATGTCTGCCTTCTGATCTGTCAACCCCATTAATCTCGTTCTGAAATGCTTCTGTCCCTGAGGCCTGATGGCCAAGCGCTGCTTGCTTGCTCAGATGGACCCGGGTTCCAAAAGTCAGGGAGCCTCTTGGCTTTTGCAGGCACATTTATTGTCCTGCAGAGGTGGGGGGGAGTACTGTAGCGGTGCAGAGCAGAGATCAGAGACGCAAGCATCAAATACTAGACTGGTTTTGTTTCGATTGGCTTCCTGGCACCAGGATCACATCGTCTGGCCGAATTTAGCATCTCCCGCTGCCATTCTTGGACTCGCTAACATTGTTTTAGACTAGGCAAACTTAATGTTCATCTTTTCACCACCCCTTTGCACCGCTTTTGAAATACTAAGCAGTATATAAATGCTATTAGAGGGGGGAAATGGGGAGAAATCCAATGTTCTTGTTCTGTTGGTGTACGCATTCCAGCTTACCTGGCAGAATGATCTGCCCTGGGGGTTCTCCAGACCCCCAAAACCATTTTGGGGGAGTCACAGGGGGAAAGTCGCAATTCACTAGTGCTGGATCTTGCCAGTGCACCAACTTAGTTGCCTCTGGCCTGTTACGTTTAATAATTTTGTGCACTTCCTTAGAAGATAAAACCAAAATATGACAACAGCAGAAAAGGAAGATTTGGGGGAAACTGTTTACTGCATAGTCAAGAGTTACTGCTTGCCTGATCATCCATTTTCCTCTAGGCTTTAAGTACTGTGTCATTGTCATTAAAGTGAATGCCCAAATTTTCCCTGTCCATATTTATCGATGGTACAATACATAGACACCACTTTGTCACACAGTAGTGGTTAGGGTTTGGGCCTGGAGCCAGGGATCAAATCCCCACTTGGCCCTGAAGCTCCCTGGGTGATCTTGGGCCAATCCCTGCCTCTCAGCTTCACTGAGTTATTGGGGGATTAAAGGAGGAAGCAGGAGAACCATAGAATCATAGAGTTGGAAGAGACCACAGGGGCCATCGAGTCCAACCCCCTGCCAAGCTGAGCTCCTTGGAGAAAAAGGCAAGAGATAAATTCAACGAATACATAAACGAATATGGTACAGCAACCTCACTGCAAGTTACCATTTATGAAATCAGCTTCCTATCTTTTCTCACTGAACCTTCCATATAAGGTTTTTCAGGACTTCATATCCAATTTCTTGCATTGCAGATTTATTGATTTCCCCCCAATGCTCTCTTACAACTTAACATACCCACCCCTCTCCTTTTTCAACATGTTTACTTGAGCAACTGCTACTCATTCTATTCCTATCCACTGCGGTGGCCTGCCACCTAGCCATTACCTTGCAGCAATTTTCTCTTTATTTTTGTGTTTATAGAAAGTCGGTGTTTTCCCACGCTTTACATCAGAAAGTCCTTTGTTCCAGCTCTGCCAATCATGTTGCAAAAGCTGGTTATACGTATTTTTTAAAGCAAACAGTCCCCATTCGGAACCCCGTGCTTGTGGCCGTGCAAATCTTCCAGCCCCATGTGAGAGTTATATCTATGTGTTGTGTCTGTCTGTCACCTAAGGCTGGCTGACTCGGCCAAGGCCAGTACAAGGCTAAAAGCAGAATCGTGGCCATGTTCTCATCCTGCACTGTTCTGTTCCGTTTGGAAGAGTTATGTGCTTTACAAATTGTAATTCAGATAAAGCAGCTTCCAATGTTCCTTTTTTGGAAGGATCTCATTTTCAGGGAGGACAGAGCTATTGATGGCTGCTACCCTGGATGACATCATCTTGCCAACAAAGGTCCATATAGTTAAAGCTCTGGTTTTCCCAGTAGTGATGTATGGAAGTGAGAGGTGGACCATAAAGAAGGCTGATTGCCGAAGAATGGATGTTTTGAATTCTGGTGCTGGAGGAGACTCTTGAGAGTCCCATGGACTGTAAGAAGATCAAACCTCTCCATTCTTAAGGAAATCAGCCCTGAGTGCTCACTGGAAGGACAGATCCTGAAGCTGAGGCTCCAGTACTTTGGCCACCTCATGAGAAGAGAAGACTCCCTGGAAAAGACCCTGATGTTGGGAAAGATGGAGGGCACAAGGAGAAGGGGACGACAGAGGACGAGATGGTTGGACAGTGTCCTTGAAGCTACTAGCATGAGTTTGACCAAACTGCGGGAGGCGGTGGAAGACAGGAGTGCCTGGCGTGCTCTGGTCCAGGGGGTCACAAAGAGTCGGACACGACTAAACGACTAAACAACAACAACAACCCTGGGTGGCTATGCCCTGCCTTTACAGTTGGAGGCATAAATGTTTCTGAATACTTGTTGCTGGAAAGAACGGGAGGGGAGAGGCCTCTTATGCTGTTTGCTGGTTTCTCATAGGTTGGCCACTGTGAGAACACGATGGTAGACTAGGTGGGTCATTGGCTTGATCCAGCAGGCTCATCTTATGTTCAGTAAGTAACCAAGCAATTAAACCCCTGTGTTGCAAACAATTACCAGTAATATCCAAGGCAACACGATGACCAAGTACAACAATGCAGTATCAATATAAACTCTTTATATAGTCTGTACGGAACACTGAACAATATGAGAAACCAAATAAACAGAAATCTTATAAATCTCTGAAAGTCACTAAATGTGCACCCTTGATGGATTCTCTTGAAAACATAGAACCAAATAAACATAAGTCTTATAAGTCTCTGAAAGTCTTTGTAGACTATGCAAGTCTCTGAAAGAAGCAATGGGTCAGATTCTTATCTGTTGAAAACAAGCCATAAAGCTTTGTTTTATGACATCCAATGCTACCGAAGTGGTCCGCAAACAGACGTAGTGAACAGGATGGACCATGCCCAAACTCTTCCCAATAGCTTTGGGGATAACTTTCTGCCGTCTTCCGCGGAGCTGATTCGCACTGCCAAGGCTCTTGTCCTGCACTTGCAGCCCCCAGGACCAACGGCAAGCCCCCGCTGCCGCCGCCCCCCACCACAGCAAAAGATGATTCATAAATTATCTTCCCTTTGAACCCCTGCTCATCAGCACCCTGCTGCGTCTCTAGCTCAGATCCTCTGAGCAAGACCAATCTACCTGACAACTAATTAATGCAGCGTCTGGCCCCATCTCTTCCTGGCAGGGCAGAGCAGAAGCCAGCAGGGCCAAGGCAGCACATTGCTTCCAACACCTTCGCCTGAATAAGGGTTTTGTGCAAATGAAAGACTGGCTTCCTTCCAGTGTAAAGAATAGCTCAGATTGGGTCTCGCTTTCTTCAGTTTCCCTTTCTCTCTTCCAGGCCCTAAGAACCTTATCTGTTAAATGAGATACTAGCGGTAACCCTTGATCTTTATACAGCTGGGAACTAGCCTTATCACGCGCTATTGTGCATAAACAATCGGGTATTGCTCCAAAGCTTTGCATTGCTTTCCTCCAGGGTACCCTGGGAAGGATACCGTATTTTTTGCTCTATAAGACTCACTTTTTTCCTCCTAAAAAGTAAGGGGAAATGTGTGTGCGTCTTATGGAGCAAATGCAGGCTGCGCAGCTATCCCAGAAGCCAGAACAGCAAGAGGGATTGCTGCTTTCACTGCACAGCGATCCCTCTTGCTGTTCTGGCTTCTGAGATTCAGGATATTTTTCCCCTTGTTTTCCTCCTCCAAAAACTAGGTAAGTCTTGTGGTCTGGTGCGTCTTATAGAGCGAAAAATACGGTAGTTCTCAGAAGGGGGTGGCCAGCTCAGGACGTCTAGCCGAGAAACTTCAGGACCCTCACAAAAGCTCCCAGAATTATTTGCAAAAAAACAAGAAGAAACATAAATTGGTTGTGTAATGAAGCTCACCCACATTATGGATTAAAGGGTCTGGCAAATAAACCTCCTTTTAAAAAATAAAATGTGTCAAAGGTGCAACCTGATCTCTCCAGAGAAGTTCCTACTTTGTCTCCTTATTTTTGTGCCTCTTCTCCTGAAAAAGAATCATAGAATCCTAGAGTTGGAAGAGACCACAAGGGCCATCGAGTCCAACCCCCTGCCAAGCAGGAAACACCATCAGAGCACTCCTGACATACGGCTGTCAAGCCTCTGCTTAAAGGCCTCCAAAGAATATTTTGCATTTCAAAATATTATTTAAGGCACTATTGTGATTTTAGATTGTTGTGAGTTGCCCTGAGTAGTCAATAGAGCTTATTTCATATATTCATATAGCACTTAATATTAAAACAGTCACTAAGCAGTTTCCAAAATACAATACTATGTATTTGCAACAATGAAACTGAAACACTGGAGCAAAATACAAAACTGCAATACAAAACAGTTAAGATCTCCAAAAAGAACAAAGCTGCACAGAATACAGCAGCACAAAATTACAGAAAAAATATATTTTAAAGTAACCATGGCATGCTCCTGAACACAAGAAATTTTAGCTATATGAGATCTATACATTTCAGCCTATACATGGTGGGTTCTGCATCATCCCAAAAGTCATTTCCAAAATTTTCGGCGGGGGGTTGGGGGGAGGGATGATGGGAATTCACCTTCCATCTTTTATATACTTTTACTTTTGTAATATTTTTGAAAATGTAAATATATAGATAGACTTTGGGGCATAATGAACAGAAGGGCCTGTAAACATAGCATTACTTTTTTCAAAGTATTTTGTGGCAAGGAACGTAATGCACAGTGGTATCATCTAAAGGTGGTGGTGGGGTTCCAAAAGCATTAGACCAGAGCATGGATGGAGCAGAAATTTGGTTGAATTTGCATTTAAAGGAAAACTTACACAATTGGCACTTTCCAAAACAAATGTTTCTCAAAAGAAAAAGGGGGGGGGGGGAGAGAGAGAAGGCACAGCTACCCTTTAAAATTTGCACTGATCTGAATTTTGCAATGCAGTTCTCTAGCTAAGTCATCTGTTTGAAAAATTTATACACTGAATTGTGCATATAAATGCTTGAAAAGTGGAAATAACACCCAAAATGCATTCTAGTAGGGGGACTTGCCTTTCAGAAGTGTGTTTCTTATGCCTCATCGCATACAAAACTGTGTTTATTAGGAGAAAACGGCACAAAAGCTCAAATGAGTTTTCATCATAATTTTTTATAAATATTGTGGAAATGTAAAGAACTGAACGTAAAGATTAGATAAATGAGAAACTAAGAGAAACCCGCAATGAGATATTTGCCCATCCCTAGACCAGAGTCTACAATTATCTAACTGCCCTACTGGTTTTAATTTTCAAACAGAACAAAAATTGCTCCGATTCCTGTTCAGCCAGAACCACAGAGCGACTCTGAAGCTGCTTGAGCGTTTTCTCGCACTTCCTCCTCTCGTTCACCAGAGACCAGCTGTGGTTTTGCAGCATCCTCTCTCTCCTGGGTGGCTTCTTTCAGCTCTCGCTCTGCAAGATGCCTTTTGGCCCTTCGCAGTCGCTGCAGAACCAGATTATCATAGCAGGTTTTGAGCTGCTTCCAAGAAGGGGCAGCGAGTGATTGGTATTGTCTCTCCCTACCGGATCTTGGCACGACTAGCCTGCTCATCAAGGGAGGGAGCTCAGGAGCTGAGTCACGGTATCAGGTTTATGGAGCGCATCAGCTGCAAAGCATCTCAATGGGGCCTGAGAGCAGGGAGGAGGGAAGCAGAAAGCAGGGAAATGTCTCTCTGAGAATACTGTGCCGCTGCCCAGGGGATGTGGCTTTGGTGCCTGCTGAAACGCATGTTGAAAGGGCCTGTTCCTTGAATGCAGACTAACATTACCTTCCAGATGCCCAGGCTCTGCATGTGACTGAAGAGGACACTGCTAGGGTGCAAAGGGCCTTAGTGCCTTCACGGACCAGACAGCAGCTTCCTTTATTCCCTGTTAGGTTGATGGCAGAATTGGGAAATGTTATGTCAAAGGACTGCACAGGACAATCAGCTACAGGTAGGTTAGTGCTGCGGTTCTGAGCTCATTTACTGAAGCAGCCTCTCCCAACCTGGTGCCTTCCAGCAGTGTTGGACTACAACTCCCATCAACCCCAGCCAGCTGCTGAGATTGATGGGCATCCTAAACAGCTGGAGGGCAGCAAGTTGGGGAGTTAAAGCTCTGGTTTTCCCAGTAGTGATGTTTGGAAGCGAGAGCTGGACCATAAAGAAGGCTGATCGCCGAAGAAGTGATGCTTTTGAATTATGGTGTTGGAGGGGACTCTTGAGAGTCCCACGGACTGGAAGAAGATCAAACCTCTCCATTCTGAAGGAAATCAGCCCTGAGTGCTCACTGGAAGGACAGATCCTGAAGCTGAGACTCCAATACTTTGGCCACCTCATGAGAAGACAAGACTCCCTGGAAAAGACCCTGATGTTGGGAAAGATGGAGGGCACCAGGAAAAGGGGACGACAGAGGACGAGATGGTTGGATAGTGTTCTTGAAGCTACCAGCATGAGTTTGACCAAACTGCGGGAGGCAGTGGAAGACAGGAGTGCCTGGCGTGCTCTGGTCCAGGGGGTCACGAAGAGTCGGACACGACTGAACGACTAAACAACAACTACTCTAGGGAGTAAGCAGGCTTAGGACCAGGCTTCCTCAACCTCAGCCCTCCAGATGTTTTTGGCCTACAACTCCCATGATCCCTAGCTAGCAGGACAGTGGTCAGGGATGATGGGAATTGTAGTCTAAAAACATTTGTAGGGCTGAGGTTGAGGAAGCCTGCTTAGGACAATGCTGCTGCTCTGGAAATGCTAGAGATGGAAGCTAGCTGAGGCTTCTCCTCCAGGGAGGCTAAAAAAAAACAGGGGTGGAGGGCTTGAGGCCCTCCAGATAATTTTATAAGCCTACAACTCTCAATGTCTCTTGCTGTTATGGCTACCAATGGCCAGGGATGATGGAAGTCGGGAGCCCAGAAGCATTGGGAGGGCCACAGGTTCCCCACCCCTGCTTTAGAGTCTAACCTCAGTCTAAATCTCAGTGTGAATTGACAAAATACCCTCAGCCACACTTGCCGCTTACAGGACAGGGTGCCCTGACAGCATCACCTGCTGATCTCATCCCACACTTCCCCCAGCTGCCCAGCACTGGGAGGCCACTGCTGTAATTTCCCACAATGCCCTTGGGTGATGGGCATGGAGTGGCCTTGTGAGAAATTCGAAGGGTGCTACTTGGATCTGCCGACTGGAGCCTGCTTGGGACGTGTGTGCGCTGAGAGATCCTTGAGGTCTGTGACTGTGAAGACAGGGGGAAATATCGCTTTTGTCTGGTGCGTGTGATTGGGTAAGGTGCCTTTCAGGGAAGCTTGCCCTGGGTGGTGACAAATGGCCAACATTTCCTGACACATGCTTTAAAAACGTTTCTGCCAGCCCAGTCCTGCTGAGGGAATATAGGAGGTAGCCTTATATCAGCATTTGTCCACCTAACCCAAATTTTTATTATTATTTAAAAGCATGTATAAATTGCTTAATATTGTTACACACCACCTCAGTGTCTGAGTTGTGAGAGGGTTAAGGCGTTCCAGGCATTTACCCAGGGTTTGGTTTCCTTGGAATGAAGGTCAGTGGAGACTGTTGTGCCCTTAGGATTTATGGTTTTATTTATGCATATATACGCCTGGATCAAGGGATGCGGGTGGCGCTGTGGGTAAAACCACAGAGCCTAGGACTTACCGATCAGAAGGTTGGCGGTTCGAATCCCCATGATGGGGTGAGCTCCTGTTGTTTGGTCCCAGCTCCTGCCAACCTAGCAGTTCGATAGCACGTCCAGGTGCAAGTAGATAAATAGGTACCGCTCCGGCGGGAAGGTAAACGGTGTTTCCGTGCGCTGCTCTGGTTTGCCAGAAGCGGCTTAGTCCTGCTGGCCACATGACCTGGAAGCTGTACACCGGCTCCCTCAGCCAGTAAAGCGAGATGAGCGCCGCAACCCCAGAGTCGGCCACGACTGGACCTAATAATGGTCAGGGGTCCCTTTACCTTTTTTTACACTTGGATCATAAGATTGCGGGGGGGGGGGGGGCTCACAGCATTAACACCCCTACTGAGCTTGATTCTCCATTAGTCATAGCTCTGGATCCAGCACAGAGCAAGGATCATTATTATCACCATCATCGTACAGTGGTACCTCAGGTTACATACGCTTCAGGTTACATACGCTTCAGCTTACAGACTCCACTAACCCAGGAATAGTACCTCGGGTTAAGAACTTTGCTTCAGGATGAGAACAGAAATCGTGCTCCGGTGGCGCAGCGGCAGCAGGAGGCCCCATTAACTAAAGTGGCGCTTCAGGTTAAGAACAGTTTCAGGTTAAGAACGGACCTCCAGAACGAATTAAGTACTTAACCCGAGGTACCACTGTATTTGTATGCCGCCTTTCCATAATTAAAACAACACTCAAGTCGGCTTAAAACCTGACGATATTTACATAATTTCAAACAAAAGTGCCCTGGTACTTGATCTTAGAAAGTAGGCCCTGAACACCATTTGTCTCCAGGGTGCCCAACATGGTAGCCAAGTGGCAGATCTGGAACTGAGAGGGAAACTGGCCAGGTGTTTCTGACGTGTTTCCTGGAATCGTGACAAGCAGGGTGGCAGGGAAGGACCAACTGTGCCCGCTGGTTTCAGGGCACAAACAAACACGCACTCGCTCCGTCGTCTTTGTCTCCACCGTTTGGTTCGCGGAGGAGGAGAATAGCTTTAATGGAAAGGCAAATCCCTTAATCTTCTCCAGATACAAATCAGCTGAACAGAGCCCCAGCTAAAGGACAGAGAATATCCTACAGGGCAGGGCATGCACTGTCTATCCTGTTCCTTATTTAATCAGCTGTTGCCGTATTTATAAAGGGTGACTCGAGGCTGCCCAGCTACAGCCCCTCTTGTCAGGCTCCGAATCTAGCCCTGGCTTCATCTGCTGCATCATTGCGGGCCTCAGATGGTGTGTAATGTCTCAAAAAGGTTTTTTTTTGGGGGGGGGTGGAGTTGCCTGCGAGCCACACCACCTAAGGCAGTGGTTCCCAAATGGGTGTTGGGATTACCTGGGGTGTGGGGTGCCTGCAAGAGGTAATGGGGTATCTGGAGGTGCAGATGCACAGCTGTCAACGTTTCCCTTTTTTAAAGGGAAATTCCCTTATTCCGAATAGGATTCCTCGCAAGAAAAAAGGGAAAAGCTGAGAGCTATGTGCAGATGACTGTTGGACTTTGAAAAGCTGGTATCACTGGATCAAGTGCATCCATTTTGTTGAATTGATTAAACTCGATTTCAATTGGATTTTGAACAAATGTACAATTGATTGCGAATTTTATTGTGTTGTTATCTTCCTTCGTAGGTTGTGTGACTGGCTGTTTTGAATAATCCTTTTTTATAGGGTAGGGGGCACTGAGGATGAGTTTACGGACAACCTGGAAAAGTTTGGGATCACCACTGATCTAAGCTGTCCGGAAGCGCTTTCCCCTTATTCCAGAGGCATGGGGATAAGCTATGCTTCTTTACAGTGTTGAAAACAAGGCACTCTACATATGCTTAAAAGTGCCAATTAAAAAAAAGTAAATTATTGCACAGTGGGGCCCGAAACACTGCAAATAGGTTCTGAGGCCTAAGCTCAGATCATATGTAGAGAAGGAAATCCACTTCCACACTCAGTCTGGGAGGTGGTGGATCCAGGATGGGGTTAGAGACCCTTTTGGCTCCACAGGCGAGATCCGTGGTTCCCAACGTGGGGCACCCCCCCCCCCCACAGAGGGGCAATTTGATTTTTAAGGGGGGGGCAATTTGAGAATGAGTCATTAACAGTGAGTGGCCTTTTAGGCTTCCTCCGCGTGAATAGGAGTCCACTTTTCAAATAATAATAATAATGGGGGGGGGGGGACTCAGGATTTTAGAGATGCTTAGGTGGGGCATGGCCAAAAAAAGGCTAGATCCTTAGCAGGATCTAATTTTAAGATGTATTTTAATTAAGTGATTGCCTGTTTTTATGTTCTTTGTATACTGTGTTAGTTTTATGATGTTAGCCGCCCTGAGCCCGGCTCCAGCCAGGGAAGGCGGGCTACAAATAAAAGATTATTATTATTATTATTAGGAATGACTTGCCCCCCTGCAGGTCACATGATGTAACTGTGACATCACATGACTCGCAGGTGGCCGTAGACATGGGAGAAGCCTGGATTGTACAGTTGGAAGGGACCCTGAGGATCATCTAGTCCAACCCCAGAATCTTTTTGCCTGGCTCGAACCCACGACCTTGAGATTGAAAGAGGAAATCCCAAGAAATCAATGGAGTGGCAGACAAAAATGTTTGAATACATAGAATTGGCGAAATTGACCTGTAAGATTCGGAACCAAAAAGAAGCAAAGTTTGAAAAGGATTGGAGTAAATTTGTTGAATATATACGGAGTAATTGTAAGAATTTAAAAACTGTAGCAGGATTAATGTAAATCTTGTGATGTGGATAGAGTGTAAATAAGAAACTGTAAGAAAAGATTTGAGATATGAAAACCATTGAAGGGATGGAAGGAAGTCTGGGCGCAATAAGGCGCAGGGTAAATAAGAAGACATACAAATTTTTGAATGTAAGAGTATTTGTTGTTGTTACAAAAAAGCAATAAAAAGTATTTGGGGGGAAAAAAGAGATTGAAAGAGTTTCACACTCTAGGCACTGAGCT